>NC_090938.1:156781636-157122350 GCF_040938575.1 Ambystoma mexicanum | reverse complement strand
TAAGCAGGAAGAGTTACGGCGTCAGTGGGTGAGGAAAAGCTGCTGCTAAAGTAAGGAGAGGTAAGGGCAGACACAAAGCGAGTAAAACATACACATAACACACATAGCAGAAGTGACGAACAACATGCACACATGTACAAAATTGGTAGGGACACCACTGGAGAGAGCTGTCCTGACTGCTCTTTAACATATGCCGTGAGAGAATTGATTACAACAGAAATTACTACAGCAGAGCACAACGCCCATGTATCCCAAGGTGTAAAGAAGATTGCAAGGGAAGACGGCAACATTGAAATTGATAAATAGAAAATGAAAAAAAAGGGAGGTAATCCCCTATGGAAGATGATTACATAAAGCAGCTAATTGGAGAAAGACTGTATGTGGAAAGTGACCAGAGAGAGAAGAAACAACAAGAAAATGCACCAGTGAGCAAGCTGCAAGAGGAAACATAAATAAATAAATAATAAAAGAAGAAAAAAAAACAAAAGAGAGAAGAAGAAAAAAAAAAGAGACAAAAATATGATAAGTGCCTAACAGAGTGAGACAAAAGAGCGAAGATGGTCACTTGGGTGGAGAATGAAGAAGGACATATACTGTGAAGGTACCAGTCTTATGTTACCAGCACAACAGTGACAAGAAGTGGACAATCATGCTGGATGCAAGAAGGTTGAGAGAAGTTGGGAGATGAGAGCAGGAACATCACTGCTTATGGACTACTATTGGACACATGCATCTAAAGAGCAAGAGAAACTACCACCGAATTGGGGAGGAGACTGTTCGTTGGTGCGCATCAGCATGCCCTTGTTGGTGATGTCCAAGGAAGATGTGAAGAATGACATTCACCAAGATGGAAAACAACGGAAGAGGAGAAGAGAAACAGACAGAGGAGTGAAAAGAGGGGGGGGGGATTACTTGTCGTGCGAGACAGAAGCAACATAGGATAAAGTACCAGCACACAGAAGAATGCTCAGCAGAAAAATACATCTGAACAGAGAAAGACAAGAACTGGTTAGTGCTTGCATGGTTATGGATGACATCATGACTGGCTGGTCGATTGAAGGTGGTAACGGAAGCACTACTACAGAGCGGAGCATCATTGTGCAAGATCAAGATACGTTGCAAGATGTGAGAGAACAGAAGAAGACTTCGGAATGCAAATAAGAGACATGGTGAAAGGAAGAGCTGGACTAAGGGAGAAGATAGCGGTGTGCGACATGGTTCCAGCAGTAATAAAGGTGGCCACTCCCTGTGATCCGAGGAAGTACGAAGGGAAGAGAGTGTGGTGGAACACAGAAGGAGAACACTCCTATATGTATTGTTCATCAACAACAATGCGAACAATTATGGACACCTCAAGGAATTGACAAAGATATGCAGACCAGAAGGAGGTGAATGTTGCTTGGTGGTGTGGTCGACAAAGTCGACCAGAGGGGGGACTGAAGAGGGAAAATCGAGATCCAAGCCATGCCCCCTCACCCCAGGCGCATATACAGAAGAACAGCAGGAAGAACAAGGAGCGCACTTATCATTTGAACCAGGCCCCAACGTACCCATGGGTGACAAATATGCTGAAAGACACCCACTTCACCAACAGTGCAACTTCCATGCTACATTACAATCAATGCAGCAATATCACAATCTACAAACACAAAAATCCCTGTTTAAAGGCTTGCAAATGCCTATATGTATTAACATGGTCTAATTGCACAGTGTAAAGCCATGTTTCAGGAAAATTACAGCCAAGTTCATTTCTCTCACTGAACACTAGCTGCAGATGCCTGTACCAATACTCCTCGCAAACCCATGAGCAGCCAATGTCGCGCAGTCAGATAACATTGCTTTCTGCAGACAAACATTTTTTAATTCTCTACTAATGCTACTAAGCCACAGCAAAGCACCAAAGCCCAGTGTTTTTTTTCTTTTCTTTCTGGGAACAAAAGAAATTTTCGCAAAGACTCGCACAACATTTGAAACATATTTGTAACAAGAATGGCTCAGCCCTGGCCAATGAGCGCTCAGAGCTCAGGTGCGAAATGCTTGCTTCAGCTAAAAAGTTATGGGAACAAATTCATAATGCAACAAGCTAGAATTAGGTAACGGTGGGCTGGCACAGCTAAACCAACCCACTGACGAAAAAACTCTAATGTCCAATTATCAGGCTATCTATAAGGGCTACATAGGTAACCTATTACGTAGCAGCAAATAACAGGAGGAGATAGGTTTCTGGGAGCTGATCCAATTCTGTGAGGTCAGCCTGCAGTGTGATTACAAAGCTGGCTTGCAAGCCGGCCCCGGGGGAGACGGCGCCTGAACTCTCGATGTGCACGACGCTCCGCGTGTTTTTTTCTTTTTTGCTGCCCAGAAATAAACGCAGTTTGGAACATGTGGCTGCCTTCTGGGGTCTCTGTTGCATTTCTGTGGGCCATATGGGAGGTGTTGGGGTCTCCCATAGCTGGTGAGGGTATGGCTGCTGGGCCCCACAGCCCTGGTGGGGGTCGAGCTTCTCCACAGCACACCAATGGCTGGAGTGATGCGGATGCCCACTGAAGCGACCTGAACACCCAATGCACACGGTCTGAAGACTGGCCGGCAACGAACCCTGGGAGACCCGGATCTGGCTCTGGCTTGGGGTGCTGTGACTATGAGCGGAGGAGCCTGGTGATCTTCCCCCAGCGATTTGGGTACTGAGGCGTGCAACTCTTCTGCTGTCCTTGTCTTGGCACCCTGGAAATAAGGATTCCCCACACTGCTTCCCGATTTGCTACACGAGACTTTTCCCTAGAGTGGGCTGATTCCCTGCCCTGACACGAGATAACCCTGCTTGCCACAACAAACATAGGGCCCTGGTGACGCCCTCTACTATACAACGCCCGAAATGCCATCCAGTTGATGTTTCACATGTCCAGCAATCGGATAATTTTGCAATTGAACTAATCGACGACCTGATTGGAACTGGTCGGCAAGAGCAGGGACGGGCCGCTGTGCCTATGAGGACACACTCACTACAACTGCAGCTGACGAGCTGGAGGGGGACCACATGCTGCCACCTCATCTCGCACTGATAGTCTAGTGTGGACCGCCCTGCTGTCCTGGGGGCCACATCAACACCGCCCCCTACATTGACATTGTCTCCTGTGCAACTGACCCACTCTGCACAGTGCAGGGCTGCACTCCAAGCGCACCGGCTGGAATCCACATGCTACTGGGGAGCCCGCTGCCAGATGCATAACGAGGAATAAGGGTCATCTGGAATTGGATCCATTGGCATATACCTACACGGGCGTGGGTGTAGTTTACACACCCCAGCACCTTGGCTGTGCCTGGCCCGGCACATTTGCCCACTGCACAGCGCTCACCTTGTTGACCCTCGCAGCAGCAGTGCTTCATACAACACCCAACAAGCTGTGAAGCGGGCCGCGCTCTCCTGACATACTCCTGGGTCGATTTGGAATTATTGGAGCCCGAGCACCCCCCTACAACACCTCACGTGCAATCCTAATGAAATCTCTCTGACACCCCCCTATATAGCACTGGATCATTCAATGTAAGAATGGGCAGATGAACTCTGTTACAGAACAGCACGGATAGAAGTGAAAGCCGACAAACCTTCACTCTACGAATGGTTGTCTGGGAGGTGCCAACATGACAAAGGGTGCCGGATCTAAAAAGAAGGGCCCTATGGACACTTACACCAGTACTCCTGCAAAGCCTCCAACCACAGCTGATGATCTTCCAGAGGACGAGCAGGTTCCTGCGTCCACTTCCAGCGTAGACGATCATCTCCTTACCGCAATGCAGAACGGCTTCCTGGCGGTGAACGTGAAACTGGATGACATAGGGCCTCATTACGAGCATGGAGGTAAAAACAGATTCATTTCCGGCATGGTGGTAATAGCGTGTCCGTGCACCCTTGATGCCGCTAATAGCGGCTGATTATGAGTGTGCAAGCACGCGCGTACCCCCATGCCGGTAATGGCTGCACCGCCATGCCGCTAAAGGCCCTCCAACCCCCCGATAGCACAATCATGGGACCCGCCGATACCGCCTCCGCCAAGGAGCGTCCCCTTAATAACGACACAGAAATAACATCATGCAAATACCTGACTCGTAATACCGGACCCGGATGTAACGTCATCGCGTCGGAACGGGAAATGTGCCGGCGGCCATCTTTAAAAACGCAATCCATTGCAATCCTCTCAATCCAGCAGTGCTACAGAGTTAAGAGCAGGGCCATACTATCCAGCATGTCCAAGGCAACCCGCAAGACCACCCCCCGCCTGCGCAAGAAGCGCTTCTCCGACGAGGAGCTCAACATGCTTGCTGATACGCTTGCAGCCCATGCGGATGAGGTGTTCGCCAACAACCTCAAAAGGGAAGTCCAACTCAGAAAAAAGAAATATGGGAGGAGGTTGCGTGTAAGGTGACGGCGGTTGGCACCACCCCCCGTACGGTAAAGACTGCAATAAGCGATGGGATGACCGTAACATCCTGGCATCAAATCACAGGGAGGCCCTGGCCACAGGCGGGGTTGCCAATTCACTTGTAAAATAATGCGATGGGAAGAGACCTGCAGCACCACAATAAATATGGAGGCCATTGAGGGCTTTGGTGAAATGGAGATGGGTGCGCCGACATCGGGAGATGGAGGTGAGTGACCCCATAAACCCCAGTAAAATAAAGCATGGTGCAGCACAACAGATGTGAAAGTGAACCAAGCCAATGCATGGGCCATCATACACCACATACACATTCATGTCCAGATGGTGGCCCAAACCCGGGCACAATGAAATGTATGCTGTGTGCCAATACCATTACCAACAGACACCCAACACACAGGGATCAATCACATGACACACATCACGCAAACCGCAATATAACGGTATGACACCTAGAGTACAACACACCAGAAATGAGAGTTCATTGCGTATGCCAAATGGCACCCCCACATTGCAAGTACCCCGAGTGTCATACCTACAAGATAGCAATGCATGAAATGTGAAATACTGAACAGCACCACATCATGAATCTTGCACGTACCACCATCACTGATGCCCTGCATCACTTGTACCCTCACAGCCACAGAAGCAGAAACTGATAGCCAGCAGTCTGCCCCAAAGGCCACCACATCCACCAAGGGTACCAGGGCCACAAAAGAAGCCAGTGGAGCTTCGACCTCCAGGGCAACAATGCCCAGAGTCCAACAAAGGCCAGCAGTGCAGGCCTGGACAGCTGTGGAGGAGACGACACCAGGCAACGAGACATCCACAATGGAATCGACCACACCTGCAGAGGCAGAGGGTGATGGAACCCAGTCAGCTACCGCAAGTTCCATTGGGGAGTTAGCAGCCATTGCCCCCCTCAGCGACTTGGAGGGCCACGCAGAGGAATTCTCTGACATGGAGAACAATATCCATGTTGTATGTCCGTATACACCCAGTCCCCAGCCCACCCCCCTGCACTCTACACAGGGCACACCTGTATGCCCCATGTGAGAACATCCCACATTACTGGCCAGTCCACATCTGTCCAAAACATCTGAGTGAAGTCCAGCATTGGGCTACCCTGCCACAGCACCTTCCACCTCTGCAGCCCCAACAGACATGGAGGCCCGCCTCACGAGGGTTGAAGCCCGGCAGGACTGTTTGATCGAGCTGGTCCGCCAGTATGTTGCGGAGGGAGATCAGACCCGCCGCGAGATTCGGCAGGCAAATGCGGCCTCCATCACTGCCATGAATGCCAACACCATAGTGATCAGGGACAGCTTAGCTGCGGTCACAGAGGTCCTTGGCAGGATCTTGGAGAACATACAGCAACAACAAACGGCGGCGGCAGTGGCACACCCATCCTCCTCCACCCCATCCACCAAACCTGCCAGTTCGACTCGCTCTAGTCCTGTGCGCATGGTCAGGCGCAGCACATGCCATATGGACATGCCGCCCCCAGACCTGGAGAGAGGCCGGAAGTAGCAGGCCCACCGTGCATGTGGCAAGTGCCACCTTGCAAAACTCTTCAATAGAACATCGTGTGTGTGCTGACAATGGGTGAGGGGGGGAGGTGGTGTTGGCGGTGTTTGTGTTGTTGGTGGTGTTTGTGTTGTTGGGGGGGGTATGGGTTGTTGGGGGGGTATGGGTTGTTGGGGGGTATGGGTTGTTGGGAGTGTTGGGGGTGAAGGGAGGGGGTGTGGGAGGTGGAGGGTTCTAGCACTACATTGTTATTATTCCAATACACCCGTTGGGGTAAAAATCATTTCATGACTGGACATTGTTCATTTCGTGTGTGTTTATTCAATTCTTGACTGCGCACAGTGTCCAACTGCCAACATACCCTGTGTCCATATCCACATGGTCCCAGTGTCCAGTGTAGTCCTAACACAGACCCATCTGCATCCCTGTGGTTCAGAAGAAATCGTCAATCAGTGATTGGCGCACAGCACGGCCATCCTGTGCATCGCGAACTGGCAGGGGTGCTGATGCTCCACCATCATCCCCATCATCCTCCTCATCCGGTGCATGCAGGTCAATATCAGGTGGCATTGGTGTGCTTCTCCGGATGCACATGTTGTGCAGCATGGCACAGACCATGGTGATCTTTGCCACCTTCTCAGGCCTGTAAATGAGTGCTCCACCAGACCTACTTAGACAGCAGAACCGTGCCTTCAACAGGCCAAAGGTCTGCTCGATCACAGCACGAGTACGGGTATGAACCCGATTGTACTCCCCTTCGTGTCTGTTCTGCGGGTTCCGTACAGGGATAAGTAGCCACGGGTTCAAGGGATAGCCACCATCACCTGCATGGGGGCACAATGAGGTATGTGTTAGTCGATATCAGACCTGTTTCCTTAGTGATCACTACCATGGCTGCTGCTATTCGGTATTGACATGCACATGTCCCTGGATGCATGCACGCAGGGTCATTTCACACAATGTCATATGTTCTGCTGGTGTGCGTTGCACTGTCTAGCTGATGTAGGGCGTTCACTTGCATGCTGAGGCAGATTTACTGTACTTGCAGGACAATGTTTATGCACCCATGTTGGTGATGTGTGGTGCTCTGTATGTATTCCCAATGGCGGCATTGCCACAGGTGTGATCATGTTCTGTCATCCATCGCTTGACATTCCCATGGTGGCCTGCTTGTACATCTGGCATATTGTCGTTGCTGTGCTACATTGGTCTCATGTGTGGCATTGATGTGTTATGTTCTGGTTGGGATGTTAAGGGCTACAGTGTTTTGCTGTATGTGCATTGTCCACTCGCCACCCAATCTCACCCAGGTGAAGTATGCACCCCCCAATCTCACCCAGGTGAAGTATGCATCCCCCTCAATCTTACCCAGGTGGAGTATGCACCCCCCCCCCCCAATCTCACGCCCCCACTGCACTGCCATGGACCAGTCAAGCAATTTACCAAGCAGCCAGGCACGTCGTCCAGCATGTCGCTTCGCTCCATGTAGCGGGGTAGCGTGGAGTTCCGCAACACCATGGCATCATGTGTGGATCCGAGATATCGGGCACAACAATGTGTGATGATCTTGCTGGAGTCACATACCATCTGCACATTGATGGAGTGGTATTGCTTGCAATTGCGGTACACGGCCTCTATGGCATGAGGGACAACCAATTCGACATGGATGCAGTCGAGGGCACCGATGCAACTGGGCATGCCTGCCAGTGCGTGGAAGCCTACTTTAGTGTCAGCAAGCTCCTGGGCAGTCCGTGGTAGGGATATGTGGGTGCTTGCGTGCTTCAGGAGGGCATTCAGCACTTGGGTCAGCAAGCGTGAAAAGAGAGGTCGTGATATGCCATGCAGCTTGCCCACTGTGTGCTGGTAGGTGCCTGTGGCCAGGGATTGGAGCACAGTCACTACCTTCAGTAGAGGGGCGGATGGCAGTGCAGATTTCCATCAGGCTGACGATGGCGTCGTTTTTCATGTCCACTATGTGGGTGATGGTGTCCCGATCCAACCGGTACAGGGTGTGGATCTGTTCAGGGGTTGGATTGAATGGACTGGCTCTGATGCGAGGGATTGGTGGCTGCCTATGTGGTACCACTAGCTGCACTGGTGGTACATGCTGGGCCTGTCTCGCCCTCCTTCTCCTCGAGCATCTCCTCTGTGCTGACTGTTGTTGTAGTTGCTGTTGTAGAAGTAGAGGCATGTCCTCCAGCCCCAGGAATGCAACAGCTAGTGGGATCATTTTGGAGTAGGAAGGAGTGTGGTGTGTGGGCGTGCTCTTTTTGTACTGGGACATGCTCCATTGACTCCACCTGTGGTGATTGTGTGCACCTGTGGCAGTTGGCTTCCCTGCAGGTTGCTATTTGCGGGTGGTCCACGATGCCTGTATTGCTGCCATCGTGCAGGCCCTAATGACCGCCTTCGGGGTGCCGGTAAGTGCATGCTCGCGTAACTTGTGATGTCCTCCTGTTAGCGACATCCCGGTATTTCCGCCACGAAGGGGTGCATGTACGCGCGCATGCCGGTAAGAAGGGTCATGGTATGGGCGGTGGCAGTATTGCCGGCTTGTCGGCTCGTAATGGCCCGGACCCGTTAACGATGCCGGTAATACCATTTCGTCTTCCTTTTTTCATTAGCTCCATGCTCGTAATGAGGCCCATAGTCTCCACCATCGGCTCGCTGAAGACCAAACTCGAAAAGGAGGGAGCTCGCATCATCGAAGTTGAAACGAGAAAGAGCGAGACTGAGGATCAGGTTGTGAAGCATGGCTGTGACATCGCCCATCTCCAACAAGAATTCAGCAAAGTCCGAAGTAAATGTGATGACCTCGAATCACGCTCTCGCCGTAATAACATTCTAATAGTCGGAATACCGGAGGCGGCCTGCAAAGGCCTGAAGGAGCAATTAGTTGAAAACCTGCTTAAAACGCTATCAGACACCTCCAGATTCTCGTGACATTTCCTGGTTGAAAGGGCACATCGAGTCTTGGCCCCAGTTCCTAAACCAGGAGCACCTCCACGAACTACCCTAGCCAAACTACTCAACTATCGAGACAGACAAATGATCCTTCGCATGGCTAGGGAAACAGGGGCGCTGAGATTCGAATCCTACGATATTCACATATATCGAGATTTTTCTGCGAACGTCCTCACCAAAAGCAAATCATTTGATCCAGTCAAACTTCTACGAATGCGTCAAGTGCAATATGCGCTGTTATACCCTGCAAAATTACGCATACAATGAGGTGGAAGAGCCCACTTTTTTGAAGATCCAGAAGAGGCAACAGCATACATTGAATCCAACATCTCCATACCATTGCCTAGATGAGACTGTGATGACAGGGGACGCTTGCCCTCAAGAGCCAATGTTCCGGACAACGTTATGGACAACGACTGACAATAATGGAAAGCATAGACTTTTTACATATTGTTGACTTGGGCACAAGTAATTCAAACCTCGGGACTGGTGGCAGACCGACAACCATCTGTAATAACCCAAGGCTAGCACGCAGTGCACCCCAAGAGTGTTCGAAATGTTGGAATATGATGGGGGTATCATCGTCAAGTTGGAGGTGAAAATGTGGGTGGGGCTGTGGTGGGGGCATTTTCAGTTGCATTTTTTCTGACCCTATTGGTGAAATGTTTAGAATTTGTCAGTCTATTGTTGGCTGTTTATTTGAGTAAATTGATAACCCGTGAAGGCTGCTCCTCGTCTACAACTCATGATAGCATCCCAAACATATCCCAGCTGCTACCGGGCCTGAATCTTATATGCCCGAGCTATGCTGAGTACTAATATTACGTTTCTATCTTGGAACATACAGGGCCTTAATCACCCTATAAAGGCGCGCAAAGTCGCTGCTTATATTAATAGACAGGCTCCTCAAGTGGTGATGTTGTAGGAAACACATGCTCAGGGGACCACCAATGACACATTTGCTAAAACATGGGGCTCACAAAAATGCTATACCAACTACTCGACTCAATCTCGTGGAGTACTCACCCTAATACATGGCTCTACATCGTTGCAAGAGACTAAACGTGCCATAGACCCGCTTGGCAGGTATATTATTCTGTGGAATGCTCTGGCAGGTGTTGACACCACACTGATAAAATATCTACGGTCCTAATGTGGATGACCCTCAATTCTATGGCCAGATTTTGGACATCCTGCTTGGCAGCACCTACTCTCATCTTATATGGGGCACGGACTTTAATTTGATCCTACACTGCACCATGGACAGATACAGGGCCATGCAAAGAGACCTGTCCGCGGCGGGTCGGATGCTGTTAAACGTGATGAGACACTTGGGTCTTGCGGACGCGTGGCACGACCGAAACCCAATTCAGCGTGAATACAGATACTACTCTTCAGTTCACGACGCTCAATCTAGAATCGACTTATGGTTGGTTTCCACCTCACTGTTACCATGTGTGGCTGGGTCCAAAATCCTCCCTTACACGATATCTGACCACTCGGCCATCACATTAACCCTTGAATGGACTGCATGGCCCACTACACGAACAATCTGGCACATGCCTCCATATTGCCTGGCTGACCCCATACTCCTGGCAGGGCTGCACAATGGGACGATAGATTTCTTTCAGAGCAATGATGGGACGGTCCAACACCATAGTACGGTATAGGAAGCCTACAAAGTCTGGACCAGGGGAGAGATCATCTCAATGGCCTCTGGGACATTGCGTGCAACTAGAAGGGAGCTAGACACAATTGAAGCTGACCTTAAAAAATTGGAAAATGTATACAGCAACACTCATGACCGGGCGCTCCTCGGCTGCATAAAAGGGAATCTCCTAAAGTTGAAGGATCTCGCAGGCAGGGATGTTCAGCTACTGTACAATCATGTGCGGGCGGGGGGATATGTTGAGACTGATAGACCGGGTCATCAACTGGCAAACAGGTTCAAAAGTGAATTTGGGACACAGCACATCACAGAGATTCTCTTCCCCCTCAGGACACACCAAAAACACCCAAGAAACGGTCAACGTGGAATACTATAGATTTAATAAATCCCTATATGCTAATTGCGATAACTGTACGCACACAGAACTAGAGACGTACTTGGACAGAATACTGCTCAAAAGGGTCTCCGCTTAGGGCCGTTTGGCACTGAATAAACCCCTGACCACTGACGAAATTATTGATGCCAATAAGTCTCTCCCTTCTGTTAAGGCATCGGGACCTGATGGGCTGGGGGCCGAACTCTATAAAATATGAACTCCATCCGTGCTCCCAATCTGCTACGGATATGGGAAGAGTCACTCCAGACTGGAAGACTCCCTGCTTCGATGTCAGAGGTTGGGATTACATTATTGCTGAAGCCTAACGGGCCTCCCTCTGACATGGGTTCATACAAAACCACTGTCCTTAATTAACTCTGATACGAAGATTCTTGCTAAATTATTGGCCACCAGACTCCTCCCACATATGTCGGTCCTAGTGCACCCAGACCAGATCAGGCTTTATCCCCTGGCGGACGATTGCATTAAACCTGCGTAGGCTCTTTGCCGTCATTTCACAGCTCAACCCTGGGGCGCAGGCTGTGGCTGCCTTCCTCGACGCTGAGAAAGCGTTTTATTTGGTCTCCTGGCGATTCCTGTTCTCGGTGCTGCGCCGCATGGGACCGGGCAAATTCTTCATACAGTGTGTACTTCTGCTGTACACCTCCACGGCAGCTAAGGTCGGGACCGGAACCACACTATCCCTGATGTTCCTGCTTGAACGCGGCACGAGACAAGGCTGCCCGTTATCCCCGATATTCAGGTTACCGCATCAATGAGGCCAAATCAGAATTGTTCCCTCTGTATGAGGCTACTTCCCCCCCCCCCCAACTAACCTTGAGAGCTGTAGATGGGTTCAGAATACGTTGAAATACTTAGGCATCATCGTCACATGACAGCACCACACTCTGTTACTCGAGAACCATGAAAAATATATGCAGACACTCAAAGACAGACTGAAATTATGGGCTAGGCTTCCAATCTCACTTTACAGCTGGCTGTCTAACCTAAAGATGATAGTATTCCCCAAACTATTATACTACTTCGACAATATCCCGGTCTGGCCTGGGCGCATATTCTTTGACAAGCTAACGTCTTGGGCAATAGGTTTCATGTGGGGTGCAGACACGCCACAGATGAAAAGGGAGGCCATGACCAAACCTTATGAGCAGGGTGGGCTCCAGGCTCCCGACTTTGAGTTGTACTATGAAGTGGCGCAAGCACACTTTGCCGCCTACTAGTACTCCTCACATGGCCGACCACTCCACACATACCTCAAGAAATACAGTGCACCCCCATCAGACCTGTGCACAATAGTTCTATCCAACTGTCACCCTGACACCCGGTCCGCAAAACAGTTAAAGCCTTGTCCAGAATTTTCAAGAGGCCACAAGTCAGCGAACCATACGCAGGCAATATCCATCTCTGGTGTTGCCCTAGGCTGCCCCCAACATATGACAAGGCTATTCAGTATGGGTGGGATCTGGCTGGCACTTTGACGCTGCATGACCTCTTCCCGGGAGGCTCTTACGTAACACTGTCAGACTTTGCGGAGAAACTTGGCTCTGGTCCCATTAAAACACTACAGTACTATAGGATTAGAGCAGCAGTTAGAGCGAGGTGGCCATCGTTCCATAGTGAACCTGAAGTATGTGAAATATTGGAATTAGTGACGACAGTCGGGAATCCCAGAGGTCTGGTCTCCAAATTGTACAAGAAATGCCAGGACACACGACCACGACCCCTGAAGGTGGATTAGGAGGTGGTTTTGGGCACTCAGTTGGATGAAGAACGCTGGACTAGGTGGTGCCGCCTCACCAACGAGGTGTCCCTGAGCGCTAGACATAGGCTCATACAATTTAAGGTACTCAATAGGCTGCACTACACCCCTTCGAAAATTGCAAAATTCGCCTCTCTGGCAACGCAGTTATGGCTGATGCACTTCACATGTACTGGAAATGACACCGGTTAGTGCAATTCTGGCAGGAGGTTGCTGATATACAATTGCACTGGAATCTTGCAGTCTCTAATGTTACCCAAATACTTGTTCGGGGATATCAGAAAGGTTTCAATTAAATTGAGGCGATTGTTCAACATTGGTTGCCTGCTGGCCAAGAAGTGTATTCTGCTCAGGTGGAAGTCCAAACTGCTCCAGATATTACAATGTGGACACATGAAATGACATATGCAAATGAATGTGAAGAGCCCTATGTTTCTCTAATTACACCGAGCTGCAGGCCGAAAGACATCTGGGAGCCCTTCCGTGAATATTTGCGGGAACAGAGTACTGTTTAGTTATTATTAAACAAATGTAAATGCATTCAAAGAGGTGATTACATTATCACTATGTGCGGGCACTGAAAACCCAGGTTGATGTAAATGCTACCACTCAATAATTGCAGACTGTAATTGAGGATTTTTGGCTTTGACTGTGTTGAAAATAAAGTGCTAAAAAATAAATGTGGCAGGGATCACAATTTTACACCTGACAATTTTGATTGTTGGCTTTGAAATCATTACTTCAAAGGCAGAAGCTCTCTGAGATGTGAATGTACCCTTGGGTTTCTCTAAAATGACAAACAGAGCATGCTCCACGAAAAGCACTATAGAACAGCCCATCACAATTCTTGTAGACTTGTCAATTGCGAACACGACGGCTTCCAACAACTGTTCGCAAGGAAAGTGTCCTTCCATAACTGGGTCTAAAATCCCACTGTAATACGCTAAAGGATTGTACCCCAATGTGGTCTTCTGTTTGTTTGTTTGTTTGTTTGTTTATTTGGTATAGCGCAGAAACCAAACCCGAAGGGGTAGCTGGGCGCAAACAGTACAAGGTTGCTTAAGAACTTAGTTACAGGAGAAATACACGTTATACATTCGCAGTTAAATCATGAAAGTGCAGTTTATACAGTTCACCTTAGATCAACGGTAGGTATAGTGAGAAAGCAACGGGAAAAGAAGAAAAAAAAAGAAAAAGGGGAAAAGTGCAGAGCTAGGGTTAAGTCTAGTTGATCGGATGTCATTCAGCTGGTTGCAGATATCTAGTGTCTATGTGGGAGGGGGAGGTCCAGCTAAGTGTCATTGGCACGGATCCAGGTAAGGACTTTTCGCCTGAAACTCGAGTAAGGTTGGTCCATTCTGAGATCCAAGGGAAGTTTGTTCCAAGTTTGCGCAGCTATGATTGGGAAACTAGTGCCGCCGGCTGTACTCTTTTTGAATCTAGGCATCACTAAGGTGAAGGCGTTGGTCAGTCTAGTGGGACGGTTAGAGGTTCTCTTGTGGATTCTGTTGGCCAGATAAGGGGGGACAATGTTGTTAAGACATTTGGATGTGAGTGAGAGTATTTTAAGGGTGATCCTGTCTTTGATTTTTAGCCAATGGATATTTTTCCTAAAGGTGGAGATGTGGGCTCTGTTAGGAATGTTTAAGGCTACTCTGATAGCGTTATTTTGGAGAGTTTGTAGTTTGTTAAGGATATACTTGTTAGAGCCTGCATAAAGGGCATTGCAGTAATCCAGCTTGGATATGATGAGAGCATTAGCTAATGTGATGCAGCTAGTCTCAGTTAGGAAAGGTCTACATGCTCGGATTAATTTGCAAGTATATGCCGTGGAGGATGCTAGTGAGTTAGTTTGCTTTTTGAAGGTGAGCGCTGAATCAAGATAGACCCCGAGGGTTTTGACTGCAGGCATCACTTTGATGACGTTATTGTCAATGTTGAATGTGGCATAGTTGGGGTCAAGTTTTTTGATAGCCAATGCTGAGCCAATGATCAGTAGCTCCGTCTTGTCGTCGTTCAGGCAGAGGCCATGGGATGCCATCCAAGTCTGAATGAGGAGATCTATCTTATTTACTAAGTCCGTGTCTTCCAAGAAGTTACCCGAAAGGGGGATTAGAATCTGAGTGTCGTCTGCGTAGTTAGTGTAGATAACACCCAGTCTGTCCAACTTATCAAACAGGGGCTTAGTAAAGATGTTATACATCGTCGGAGAAACACATGATCCTTGGGGAACACCGCAAGAAACTTGTATGGGATCAGCGGCTGCTGAAGGTGAGAAGACTCTCATTGTCCGGTTTGCAAGGAAGGATTGTAACCAAGCTATGGCATCACTTGAGAAATGAGCGGCTGAGCTGAGGTGATTGCATAAGACTGCATGATCTACCAGGTCGAAGGCCGCAGATAGGTCAAGGAGGAGTAGCATCGCTGTTTTACCATTGTCCTTCAACTCGTCAATTTGGGTCTTGAGGTCAATCAAGGCTGTTTCAGTGCCGTGAAGGGGACGGAAGCCAGATTGCCGTGAACCTAGTAAATTGTTAGTTTCTAGGTAGTCCTGGATTTGCAGGTATGCTACTCTGTCTATGATTTTAAGTAGGAAAGGGACAGTAGTGATGGGTCTGTAGTTAGTTGGTATAGCAGGGTCAAGTGTTTGTTTTTTTAGTAAGGGAAGCACCCAGGATTGTTTGAGGTTGTTCGGTACTAGATTAGACTTAAAGGATGCATTAATGATTTTTGAAATGAAAGGTGCTAGGTCACGAGCTGCATCTTTTATAATTTGGGCCGGACAGTTGTCACCTTTACAGTTGGAGGGTTTTAGAGATAGTATAATTTTTTCTGTCTCTAATACGGATATCTTTCTGAAGCTAAATAGGTGAGGGGTGTTAGATTGGTTAGGGGGGAGCTGAGGTTGCAATGTGGGTTCTGTTGGCAGGAGCAAGGAAGCTTTTTTATTAGCAATTTTAGATTGGAGCGAGCTAATTTTACCCGCCAGGGCATTTTGTATATTAGTGCACCAGGACTTGTTTTTGGGAATGTTGTCAGGTGGGGTTGTGGGTGATTCCATTTCACGGAGGATGGAAAATAGCTCCTTAGTGTCTGATTTGGCTTTAGAGATTCTGTCATTGAAGGTATTTCTTTTAGTGTTTATAATTTCCTTTTTATACTGTTTGGCAAGGGTGGCTAATTTAGATTTGTTCTCCTCGGTGGGTGAGTGTTGCCAGATAGACTGCAACTTTCTTTTTTGGATTCTAAGGTCTTTCAGGTGTGGCGTGAACCAGTTGTTCAGGTGACAGAGTTGTTTGCTTTTGCGCAGCTTGGTGGGGGCAATCAAGTCAAGTGCCTTGATCATAGAGCTGTTGTAAGCTTCAACAAGCGACGTAGGGTCTGTAATGTTGTCTAAATTATTGAGAGTAGGGAGAAGGTGGGGTAGGAGTTGTTCTGATGTGATGTCTTTTTTACTTCTGGTGGGAAGTGGCGGGGCCATGAGTATAGGTTTGGGCCGGATAAGGTCTAGTGAGGCATTGAATACAATTAAGTGGTGGTCAGTCCAGGATTGTGGTATTATGTTGGTAATGCTGATGTTACAGTTCCGATCAGCAACCCAGTCTAGGGTTCTACCTTTGGCATGAGTAGGAGAGGAGACTTTTTGAGATAGGGCGTAGTCATTCAGGAGTGATGCGACAGATAGGGCATGTTTGTCGTTGCTGTCATTAAAGCCCAGGTTAAAGTCTCCCAGTAATAGTATTTGAGCGTGGTCTTTAGTATTGTTGGTTATAATGCTGGTTATGTCGTCTTCAAAGGTACCCAGAGGTCCAGGTGGTCTGTAGATAGCATGCAGGGTGAGAGTCCGGCTGCAAGAGAGGTGCAGTTTGGCAGTAAGGAGTTCGCAAGATGAGAATATCTGGGTAGTAACTAGTTTGATAGGTAAGGTAGCTTTGTGAATGATGGCTAGGCCGCCACCTTTAGTGTTAGGTCTATCGACTCTTAGTAGTTGGTAGCCGTCAGGTATAGCTAGCATGATGGCAGGGCCAGCTGCGTCATGGAGCCATGTTTCGGTTATGACTAATAGGTCTAAGTTTTCGTTGGTTAAGGTGTCCGAGATCTCGGTAGCATGGGCGACCATGGACCTTGCATTAATGAGAGATCCAGTTATTGATAGGGTACTGTTTGGTTGAGTCGAGGAGGGTTGTTTGTTTTTGGAGGGGGTATCTCTTTGTATCTGTGGCTGGTTAGTGGTTATAGGAGCAGGGCGAGGGGTGGTAGGTTTGGGGTATTGCGAACGTTTGCAAGTCATGACGGTCCCATTTGTGTGTGAGAATAAATACAATTCCTCAGCATAATTGGGAATCCCCAAAACAGGAGCTCTACAAATAGCTTTTTTTCAACTCCTCAAATCCCTCCTCCCTCTCCTCAGTCCATTCAATTGTACTTTGTCCACTTGTGCCTTTTTCAAAGCCTGAAAAAGGGGCCTTGTGTATGAACACCCAGGCTCTGACATAATTGAATAATCCCAAAAACTGTTGCATCTGTTTTACCGTAGGCGATTTTGCAGCTTTCATAATTGCCTCAGCTCTTTCAGGTATCACCTTCTTTCCGTCATGTGAGATCAACTGTCCTATGTATAAAAACCTCTTCTTGTCAATACTGTAATTTTTTCTTGACCACTTTTTTATCCCTTGTCTGCTAGGATAGTCATAAACTGAATCGAGTCTTGTCGCACTCATCTTCTGTAGTGCTACAAATTAAAATGTCATCTACGTACTGTATCACCAGGCTTTTCAAATCAATATTACCTAGGTCCATCTGGAGAACCCTGTTAAAGATCGATGGGGACTTACAGTACCCTTGGGACAGCCTAGTATGTTTCGACGTGTCTGGAGGAATGTAAATGAAGTCAAGTCTTGTGAGTCCATGTGCAACATGATTGAGAAAAACGCATTTTTTAAATCAATCACTGTGAAATATTGTGCTTCTACTCGAATACTGCATAGTATCGTCGCTGGGTTAGGAACTAAAGGAAACTCAGTGTCTACCATCTGGTTAATCGGTCTCATGTCCTGTATGAATCTCCTCAACCCTCTCTTTGATTTTTTTCGCAGGATACCCACGGTATTACACAATGATTCTGACTGCACTAGAATAACTTGTACCATCAGGGCTGAAATGGTCTTGAATATACCCTCATTGGCCTCTCGAGACATGTAGTACTGTTTTTCTCAATGTAAAATTGCCCCTCGCTTCAACTTTATTTTGACTTCCCCTATCCCCTTTAACTAACCTACGTCATAGGGGCCTGTGGTCCAAAGGATGCTTGGTACCTTGTCCAAGTCTTCTTCAAAAAGTGCTGGACGCTGCTGCATTATTGCCATTCGCTGTGGGACTTCCCTTTCTCTATCCTATCTAGAATGTAATGCTCACAAAGAACACTACTTCGTCTGTTGGGTCATCTCTAAACATGTCATCGTCAGTAATATCAGGCAACCTGTACCCTTCTTAAAGATCTATCACTGTCCTCCATGGTTTACCCTCATCATCCGTTCCTTCGAGTATTGCCATTTCCCTTTGTAAAATGGCTGCTTTTAGCTTAATAGGGATAGTATGTCCCCCCTCTTCGTCCATAGGTATCTGTGGTCTGAACAAGAATTTGTCAGGTATTCTCACAGTCTTCCCCACTAAGCCAGGTAGCCATGTTAATAGAATGCTCACCCCATAAAGAAAAACCTTTGGGTCAACTGGCACGCCTCACAGAGCCACTTGCCCTGTGAATGCTAGTATAAATGTTCCCATGTTTAAATAGTGTATTCCAGGAGTGGAACACACTATCCCTTCGTCAGTAAATGAAATCGTCATGTTAGGTTTTGTCATCAAATCTCTTCCCAAAATATTAACTGGTGTCTGTCGTGAATACAAAAATGTAAAAGACATGTCACACTCTACTATAGAGACACATACACCATGGTTTACAGAGAACACTTGAGAATTCATGGCAATTATCAACATTGGATATTTTCCCTCTCGTATACATGAATGAGTGGCCCCAGTGTCTACTAAAAAAGAAAAAAGATTTTCCTCCTATTGTCACATCGACCCTTGGTTCCTCTTGGGGGTCTGGTGTCACAGATAGTACTGAACACATGAAGTCACCATGTAAACTGTCATATTGTGGATATATGCATACCCCTGTACATGTGAAAGTATTCCCCCCACTACAGTGGCACCTCTTATTCTAGGTGTCAATAATTGTCCTGTGTTTGCATACTGCTGTGTTTGCATGGAGGCATTTTGCAACTGCCCTTGCGGTGGATTCACTTGCACTTGCTCTGGTTGTGGTGTCTTTTGCATTTGCGGCACTTGTATCTGATACACTGTCCGATCTTGTGCTATCCCTTCCCTAGGTTGTGTGCTACACGGTTGGTGGAGGATAAGTTGTCCCTTCTCTTGAGAAGTTGGCCATTATGTACACTCCTTGGCTCCCACATAAGCTTGCAATGTGTCCTATCATTCCACAAGTCCAACATACAGGGGGAGATCGCCTAACTAGTCCCCCTTGGTTAAATCCTCCTTGCACCTTCTGATTCTCATTCTGTGCATTTTGAAACCTGCCTTGATTATTTTGAAATTCACCTCTCCCTCTATATCCCATACCTCTGTCTCGTGACATGAGCCCACTCCCTCCTTGGTCCATCGGGCGTTGATCATTTGCACTCACTGTTTGCTGCACTCCCAATCTTTCTCTGCTTGTCAATACTGCCCCTTCTATGGCATATTTTGACAATTTATTCTGAACTAATTTGGCTTCCTTAGTTTTCCTAACCTCATCTTTCTTCTTGTTTTTCTCCTGCAATAGCCAACAATGATGCCCTATTGTCAACTATATCTCAGCCCAAGGTTTGGCTTCCATTCCCACCAGTTTCTTCATTTGTCTCTGAACTGGCTCAGGCAACCCTTGACATAAAATGTTTTAAAATAATGCCACTGTTTTTTCCATGGGTCTTTCGATTCAAGTTGCCACCGCTCTCGATTATCCTGAATGTGAGCAATAGGTTCTTCATCTTCTTTCATCTTACGTGGCATAATTGCACCAATATCTGATGTGCAGGATACTGTACCCTGAGAGCCCTTCACACATCTGCTCTGCAATTATTAAACATCGCTCCATCATGTGCTGTATTTTGTGCTGTTATACTTAGATATCCTGCTCTCCTCCAGATGTCATCAGCTCTTTCTCCAATAATGGCTGTCAAGAGACCCTTAATGTCCCCTATAGCCAACGTGTTTCCTCCTGTCATCTTTTCTAACTCATATATCCATATATAGTCAATAACTAAGTGTGGTACCACATAGACATGTATATATTTGCCACATTAGATTTGCCAAAGTACAAAGTGTTTTATTAATTGTGTATATATTATGGTTAAGTTGCTGTTTCCATAGGAAGAGTACTTTTTGGGTGGCTTATAACTTCGCCCCCCCCTGGACGAATCCTTACCAAACTTTGCAAAAAAAGTATATGGCCCGCTCTGAATTCTTTTGCAAAGTTTGTTGAGGTTTGGTCAGGGGGGGAAAAGTTATAGGGGGCGTCCCAAAACGTCTTTTTTTCCCACTTTACGCAGGCCTACAGCCCAAACCGCTGGACGGATTTTCACCAATTGTGTGCCAATCCGTCCAGTAGTTTCCTTTTAAAACGACAAAAAAGTATGTCTCAAAATATTAGTGATATCTATGTCCGCTCCGCGGTTACACTCCCCTGTTCGCTCCGCGGACAAGATACAGATTGGCTAATCCGTAACGTCATGCCGCGGACATGTGACGCGTTCACTGAATGGATGTTGAACAGTGTGAAGTGCGTCAGATTGTTTCGCTGCGCCCGCCATCTTTCATTCATGTTTTGGTGTACGCGGACATCGCCGCTAAAGCATATAAAACAACACAACATTGCACTTGTAAAACTTATGAAATACTGTCTCGGAAGGTGAGAGTTAATGAGGCAGGGATGGGATGTGGCAGTAGGAAGTCAAAAAGTGGTGGTTTCTTGTCACCAAAGTCATACGGCAAATTGGAAGTTGCTGCTCAATATAGTGTCCGTTAAGTACAGGCTAAGAATTACTGTGTCTGTGTTACAATGTATTTAAAATAATATTGCAGTCAGACTGGCATCCTAGAGTTTAAAATCTGAGGCAGCCACCTGCACGGTTTGTTGGAAACAGCAGGTCTGCAAGTGTATGGGAGTACCAGTTCTCATCAGTGCATTGAGACATGTTGTTGCAAAGTCAGTGAAGATCACTTGGTTTGCTTTTTTGGTTGCGAGCTCAGTAGGCCCACGCATCCGACTGAACTCATAAGGGTCAATTGTTTTTTGACCTTGAGCGAAAGGGAAAATTCAGTAAGAATGCAGGGAGTCAAAGTTTGCAAAAAATACCATTTGATAAGGTCATGTGTTCAAACCGTTTGTAAGGCACATGTGATATCAGTTCAAGAAGATACTTTTGTAAAAGTACATTGCTGTCTGAGTTTTAGGAAGACAATGGAGACGGTAAATATAGTGTAAGTTTACTTTTGACGACTCTACACCGGAACGAGATTTAGGGGGGAATTCATAGAATGCAGCGCACAAGTGGCGCACGCGGCTGGCGCACAGTGTGCGCGTGCGAATCCCTGCGCCAGCCGCGTGCGCTAAAATCCATTTCCACGCACAGCGTATTTATGGATTCCAGCCACCAAAACCAGCCATGGCGCACAGTGGCGCAGCGACCCTGCAGCAGCACCAGTTATGCCCCCAGGAACGCCTCTCGCGCAGGGAAAAGCCATCAAAATCCCCAATCCAGTGCAAAGGGCTGCGCTAACCCTGTACCAGCACGGCAAGCGGGCTACGTGTATCACTGGGGTGCGCGGGAAGTACCTCACGCGATTGGCCCCGTGCGAGCAGGGTACGCGTATTTCAGGGGTGCGTGGGAAGTTCCACACGCGATTGCCGCAGGGTACGTGTATTTCAGTCGTGCGCGGGAAGTTCCACACCCGATTTCAGCAGGGTACGTGTATTTCAGGGGTGCGCGGGAAGTTCCACACGCGATTGGCCCCGTGCGAGCAGGGTACGTGTATTTCAGGGGTGCGCGGGAAGTTCCACACGCGATTCCAGCAGGGTACGTGTATTTCAGGGGTGCGCGGGAAGTTCCACACGAGATTTCAGCAGAGTACGCGTATTTCAGGGGTGCGCGGGAATTCCACACGCGATTTCAGCAGGGTACGTGTATTTTGGGGTGCGGGGGAAGTTTCACACGCGACATCAGCAGGGTATGTGTATTTCAGGGGTGCGCAGGAAGTTCCACACGCGATTGGCCCTGTGCGAGCAGGGTATGCATATTTCAGGGGTGCGCAGGAAGTTCCACACGTGATTCCAGCAGGGTAGGTGTATTTCAGGGGTGCGCGGGAAGTTCCACACGCGATCTCATCAGGGTACGTGTACTTCGGGGTGCGGGAGAAGTATCACACGCAACATCAGCAGGGTACGTGTATTCCAGGGTTGTGCGGGAAGTTCCACACGCGGTTCCATCAGGGTACGTGTATTACAGGGGTGCGCGGGGAGCACCACACGTGAATTGCACGTGTGGGTCCTCCCAGGTGTTCCCTCTACACCCTCCACGGCCCCTGCAGGTGGCTCACACCACAGGGGCCTACCCTGCACATGTCCTGCAGGCACCCCATCCACCATGGCCATGCCCCCCAGCCAACCCACATGTCAACTTGCACTAATGCCCACCAATGCATGTCCCCCTGCACCCCCAGCCACAGGGGCACCCTCCACCAGGCCCCCACCCATGTCTCCCACCCCCCCACCCCCCAGCACTGTGGGGCACCTGCCAGCAGGCCCACACCCATGTCCAACTCATGTTCCCCACCCATGTCTCCCACCCCCCAGCACTGTGGGGCACCTGCCAGCAGGCCCCCACCCATGTCTCCCACCCCCCAGCAGTGCAGGGGCACCTGCCAGCAGGCCCCCACCCATGTCTCCCACTCCCCCACCCCCCAGCACTGTGTGGCACCTGCCAGCAGGCCCCCACCCATGTCTCTCTCCACCCCCACCCCCCAGCACTGTGGGGCACCTGCCAGCAGGCCCCCACCCATGTCCAACTCATGTTCCCCACCACCCCAGCACTGTGGGGCACCTGCCAGCAGGCCCCCACCCATGTCCAACTCATGTTCCCCACCACCCCCACCCCCAGCACTGTGGGGCACCTGCCAGCAGGCCCCCACCCATGTCTCCCACCCCCCCACCCCCCAGCACTGTGGGGCACCTGCCAGCAGGCCCCCACCCATGTCCAACTCATGTTCCCCACCACCCCCACCCCTCAGCAGTGCAGGGGCACCTGCCAGCAGGCCCCCACCCATGTCCAACTCATGTTCCCCACCACCCCCACCACTGTGGGGTACCTGCCAGCAGGCCCCCACCCATGTCTCCCACCCCCCCACCCCCCAGCAGTGCAGGGGCACCTGCCAGCAGGCCCCCACCCATGTCCAACTCATGTTCCCCACCACCCCCACCCCTCAGCACTGTGGGGCACCCACCACCAGGCCCCCACCCATGTCTCCCACCCCCCAGCACTGTGGGGCACCTGCCAGCAGGCCCCCACCATGTCTCCCACCCCCCCCCCACCAGCAGTGCAGGGGCACCCACCATCAGGCCCCCACCCATGTCCATCTCATGTTCCCCACCCCCCCACCCTCCAGCACTGTGGGGCACCTGCCAGCAGGCCCCCACCCATGTCTCCCACCCCCCACCCCCCAGCAGTGCAGGGGCACCCACCACCAGGCCCCCACCCATGTCCAACTCATGTTCCCCACCCCCCACCCCCCAGCAGTGCAGGGGCACCTGCCAGCAGGCCCCCACCCATGTTCCCCACCACCCCCACCCCCCAGCACTGTGGGGCACCTGCCAGCAGGCCCCCACCCATGTCCAACTCATGTTCCCCACCACCCCCACCCCCCAGCACTGTGGGGCACCTGCCAGCAGGCCCCCACCCATGTCCAACTCATGTTCCCCACCACCCCCACCCCCCAGCACTGTGGGGCACCTGCCAGCAGGCCCCCACCCATGTCTCCCACCCCCCCACCCCCCAGCAGTGCAGGGGCACCCACCACCAGGCCCCCACCCATGTCCATCTCATGTTCCCCACCCCCCCACCCTCCAGCACTGTGGGGCACCTGCCAGCAGGCCCCCACCCATGTCTCCCACCCCCCACCCCCCAGCAGTGCAGGGGCACCCACCACCAGGCCCCCACCCATGTCCAACTCATGTTCCCCACCCCCCACCCCCCAGCAGTGCAGGGGCACCTGCCAGCAGGCCCCCACCCATGTTCCCCACCACCCCCACCCCCCAGCACTGTGGGGCACCTGCCAGCAGACCCCCACCCATGTCCAACTCATGTTCCCCACCACCCCCACCCCCCAGCACTGTGGGGCACCTGCCAGCAGGCCCCCACCCATGTCCAACTCATGTTCCCCACCACCCCCACCCCCCAGCACTGTGGGGCACCTGCCAGCAGGCCCCCACCCATGTCTCCCACCCCCCCACCCCCCAGCAGTGCAGGGGCACCCACCACCAGGCCCCCACCCATGTCCAACTCATGTTCCCCACCCCCCAGCACTGTGGGGCACCTGCCAGCAGGCCCCCACCCATGTCTCCCACCCCCCCACCACCCCCCAGCAGTGCAGGGGCACCTGCCAGCAGGCCTCCACCCATGTCCAACTCATGTTCCTCACCACCCCCAGCCCCCAGCACTGTGGGGCACCCACCACTAGGCCCCCACCCATGTCCAACTCATGTTCCCCACTACCCCCACCCCCCAGCAGTGAAGGGGCTCCTGCCAGCATCCCCACCCATGTCTCCCACCCCCCCCATCCCCCAGAACTGTGGGGCACCTGCCAGCAGGCCCCCACCCATGTCCAACTCATGTTCCCCACCACCCCCACCCCCCAGCACTGTGGGACACCTGCCAGCAGTCCCCCACCCATGTACAACTCATGTTCCCCCCCACCCCCCAGCACTGTGGGGCACCTGCCAGCAGGCCCCCACCCATGTCCAACTCATGTTCCCCAGCCAACATGTCATCACAATCTAGATCCCTGGTACCTATGGTCAGCCTCCAAATGCAAAACAACCACCAGAGTATTGCATCCACCCACTCATAATTGGCAATTACATGACAGAACACCAATTGCAAGTTCCGAAACAAACACATTTCCCTCACATACACCCAATGGGTGTCTGTGAATCTCAAAACCCATATCATGATATGCATGAAACCAATGAGATGATACTACACATTGAAGTTTGATAAAAAAATATGTATTAAAGGAAACATAAATAGAATAAAAAATGAAGAAACATAAATGGGAATGTACAAAAATGAAAAGATGCATGTCCGTGAAAAAAAGCAAAACCAAAAATCAAAATCCAAAGTAATGTTGTCCAAAGTCACTGTCCACAAAACAAAATGCAATGGGAAATAATAATTGAAAGCCATTGCTCCATGGTTAAAATGTGAAAGAAAAATACAATCCAACAGTGAACTATGTACATACAAACAAGCCAGGGTCCATTATCCCAACAAAAGAAAGGAAACCTATCTAACTACACTAACTAATAAAATAAACTATATACAAATATGTGGCCAATGTCCAAAAGGTCCAAAATAAATCCAAATAAAAATGAAACCTAACACTACCTACATAACTATGTACAAGGGCAGCGGGCTAGTTTGACGGCTCATTTTTGGATGTCCCGGGCCAGGGCATCATCGAACTCCTGCTCAATGTCCCGGAGGCGGTCCTCCTCCATGGCCCCGAGGGTCAGCAGGGCCATCGACGTGTCCACCTCCAAACCCCTGCGGATTGCCTCGAGGCACTCGGCCCGCCTCAGGGCCCTCCGCATGGAGTTCTCCGCCCTGACCATTGTGAGCCGTGCCTCTTCCGCCCGCTGCTGCTCTGCATCTATGGCGTGGCCCAACTGCTGCCACATGGAAGACACTCTCTGTCCTGGGTCCTCCTGCCCTCCGGCCGATGCCTGCCCCTCCGATGTTGAAGGCCCCGAGCCTTCATGGTTCCCACCACATTGCTGCTGCTGCTGTGCCTCTGCCCGTGCCTCTGCCTCCTACTGCCTGCACATCCTCCGCCGCTGGGGTGCAGTCGTTGATGTGGCCACCCCTGCGGGACGTCCGACTCCCGACTGTGGCAGGGATGCCTCCTCCACCAGCCTGGCCGCACCGTGAGAGGCAGCTCCACAGGGCACCCAGGTGACTGATGGGTGGGAAGATGGCACGGAGGACGACTGGCGCGTACGGGGTTCAGTTGAGGAGGGGGTCGTAGCAAGCCCCATCATACGGAGGAATCCGGCCTGGGTGACCTGTCCCAGCAGGCTGACGTGGTCAAGGAGCCATTCGAGATGAAGTTCAGTCTCCTCATGAAAAGACTGCAGGTCACCTCGCATGGCCCGTTGACGCAACGCCACAGCACTCAGAACAGGCTCAACCCGGACCCGGATAGCCACATCCGCAGGCAGAGGAAGGCCAGTTGACATGAGCTCATCCCCTGCCTGAAAACGGGTCTGGACGTAGGCATCCCTGCTGGTGCAAGATGATGCAGGGACAGGATCAGGGACAGGATTGCACACAGGCACCTCCGCGGCGGCCTGTGCTGCCTCCTGTGCCTGGTCCTGCACTGCACCACTAGCACCAGTGGGATCCCCACCTCCAGACCCCGTCTCTGTTGCTTGCACGGCCTCCTCCTCCACCAAACCCCCACCAACCTGGATGACTCAGTGCCATCTTCCCCTGTTGGGCCCTGTGGGGTCCCAGCTGCCCCTTCTGCTGCCGAGGAGTCCAACTCCAACCTCCGCCTCTTGGACCTCCCCCCGGCAGCTGCGGCCTGGGACGCGGCACCGGACTCCTCACTCCCCGACGAGATGAGAACATGGGAGGGGAGCCGGGCCTTGCGTCTCCGGCTGGCGGTGGGATCCCCGCCGCTATGCTCCACAGCACCTTCTCCGCCCTCTTCATCAGTTGACGCTGCAGACAGGGAGAAATAAAACACAGGCATCAGGGCACTGTACAATGGACACATACACACATGACAGTTGTACATGAGTGGCATTCTCAAACCTCAGACATGTCATCACAATTCCCAACACACATGTCATTTCAACTTGCACACATGAGCCATACCACAGCCATATCGCAACTGCCAGCACCATCCATACACATACAACAGCATGAGCAGGCAAAGGTGAGCCAGACATCACATGCAACACAGGAAGTGCACCACATATGTACACACACCACCACACTTGCATGCATGTGTACACCTCTGCCAAGTGTCGCAGTGTTCAGATGGGTATCCATGTCACATCTGCCGATCAGGCTTCCACATACCGCTGTCACATGCATCCACGTTGCATCACTGTTGCCCCCTTGTCAAATACACACACATGCACATGTACACAGTGCTGATACATGCAGCTGAAAACAACATACATGCGTGACATCACGGACATGTCTACTTACATACACATTCATCCAAACATGTGTGCCCACACAACGGCATTTGGCATGCAAGCCTACACAAACAAGCACCATCCATCTCTCACACATTCCAGCCCTCGCATGTGTTAGCCCCACGGCCCTGTACACCCCCACCCATACTCGACCCCATACAAACAGATGTGCAACCTGCACACTACTGAAAAATCACCACACGCACATCTCACAATCAGGATGCATGTACACTTACCGCTCGACTCCAGACGGGTCTGCCTCTCAAGGACGTGGAGCGTTGGGGAAATGCGTTCCAGGACCCTCATCTGTTCATCCGACAAGTGGCCCCGGCGCCCCTTGGCATCCGCTGCCTTCAAGAGGCGCCGGGCCTTGTTCAGGGTCCTGGACCTGAAGTCCTCCCAGCGCTTCTTGACATGTTGTAAGTCGGGGACTGCCACCTCCTCCGCCTTGATGGCAGTCACGATGTCAGTCCAGATCCGAGTCTGTCCTTCCTTGTCGGCGCGGGAACTTCCGAAGAGGGCATCATACTGCCCCAGGACTTGCTCCACCAGGACACCAACTTCGGTGGCACTGAAGCTGGTGCCCCTCTGCCTCTCTGGCCGGATGATGTCAGTGGTCTCAGATGGTGTTTGCCCCGACATGACAACCCCAGAGGCAGGAGTGGGTGGGCAACTGGGTCCTGGGGCTGGGCTGTGGAGCGATGGAATCCCAGCCGGGAGTCTTCAGTTCCAGCAGGGTTGGTCACAGCAACAGCACCCCTGGCTGATGTGCAGGCAGCAAATGGCAGGGCATGTGGGCAGCAGGCAGTCAGGCAGCAGCAGATGGCAGGTGGGAGCGTGCTCGGGGCTCTGGGGGGCAGTGGTTCGGCCTTCTGGGCAGGAGCGTGGTCTTCCGTGTGCTTACGCGTGGCGAGCTTGATACGGAGTGATTTGGCACGTGAAAATTCGGCACGTCAGCGTGTAATTCGAGGAAAGGCCCTTAGCGCATAAGCGCATCTGCACGCATACGCATTTTCATTGGACAGAAGGCCCCTCAAGCTCAAGTGCCCCTGTGACGTGACGCGTACAGGCGTGCATGGGCATTTCAGCGCGCGTGAAAAACTGCACGTTAGCGTGTAATACGAGGAAAGGACCCATGCGCGTAAGTGACGTGACGCGCCCGTGCGTTTCCCTCAGCACGGGTTAAAGGTGAGCGGGCCCAGCAGTTCGCTGTACGTGCCTTTCATGGAGACCGACGTGTGTTGCTGCTCCCTGTTGTTTCGCGCGCCATCACAACTTCACAGCTATCAAGGACGTATCTCTTCTTTTGGCGGGGGTATTGGCTACGCGTGTTTTTCTGCATCGCGCTAGTCAGACGGTGAGTCACACACGCTCTTTTTCCCACTGCGGGTGCCCCTGTGTATCGCACCCATTTTCGATGTCATAGTAGCCTGCGTGTCCCACGCGTACGCGTTATTCGTGTTACTGGGTGCCACCGCGTACTGCGGGAGGTTGAATCCACGCACGTAGGCTGCAGGGTTGCGTGCACGGTTTTACTGCAGTTTTGGGGTGCCTGAGCATTGCGTGACCCGTCACCACATCACCGGGGTCACATACAGCCTTGCAGGTGCAGGGGGGCTGTTAACATCTTGCTTCCCACCCCCTTCACCCCAATTGCCCAGGTCAATTGTGGTGTACACCTCCCATTGGCACCACTCCATCTGTGCCAGCACTTCTACATCAGTGCCATGGTTTGGAGGCCACCAAAGGTGAGGGGCGCCTCAGCTGGGCGTCCTCCTCGTGTCGGGCGTGGTCGGGGACGTGGCTGTGGTGACCAGGGAGTAGGGGGACTCCAGGGTGTCCAGGGCGGCCACAGAGGGGGAAGAGGCAGGGGTGCACCACTTGAGCACAATGTTGTGCCATGTGTTGGTGCAGTCATGCCACCACCCACTGTGGTTCCGGGGGATGCAGCTCCTGCATCTGGCACTGGCACCCGTTCAACCCGGCAGTCCGTTCCATCGACTGCCACGGGCCCAAGGGTAGTGGTAGCTGCAGGTGCAGCTGTGGACACCGCCACCCAGGCTCAGGGTCTGCCAGCGCAGGCTGCGTTGGCACTTGAAGAGCCCTTGGTAGATCTCCAACAGGCCAGGGTGGAAACCATAGGGGCAGGCCGGGCTGCTCAGACCAAGACACGTGTCCCTGGGGCAGTCATGTCATCTGCTGCCGGGAACAGCCGGGTGTTGGCAAGTGCAGGGGCAGATGCACCCAACAGCACCCCGGTTGTGATTCTGCCAACCAGGACCGTTGCGGTCAATGACCCTGCCACAGCAGATGTTGCTGCGCAGGGTCCATTAGTGGGCACCCAGCTGCCACTGACACGAGTCAGGCATTTGGTCATCCCTCCACCTACCACTCCTTTGGCGCATTCCACTGAACCCACTGGCCATACTGGTCAGGGCGGCATTAGCCAGCCAGGGTCTGCGCCACAGTCCAAGAGGAGGAAGGTTGCACCTGCAGCACAGGCTGGGACCCCACACACAGCCACGACCTCCTGCACGTCGAGGAAGAAGCCTTTCTGTAAGCAGGAACTGAACTTCCTCGTGGACTACGTGCGGGGCCACAGCCGTGACATGCTAGTGGGTGCCAATAGTCAGACTACGGCTGCCCAACGTGACACCCACTGGAAGCATGTTGCGGAACATGTCAGTTCATTCGGCCATGGGGTGAACACGGCGCAAGAGTGCAAAAAGCGTTGGAATGACATCAAGCGCAGCACTAAGGCTAAGCGTGCCTCTAATTACAACTTGACTCTGGTGACTGGCCGTGGGCCTGCACCAGAGGAGGAAGAGCTCACTCCGCATGAGGCTCTCGTTGCGGAGTTCATACAACCTGAATTGGTCGAAGGAGTGGGAGAGATGCTGGACTTTGATGCGCAGTCCAGTGAGTGTTGATGCGTGTTTGTTGAGGACGTTTGTGTTTCACTTGTGGGATGTGTTGTGCATGATTGCTGCTACATGTGACGTGTACATGGTTCTGATGTGTAAGTAATGCAATGCTTCCGTCATGCATGTCTCCTCTGCCTGCATGCGGGACTCCATGTAGACATGCTCCCTTACCCCTCCTCCGCCACTCTGCACCCCAGTTCCACCTTTGCACTGGTCTGCTTCAATCTTGCCAATGTGTAGTTTCTTGTTCATGTGTCCTGTGTAGATGCTAACTTCCAGCGTAGAATCTGCCAGACATATGCCGTGTGGTACAGCCTTAGTACTCGATGCAGGGTACTCACTTGTACTGTGCATGGGTCAGATGTCCCACAGGGACATGAGTGCCCATTCATGCTCCATGTGCATTGCACGCATGCCCCTATGTGTCCTTGACTGGATAATCACTGTAATATAAGTCCTTGGTTACATACATTGCCTGCCATCTCATCAGCCTTCCCATGTCAACTGTGGCTCAGTGCTGCGTTGCACACATGTTTATGCTCTGACAATCTGTGTGGCTCACAGGCCTCAGCCTGTTCAATGGCCAAGGACTCTGTCCAACTCTTGTTGTGTCTTCTTCACACGTGGGCGGCCTCCGGAGTTTTCATCATGTGTCCTGCCTACTGTCCCAGCATAATTTGCAGTGTTGTCATTTGAATCACATTAAGCTGTTGATGCCAGTCAACACTGCCTGTCAATACACAGGTGTATGGTCAGCCTTTTGATACCATGCTAGGCATCCCTGCTTTGGTACTGGGGGGGAGGGGTGCTTGGCTTCTAGATATGGTACACATTGAATGCACAATGCACGTGATGTCTGAATTTGATATTGCACTGCCTTCACATTTCCTGGCACACACCATGGAGTGCTTGTACATGTAGGTAGTGGGTGGCGTACACATTTTCTGCACTGCATAGACCCACTTCCATGGGAACTGCCACCTTTCAACAGGTCTGATCACAGAAGCTATTCAAAGTAGACCCAGCATGAATGCCAGGTTATATGTTGTGTGTCACATGTCTGCCGGATGCGTTTGCTCTCGGTGTGTGTGTGTGTCGTGTGCTTCTGACATGTGTAGTGACCTTTTTTCTCTCCATTTTTCAGGTGATGACGCAATGGAGGCGGAGGATGGTGTTGTCATGCCAGACACAGGGTTGGTAACACCACATCAACCCGGCACTAGTGGGGGTCGTGGGGTGGTAGGCCACGAAAACCCCCAAGTGCTGCAGTCCATCTTGTCTCTGGCTGCCTACGAGTCCAGCCTTGATGACGACTCTGACGTCCATGTTGAGTTGGATGAGCATCAAGTCCATGTGTCAGGGGTGAGTGATTCTGATGTGGACACTCCTCTGTCTGCGACCCCTGCACTGAGGAATCAGACAGTCTTGGTTCCTCCGCCCGTGGTGGATCGGGACGCAGGGTCACCCTCCACACCAGTCACTGATGTGCCTGGGATATCACGTCGACGGGGGCATGTAGTCGTGCAGCCGCGGGCGGTGCCAACACAGCGAGGACCCCCGGTCCTTGGGTCCCGCAGGGGTCAAGCCCGGCAACGCGGTCGCCGCGCGCAACCGCTGTATACTGAGTGGGAGAAAGACATGACTGCCAATTCCGAACAGCAGGGGGCAGCAATGGAGAACATCGCTGAGAGCATGGAGCGTGTGGCCCGATCTGTGCTCCCCCCTGCTAGGCAGGTACTTCTCCAGCAGCAGGCGGCGCGGTCCACGGGCCGCTTGCTCAGGCTGGGCATGGCGGCCTCAGACAGGGCACGCCAGGCTGAAATGTCATCTCTGAGTCAAGCAATTGCTGCTCACGCAGAGGGGCACATGGATGCCCTGAGGGAGGAGTATGCTTCCCTCAGATCCACTCTGGGTGTCCTTATGATGTCCCAGAGGCAGCAGGCAGAGGAGAGGTTTGCACAGCTTGAGCGTACCATCTCGGCTGAGCTACAGGCTTGCCGGGAGGTGCAGCGGTTGTCCAGCCAGGCCTTGCAGGAGGAACTCCGTGTTACACGTGCTACCTTGCAAGAGGAAGCACGTGTATCACGTGAGGTTCTGCATGCAGACCTATGTCACATCGCCACACAGAACCAGGCTCACCCGTCCGGCAGACTTGCTGCCGACGAGGGGCAAGCTGCGGGTAGGCGTGGCCAGGCTACTGTGCCACGTCCTCCTTTACAGGATGAGCCAGACTCGGACGACCATCTATCTCCCACATAGGTCGGGCTGTGCAGGCGTTGAGCCCATGGAGGTTTTTTTTTTGGCTCAGCATCATCGCATGTGGATGTTGAGCAGCACCCTGTACCTCCCCCCTCCTGGGTGCCTCCCCTCCCCCCCGGGTCGTATGTGGCCATTTTTGATTTTTCTTTTAGTTTAGCTAGTTAAGTTTCTGTTTGATAGTTAGTTTAATTAGGTAATGTAGGTTTTCCATTGTTAGTGTAGTTAGTTAATAGTTGATTTAGTTTAAAATTGCTAGTCTATTGTGCTTTCATGTGACGGTGCGGTGCTTTGTGGCTTTTGAAGGCATCCAATTTCTGTTCCAGCTGGGCCCTTTGGGCTTGTCTTGTGTATGTGTTTGCTGCTTGGGGTCCTTGACTCACATATGCCACTCCTGCCTCCCTTATCCATGGGCTCGCAAGGATGGTTCGATGTTACAGAATATTACTCAAGGGCTTTGGACTGTCATATCTGTGGCATGTCTGGTGCTGTGTGACTTGTGTTGACACCCCTAGTGGGGATGATTTTGGTGTTATTGTCCACTGTTCAGCTTTTGCTAGATGGGGTGTGTCATGATTAATGTGTACATTGATTGCTATGCATAGTGTAGTATGTTTCATATCTTTCCTGTACACGTGCTTGTTGCAATTCATGCTGTAGATAGTGTTCCACACTTTGGATGTGAAAGACGGACTGATGGTGTGATTTGTGATGTGACTCTCTGACATGGTCAAGTAATGAGATGCCTGATGAGACACACACAGATGACTTTGAAGCATTAATCATGTGTTTCATGCCCTTTCTGCAGGGGGATAAGTCTCCAGAGCACCTTTGCCAGCAGACATGGCCCATTGGACGACGGAATTCTGGACCCGTTTGTTGGTGCCCACATGCACATGTGTTCACAAGCAGAGGCACAGGGATTGCAGACCCACATCCTAGAACTGCTGACATGTTCCAAGGAACTCCATGCAAGGTGAGCAGCACAGGGGGGCCACGACACAGCAAAGCTTGCACCAGGCGAGTTGCACATGCAGGCTTAGTCACTGCACTGAGGGTGAGCTTAGACGAATATTGGTGTTGAAGCACACAATGCAGCTCAGATGTGTTGGTGAACTGATGGCTGTTGATAGTAGGGTTGTCTGGGACACATGCAGGGGCAGTGGCACATACCCTCCGGTACACCAAGGTCCATTGAGGCACTTGTATCAACCATGTAGCCTTTCCGAGACATGGAAAGGGGCAGCTCACAGGGACATACAGCAAGGGACATACTCTGGTGCAGTGCATGTCTTTTCCATGTACTTTATGATAAATGCACTGCCAACTTTGTTTCGGTCATGGTGGTACGCAACTTGCTCTGAAGTCATGGCTTGCTATATGGGTCTGTCTGCTTACCCAGGGAACATTGCATGTTGTGTGAATTGTGACACATTGGTGTTCCATTTGCCACGCACCCACCAGCGGCTGACTTACTGCATTGACTGTGTATGACCCGTCACAGGGGTGATGTTATATATGGGTACGAAGCATCTACACCAGATTGTCTGTTTGTAGAGTAGTTTGTTGCTATGGGGCATGTTTGGTGTTGTGTTTTTGTGTAATTGGCACGTACAGGTTGTTGACTGTGGCTCTCTTTGCAGCATTGCAGTGCTCCTGTAACCGGACCTGAGAGTGCGCAGGCAGGAGGCCAGCACTCAAAACCAGAGCTAAGTGTCTTGTTGTTTTTCTTTCGAACTGCTCTGCATAGGCTTGCTGGGGAGTGTACTAATGCATGGATGTATGTGTGGTTCAATTTGGTATGTTTTTTCTCCCTAATCACCCGTGATCCTATGCAATTTTGAACCCTGTACCCTCTACCCGGTGTTCCTGCTTCCCGTACCTATCCAAGCAACGTTCCCTGACCCTCTTTCCCCGCTGGGGTTGCGGATGCCTGTGTAAGCCCCGAACTTGCAGGCGCAAAAACCCTAGAGGGGGTGGTTGGTTCGTACCACTCCTGAGCCTGGACTACAGAAGGCCATGACAATGATGTCCAAGCTTGTTTGGATTGTGTATGTGTTCATGCAGGTAGTACATTTTCATGCATTCCCTAGTTTCATGTGTCATTCCTCCTCCGCTCTCCTGCCACTCATTCCAGTCATCCAGTGTGTCAACACCTGTCCCAACTGCATATCCCTGAACCTCCTTCCCCACCAGGGTCTCAGGGGCCTGTGTGAGTTTGACCTTGCAGGCACCCGGGACATGGTGGGGGTGGTTGTTTCGTGACACTCCCGCGCCTGTACAGGCGACCTGTGACAGTACACATCCGTTCATGGTGCACCATCCTATGTCATGTACCACACATGTTTCACATCCTGTCGTGACATTGTTTTGCTGTGCTACCTTGGTTGTTGCATCATTGTGGTAGTACTTGGCCTTTGTGAGGTACTGCTACTTCAAGTCATCTACTGGAGGGTGTTCTGGTTCGTTTTTCTGGCTTGGATTTTGTGATTTTGGACATTGATTATGAGGGTGCAGGCACCTTTTTACACTCAAGGTGGGAGATGGTGACGAAGGGTAAAGGTGATCCTGTGGCCAGGTGGAATTGAGGTTTGAAGGCTCCATGACCCAGGTGCAGTTGTTCAGTGGGTCATGGTCATTTGTGAGGGAGGGGGGGGGGTTGTTGTTGATAGTTGCCTTGCCCTGCAGTGTGATGGGAACTCTGACATTGTAATGGTGGTATGCTATGTACATGTTGTGTTCTGCTGAGCAATGCCTGTTCATGTGTTGTGTTTACCTTTCAGGTGCGAGGGGATAGTTGTGGTTTGACATGCTGGGGTGTACACATGGTGAATGTTCACATATGATGTGTAGAGAACACTAATGGTCACTTGAGTGCACATGCATATGTGGAGTGCATGTCCTTGCAGAACCACACACTTGCACTCTGATGCACTACATGTACTCCCACCCTTGCATAGCCACGTGTACACTGTTTGCCTTCTGGTGCCCACTGTGTCCCTGCAGCACATGTTCTGTGACTGATTATAGATCCTGTACATGCCTAATTTGCTGTTTGATGTGGTCTGTCACTTAGATGTGATGCTCAGGGTGTGCATCACACACAATGGCTGTTCACTGTGCTGTGCGCTGAGCAGTGTGTTGCAGGAGTAGGACACTGCACACATGAGCTGCAGTGTTGATTTTGCAATGCACAATGTGCATGTAGACAGGCATTCATTGTTATGTTACGTCTACGACTCTTGTAATGCATTTGGAAATGACTTATTTTGGGTGGGAGATTTTGTTGGTCTGTCATTTCATCTGATTCCGGGTCAGGCATCATTGTCTGATGCCACTGTACATTTAGGACATGGCAATGTGTACCTTATCGTTACTGTGTTGGTGTATGGGTATTGCTTGCCATGTCATGTTGTCGTTTGGGAGGGTTTGAGTGACATGACAGTGATGGCCATGGCCTGTTTTGCAGGTGTGTGTGATGCACACCTTGCATGTCAGGGTCATCCACTTCTCAGAGCAACTAGCTGGGGGTAGATCTCTCTCCGCGGCAGGGCCCTTCCTGCCTCACTTGAACTTGAGGGGAACCATCTCCAGTTCTGGAAGCACCTCAAGACCTTCCTCTTTGCTTCTGCTTTCTCTAGCCTCTCCCATGCAGAATTCTTCACTGGAGCTGCAACTGGGCACCTCTCACTGACCTCGGTCCCTGGCCCAGCCACTCTCCACTTGCACAGCCTCCCTGGCAACCCCTGCACTGTGGTACTGTCTCTCTATCGCTACAGCCCACCCTTCCCAGCACTTGTCTGCACTTACCTTTGCAGTTGCCACCAGCCGACCTATGTATTTTCTTTTGGGCTACTTCCCCTGTACTGCACTCCCCCTCCCCTCCCCCCCTCTTCCCCTTGCACTTTTCCCTTCCCCCTACCCCTGCACAATCTCAATGACACCTGGCCTAGTAGTACCGTTGTCTGTATTCCCTTGTTCCCCCCTCCCTGCCTCATCGCACCTTGAAATACTTGTGTATAGGCCATATCATGTCATATGTGTGCCTTTTGGTCACACAGGATAGCTTGTGTTTAAGTAGCTAGGGATGCAGACTCTGTGGTACTTCCATGGCAACTATCTCAAGGTGGTAGGGTTGTGACAGTTGACTGTCTCTTTGTCATCATCGATTGTCACCTGGTATGTGCCAGGCCTGTGTGCACTCCGCAGGGGTGGGAGTTTAGGTGAAAAATGTGGCCACAAGCTGGGTCCGGGCTTCCTCGCCACGTGCCCTTTCCCCTCCCATGGGCAGCACCTGTGCCTGTGGTTGGGGATGTGGGGGCACCACCATGTCCACCGGGACGCCCTGCCGTGTTGCAACATTGTGCAGGACACATGCTGCCACAATGATCCTGCACACTACTGGTGGTGCATAGAGTAGTTGCCCACCAGAGCGGTCAAGGGAGCGGAAACGTGACTTGAGCACTCCGAATGTGCGCTCCACTATGCCCCTGGTTGCAATATGGGCAGCGTTGTATCTTACCTGGGGTGGTGTGGTGGGGTTCCGGATTGGCGTCGTCATGTGGTTGCTCAGAGGGTAGGCACTGACCCCTGGGGAGGTGATAATAGTTGAGATTATTAGGGTTTGGATATTTGTCTGTGTGTGACTTGCATGCATGTGCAAGGGCATTTGTACTGACCTAGGAGCCATGTGTCGCCATGCTGCCCAGCTTCCAGGGCCCGGCTCCGGGCGGACATTCTGTATATGAAACTGTAATGGGTGGAGCCAGGGTAGTTTGCATAGACAGAGGTGATGATTCCCTTTGCATCGCATACCACCTGTACATTGATGGAATGCCAGTGCTTGCGGTTTCGGTAGATGTGCTCAGTGGCCCTAGGTGGACGTAGGGCCACATGGGTGCAATCTATGGCACAGAGCACTTTGGGGAAGTGTGCCACCCTGAAAAAATCCAGGACAACGGCCTGCCTTTCTGCGGGTGTTCTTGGCATGTATATGTGCCTGCGGACTGAGGGGCGCGCTGTCATGATTGCCAGTACCTGGTGTAGGCAGCGTGACAGCGTGGCCTGTGAGACCCCCCCCACTATGGCAGTGGTCCGCTGAAATGACCCAGTGGCCAAAAAATGCAGGACATAGAGCAGCTTCTCCAAGGGGCTCAATGCTTGGGAGCAAAGGGTGGGGATATAAGGTCACCTTCCCACTCCCTGACCAGGTCTAGGATGATATGGGGTGGAAACCTATACCTGCCATAGGCCTGGTCATCGGGCATCCCAAAAAGGCTTGTCCGTGGTGCGAAAATGCGTGCCCTGGCTATTCTCCTCCTCCTGCGGTGTCCCACGATCAGTGCTGCGACAAATGGGGCATTCATCGTAGCTGTATATATGCGTTTGTTGTTTGCGCGCACTTTTATGCTGTGCGCGGGGACGCTTCCGCCTGCCTTCGTGTGGCGGACGCGTTGACACCTGTGCGTGTCTTTTGCCGTGCGCGGGTTTCCAGTATTCGGATCCATGAATACGGGTTGTTCGCGTGCGTGTGGGCATTCCGTGTAGTTCCCTGCAGTACTTCCCCAGTTACGCCTTCTTTTTCACGCGTTGTTCCCCATTCCGCGTGTTACGCCCACTGTTCCGCCCACTTTGGTTGTGTGCGCCGCGCTATGTGCGCTTTTGCTGTGCGCGTAGCGCACGCCGTGTATGCCTGCGTGCGCCATGGCTGGATTGGGCACACGGACAGCGGGAAACATGCGCAGCATCTTCCTTGAATCGCACGCGTGCGCTGCGTTTCTCACGCTTGCGCTCCCTTGGGCCTGCTTGTGCATGCATTTTCGGCGCACGTTTGTTCCATGAATCGGCCCCTTAATTTTTTATTACCAGAACATTAATTTTGGCAATGTAACTGAAGTACTATCTTTCTGTGTAGTTGTCATTTTTTTTTTACTTATGGAGAGTGCAGATTCTCAGCGTTTGTAGGCTATCACTAGATTCACCCATGTTCAACTCTAATATTTCTTTACAATGTCATGTATGACCACATCGATTTGTGTATCAGTTTCCACGTTCTTTTTGTCTTTTTTTAAATTGTTTGCTAAAGGTTGGGTATTGATACGTATTTTCTGTTCTGGTTTCCAAACAGCTACATCCTGCCTTATTGTGATTGCCATGGATTCCAGATGCCAAGTGATGGATTCTTTGCACTCCAGATGCACGTACTCGTGACCGGCTGCCTAACCGTCACTGTTTTGTGGGACGATCACCCAGGACCCATTTGTACGTACGCTGCAGTGGCCATTAGGAGTAACATAACATCTTTTATGGTGGGGTAGGCCGAAGTTCATGTCGATGTCTTGGAAATCACTGTGCAACCGAAGCAGTTGCTTTATCGAAAACTAATAGTTTGTTTATGGGAATAGAACAACGTGTGCCTCACGATTAACATTTTCTATGATGACCGAAGAAACAAAGTTAGTATTTGATTGAAAATGGGAATAGTCCGATGGTCTCGGACAGTTTATTGTGAAATAAAAGTACTTTACAAATTCTAAAATGTTAATGTTTTCTTTTAAAAAACAGTTTATTATTTCAAAATGTGACGTGCTATGTTGTAGGTCGCTTTGTGTTAATTTTCATTTTGCATATGGGCGCATTTGGCTACGCTGGAGAGGAACGTCATCCAAAAAAGTTGTACAATATCATTAGGGTTGGTTATGTGACAAGATGTGGGAGTGTTATCGTATTAGACAAGTGTTGTAATGTAGTTAAAAAAACATAGCAGCATACGTTTACTGACTGAGGGGTAGGCTGTAGCCATGGGGAGTGGGCAGAATGTCGGGGTCATGGTATAAGGTCATGATCCGCACAATGTGGCTACTGGCCATGACCAGAAGGGTGAAAAGATAGGATTACAGTGGCCATGTCCACCTGGGACTGGTTTTGTGGTAAAGTTGTTCGACATTAGGATACATTTGAAAGGGAAGAAAAAAGTGCTTGTGGTAATATGTTAACAGGGTTTCCTTTTTGCTTTTTGCAGGCTACCATGGAAAGCGAAGAGGGGCCCTCTATGGAACAACCGCCTTCCCTTTCTATGGTGGCCATATTGGAAAAGGATTTTGTTTTCTAATCCGGGCCGAAAAATCCTCTTTTTTAGTAGCATGGGTTACTGCTTTGGAAATCTAGATTGTTAATGGCATTCATCCCCCATTTTAGGGGTGGAAGGGGGGTAATGATCCAGAGATCGCGTTATGCACTCTTGCTTCGATTGGGCTGATAACTTGGCCTGCTGGCCCTTTATTCACTGTTCCAGTCCCTGGAACGGAGGACGAACACTACAATATTCCCATTAGCATAACATAAACTGCAAATGGAAATGTTGGAAAACCTTATTGCATTGATGTACGTTACTGAGAAATATAAAGTAGATGGAGTGCATGCAATTTTTTTTTTTTTTTTTTTTTTTTTTTTTTTTTTTTAAATTTATATTTTTAAACTGTGAAAGGTGGTTCTTAAGGGAACATTTAATTTTGTTTACGGATGGCTTTTTTTGTAAGGACAGCTAAGAAGGATTGTTTTGCGGACGGAAATGAGCAAACAGGCACCAAACAGTAATATGGAGGGGTAGGTGGACGGGGGAAAATGTTGTGCGTGTGTTATTTGTAAGGTAGGGGCAGTGTTTCTCATGCTCCTTCATTACAGCAGTGGTGCTGTTTCTTTGGGAGGAGGGATGCCCTTAGCTGATGTCATTTTCAGATAAATAGTACTTTTGCTAAAAGTATGTACTGTTTACTACATTGTTAATGGCTGAGTACGAATAGGTGTTGGAGCTGTGCAAGGGAAATATTGAAGTTGCAAGTTCCTACATCAGTAAAAAATGCACTTCCACACTGTCCACGAGGCATAGATCTTATTGTTAAGTGTGTACGGATTCTCGGACATGTCACTGTGCTGTGCGCCAGCATATGGTCATGTAGCAGTCTCCTGAAGGTGTGCAATGAAGTCAGATGTTAGTTCACATTATGGTTACATGCCACTACGAGAAACCTATGAACTTCAGTAAAAAAACTTTAAAGGGACGTTATGGTTAAGTTGCGCTACTGAAAACCTATGAAATTCACTAAAAAAAACTTTAACGGGACATTATGGTTCGAAGTAAAACCGAAAAACCCTTGAAATTCGCCAGTTATGGTAAGCTAAACAACCATAATAATAATAATAATAATAAGAATATTAATTTTTCATTTATATAGCGCTACGAACCCTCAGGTATCTGAGCGCTGCTTATTATTACCCACATTGTGTGGTGCTCATTTATCGACCTCGGAAGGATGAAAGGCTGAGTTTGGCCCTGCCGGGATTCGAACCTGCGTTAGCAGACTCTGCATGGATGTCAACTCGCTGTGCCACTTTACCGGCTGCCATAACTCGCGCCACCACTGTGCACTGCTAAGACTAACATCCAGGACATCAAAGATGACATCATAAATGTCATTGATGACATCACTGATGACAACACATGTACATTTACTTTTCACGAAAACTCTGTAGAAGGTATTCTTATTATAATGTTGACCAAAAAGTGTCAAGGATCATTGGAATAAATATCAAGTGCTAATTAGAGCACTAAGCAATGCGTTGATATAAATAGCATTTTATTATGAAGTTCTATCCAGTATATTAAGTTACTCATGTAGGAACATAGAGATTGTGTGCAGCATACATGATGGAGGTGCAATATTCATAAGCTTGCGATGTAGAATAGTAAAATGATAACTGCTTTCTTATTAGAGTTTTGCATACTGTGAAACATGTAGGTAATAAAACCCACTTACTACATAATTGTATTATTATAGACAAAACACAAAGAGACAACAACACATACAAATATGAGTATATACAAGGAAATTGAAGTGAGGAAAAAAGCAGCAGTAGTAGCAGAAAGTGTTCATAACCTAACTGATTACCTTTATGTAGAGAAATGATTGCTCTGTTTCAAAGGTGCTACTTACCCTATGCATATGTATCACATGATTTGACTGGATCCTAAGGGAATTACTGTAAGAACATACTTGAAGGATAAGTCTACAAATATAGTACCTTTTCAATTTTTAATTCCTGACTGTTACTGAAGAAAACCATGTGGCCTAGATATGTCAGTAAAGGAAAAAAGGGGAAGCAAGACATGTGATGTCATCAATGACATTTGTGATGTCATCTTTGATGTCCTGGGTGTTAGTCTTAGCAGTGCACAGTGGTGGCGCGAGTTATGGTTGCTTAGTTTACCATAACTGGTGAATTTCAAGGGATTTTCGTTTTTACTTCGAACTATAACGTCCCGTTAACAAAGTTTTTTTTACTGAATATATATATATATATATATATATATATATATATATATATTGAACCTTATTTTTTTAAATAAAGAACTGTATTAGCACATAACATATTGTGTGGACATTCCTTTGTGGGGGCTTGGGGACTACACTGTACTCAAGAACCAGCCTGCATGACCTCCTGAGAGCTTAAGCCTTGATTGCTCGTCCATTCTACCATCTAGATAATCTTGGCTGGGGTGCTCTGTGCTTCTACTCTGCCATATAGAGGGCAGGAGTACAGACACCCTCTCCAGTCTTTACATGTACTATGGAATGTTTGGACATGTGGGACATATTTATTGGCAACAATTAAAGAAGGGAGTTCATTCCCCCCAAACAGCTCCACACCAATTGAGCAATGACTTAGATTCTTAACTAACTCTGTCTTTGATTCATATAACACCAGAGTGCTCCCCCATCCCTTTCACGGTTTCTGCTCTCTTCAGCTATCTGCCAAGTACTATACACTGAGAACCGGTACTTATACTGCCTAAAATCAATTAACTCGGTAGTCGCTTTTCATTTCTTATATTATGTACAAACGTATTTACCAAACCATATTTAAACATGTGTCCTTGCAAACTTTTAAAGTTTGAGCCTATTAATCTTGTCTTTTCAGAATGTTTTTGTAACATGGTGGCTTCTTCACTTCTCTTTCTTTATCATTCCATGTTAATGGGAAACTTCTTTTCTTTACTTTATCCAAACAAAAACGTTTTTTTTTTTACTTCACTGTTGATTCTGTGCTTCTTCGCTATACAGGAACTATGGCGAGTATTCAGTTGCTTCACCTACATTGCTGAAGAAGACACACCACCTCTATGCCTTACCGAGCTGCATGACTTCAGGGCCACATGCCTTACAAGATCTGTGTTGCGAATGATTATGGTCCTTATGTACGAACTTCGATCTACAGTTTGCCCTCGTAATTCAAATAATGAGTAAGTTTGCTCTCTATATATTGTGTGTTTGACAACCGAGACGGCTTATATAATATCTTGTTCCCGTACGTCAATATAACTTAGGTGGATCACTGATGAAAAAAAAAAGTCTGTAAACTGAATACATTACTAATTCGAATCTGAAACCATCGTGTTCATCCTTAGATTTATTGTTCGAACAATTACGTTTATTTCTTTAGGAAGCATTTCCCAAACTGTTTTTGCTGGAATGTGCGTTCACGTTTCTAATTGATCCCTACTTGAAATCACAAATACTGTCCGGTACCTTTTAAAGCATAACAATGCCTTCCATTTTACAAGGTAGTGCGAAAAAATGCAATTATTGGGTTCATTTAAGTAAACTATTTCTGTATCTCTTATACAGGTGGTACAGGTTTTTGGCATATCGTGCGTTTACATGGTGGATTCATGGAAGACTGGGATTTCATGTTCAATGAATAATACCTGCCTGTGTGGTTCTAGCCATTCATGATGAATTCCCAAATGACCATGGACAAGACCGTGGATTTATTCAGCCAGTACTTTGACTGCAGGAGTATCATTTTGTAGTGTCATTGCCGTCCACTTTACCAAACAAAATGAAAAAGAATTAAACATTATGTACTCTGAATAGTTGTTATAAATGTTTTGTAAGTCCACAAGTCCAAACATATAAGAGTATTGTAAAAGATTGGTGTGCTTTAACAAGTTTACTGGCCTATGGCGCACACCTCATCCACATTCATCCACCTCTATCATCAATGACAGTTCTCACCTGTGGACGTGTGCTCACAAGCGGGCTGGGTGGATGAGAATGCTCAAGGTGCCGAATACCATGCAAACCTCAAAGGGTACTTTCGCATGGCGACCCTTATCCACATTGCCACTCCAGACCCAATGTCTCGAGTCTCCCATTTGAAGACCCCGTCCCTGCAACCAACAAATGTCTGTGTCCATAGACTGTGTTCTGGGCCTATCACACTCCCCTTATCCATCCCCCTCTGCTAGCAATGACAGTTCACACCTGTGGCCATGCGCTCACAAGTGGGCTGCACTGGCAGGATTGAGCAGGTCAAACATTGTTATAGGGGCCCAGGGCCATTTTAATAGTTTTGGGGGCCCGGGGCAGAGACAGCCTTGGCCCCCCCTGAAACCCATGTTGCCCCCCGAAACCCATGTCCTACTCCAACCCCCCTCCAAACCCATGTTGCCCCCTGCGACACGACACCCATGCCCCCTCCATATCTCGAGTCTAATTCAACAGATACTCCTCTAAGCTTCAAATGGATTATCTAGTTGTTAATAAAATATAAACATTATACATCATGTTTTGTTTCGAATAATATATTTTGTAAGAAAATAAAGGAAAAGGATTTTAAGCAAGCATTTATTAAACAAAATGAAAACCTAACAGTTCAACATGAACTTTTTTGCCTGTATGAATGTGTCCAAAATACAAGCACTTGGAAAAACATTAAATAAATAAGGCAGTACATGAATGACAAAAGCATGTAACAAAACATCAAAATTCAATTGGCATTTCAGTTCATGTCCGCACGGCAAACAAATTCAAGTAATCCTAGAAAGAATGGGATGACAGTGAGGATATGCTTTCTACATCACCAACATTAAACTATGGCCCTCGTTACAAGTCCGGCGCTGGACCATGGTGCTATTAGCGCCATGGTCCATGCCGGATTCCGCCATGGTGGATGGCGGAATTACCGCCCCATTCCAAGGTGAGTGGGGCGGTAATTCCCCATTCACCATTTGCCCTTCCCCATTCCCATTTTTGCCCCATAGGGCATAATGGGGATGGGGAAGGCGCTAATTACGGCACCCTAAATTACGGTGCCGTAATTAGCACCAAGCGCGCTTAGCGCCTTGGACTTTAACGCCTGCAAAAAGCAGTTAAAGTGTGAATCAGGCGTTAAGGGTTAACGGCACCGACGGCGCCGTTAAACCCTTAAACCCTTAACGCCTGACTTGTAATGAGGGCCAATGTGTTTCCTTCTAGATTTGCATATTGCAAAATCCTTAATTATGTCTGAAAATTCTATCTCTTGAACCATTTCAGATTCATTGCTTAACAGGGCCAAAGAATTCAGCCTGGCTTGAAGCATACAATTTCGTAGCTCACTTTTTATCAACTTCAATTTCCAAAATGAACGTTGCCCACTGCAGTTTGTCACCATCATAGAGAGGAATATTCTTAATGCAATTTCTAGATTTGGGAATGCAGTGCCAAGCTTATCATTGTTTATTATCTTGTAAATACATGACATTGACATGGTTTCTTTCTTTTCAAATGTATAATGCTTAAATTGTTGGCATTCAGAAATTAGGTTCGATTTCTCAAGATCTTAGTGGTAGTAAGAGGCAGCTTTATACAATGTTCACTCATTTCTTTTCCATCCATGTCTCTCAGGTTCACGAGGAATCCAAATCTATTGCTGATATCTTTGTATGCATCACCTCGTCTTGTTAACCCGTTAATTATTGAGTCCATGATTAGGAAGTATGTTTCTATGTGAAATTTCTGCCGTCCGTGAATTACTGTGTCAATATCAGCTCCTTCAAAGCCAGTTAGACGAGAGCTTCGCTGTTTCACACGTTTACCTTGGTCACTGTAATCTGCCTCTGGCGCTTTTGCCTTTGCCTTGACTTCATATTCAATAAATTAGTCTCTTATTTCTTGTACATACAACTTCAATGACTGGATGATATTAACTGCAACAGAGAGGTTGATATTTTCTTTCTGAACAGTTTTGCTTGTTTCATTGAAACGTAACAGAATGTCATTCCAAACAAGGGTTAGTAAAATGATTTCCAGCTTCTCCATTTTTTTAAGACGACTTAGTGCATCGTGTGTGGTGTCTTTTGTTTGTGTGTTATTACTACTCAGTGAATCAAGAGCAGCTTGAATTCTTTCATAGCCATCACACAGAGCATTAACTGCATCTCTATGAGATGACCATCTAGTGTCAGACAAGCGCTTCACAATCTTCTGAGCTGTACCTACAGAAGACACCAGCACATTCCAGCAATGAGCGGAAGCAAAATAAAATGTGTACAAATGTTGAACAAAGCAAAATAAGAAACTACCTGCATGTTGCACTCAGCAGTCTGTACACCAACTAGATTCAAGGAATGTCTTGCACAGGGAACGTAAACAGCACAGTTGTTGATCTCTTTTATCCTTGCCTGCAAGCCTGAGTACTGTCCTGCCATATTGGATGCATTATCGTATGACTGGCCACAGCAATCTGATATGGGGATCCCTGCCCCTTCCAAGAACCGGACGACAACATCTGCAAGGTACTCTGCTGCATGGCCACGAATTGGGAGAAACTCCAGAAATCTCTCCTTTGGAGCATCATCCTTTACATATCGCACCGTAAAAGTCAACTGGTTGAAGTGACACACACCTGGAGTTGAGTCGATGCTAAGTGAATAATACTTTGCTTCTCTCAGTTCTGAAATAATAGCAGAGAAAACCTTTTTGCTCATCAGTGTGATGAATTCTTCACAAATATTTGACAGAGGATGGATTTCCCTTACTAGCATTTCCATATTTTTGGATGTGTTCGTCCAAGAACGGGTCAAATTGGCTGATCAGCTCCAAAATCCCTAAATAATTTCCATTTTGCTGTGATCCTATAATCTGATTTTCTCCTCGGAATGCTAGACCCAGCGATGACATGAACTTTACAACTCTTTTAAGCCCATCCTGTCAGTAGGTTTGTCCATGTTTTAACTGTTCAGCTAATGCTGAGTCAATGCGGCCAGTTTCCTTTTGACGTTTCCAAAGTATTACATTGCACCTTTCATGTTCAGGAGCATGTTCATGTTCATGAATGCGGGAAGATGCATGCGTCCAGTCATTAAAACCAGTTGTACTGAATGCGGAATCAGTACTAGCAAACAAATGGCAGACAAAGCAGTAAACTGAACCTTGTGATGGGGAGTATACCAACCATTCGCGGTTTACAAGTTCACCATTCCGCATTTTTCACTTAAGTAACGCTTGTGTTAAGCATCTTTTTATTCTTTTGTCACCAAGTACATAAACACGGGCTGACTTGGAAAAATTGCTGTTGAGGTTTTGACAGGCTACCGAACCTTTTTTAATCCAATAGTACCGCAATTTGTTTGTGATAGGATCCCATAGTGCGGGATCTGTGGAAGAGCATGTGAAGCTCACTAATGCAGTTTCCAATATTTCTGCAGGCTGGTTCTCATCTTCTTCTCCTCCTGCTACAGGGGAATGCTGTGCAGCCACTATTTGTAGATGACCACTACCGCTCACTAATGCAGTTTCCAATATTTCTGCAGGCTGGTTCTCATCTTCTTCTCCTCCTGCTACAGGGGAATGCTGTGCAGCCACTATTTGTAGATGACCACTACCGCTCACTAATGCAGTTTCCAATATTTCTGCAGGCTGGTTCTCATCTTCTTCTCCTCCTGCTACAGGGGAATGCTGTGCAGCCACTATTTGTAGATGACCACTACCGCTCACTGATGCAGTTTCCAATATTTCTGCAGGCTGGTTCTCATCTTCTTCTCCTCCTGCTACAGGGGAATGCTGTGCAGCCACTATTTGTAGATGACCACTACCGCTCACTGATGCAGTTTCCAATATTTCTGCAGGCTGGTTCTCATCTTCTTCTCCTCCTGCTACAGGGGAATGCTGTGCAGCCACTATTTGTAGATGACCACTACCGCTCACTGATGCAGTTTCCAATATTTCTGCAGGCTGGTTCTCATCTTCTTCTCCTCCTGCTACAGGGGAATGCTGTGCAGCCACTATTTGTAGATGACCACTACCGCTCACTAATGCAGTTTCCAATATTTCTGCAGGCTGGTTCTCATCTTCTTCTCCTCCTGCTACAGGGGAATGCTGTGCAGCCACTATTTGTAGATGACCACTACCGCTCACTGATGCAGTTTCCAATATTTCTGCAGGCTGGTTCTCATCTTCTTCTCCTCCTGCTACAGGGGAATGCTGTGCAGCCACTATTTGTAGATGACCACTACCGCTCACTGATGCAGTTTCCAATATTTCTGCAGGCTGGTTCTCATCTTCTTCTCCTCCTGCTACAGGGGAATGCTGTGCAGCCACTATTTGTAGATGACCACTACCGCTCACTGATGCAGTTTCCAATATTTCTGCAGGCTGGTTGTCATCTTCTTCTCCTCCTGCTACAGGGGAATGCTGTACAGCCACTATTTGTAGATGACCACTACCGCTCACTGATGCAGTTTCCAATATTTCTGCAGGCTGGTTCTCATCTTCTTCTCCTCCTGGTGCAGGGGAATGTTGCTTAGCCACTATTTTTAGATGACCACTGCTAGATGAAGTGGGAACAGCAAATAACCCCTCGGTGGACTCTTCTATGGACTCAGCATGAGCCTCAGTGTGTGCGCTTTCGCTTTGTGGTTGCTCCTCAATAGAAGTATCACTACTGGATGGTTTTGGCTGTACAGAGAAAAAGGATGACAGTTTTTGTTGATTACCATGCTTCTCTTTTCTTTCTACTTTTTTCCTTTTGGCAGCTCCACTTTCATATGAACGCCTCATTGTGAGATCATGTATTGATTGGCTTTTTTTCTTTGCTAAAACTTAAAGGAGCAGAGCCTTTCTTTCAGAGCATTTCATTCAGATAGACTTGAAAAATGCTGCCTTGTGGTATCCTCTTTTCGTGGATTGTGAACCTGAAAAGACAGAGTACAAGGAAATCATTTTAGTACTGTACCTTTGAAGTTTAAAACATGCCATTAATTAGAATATGACAATACTGGCGTATATTACAACACCTTGAAGTGGTGGTATATGCATTTTACTGAGGGTCCACTCCACAGGCAGTGCAGACAGTGCATCAGAGCAGGTCAGGTGTCAGGTGTCAGGGCAGAACCTGCAGACATCTGTTATCAAAGCAGGTACCAGCCCTTGCATTGGCTGACATGCGGCCAATGTGGGGTATTAGCCAAGGCCCAAGGGTGGACAGGCCTGGCCAGCTACCCGAGTACAAAGGTGTCCTAGGTGCCCCTGTGAAATGGCCCCTCTGCGATTCCCAGGGCTTTTAATCTAGCAATATATTGGGGATTAATCATGCCCTGTGATATATTGGGTGTGAAATGTGTCAAATCCATGAACTCATCCCATTGCCATTAATATATCTTTCGGGGGGCACCGTCGAGTGCCAGCTATGAAGAGAAACAAACGCCAGAGTCCCCCCCCACTCCGTAGTAAAGCTTGTGAGTAAAGCCCTGTCTCCTTCGCGCAACGCCAACCGACACGCCCTGTGCCGTTCTGCCGCCTGCCTGTGGGAGTGAATGATACTAAATTCCTGAAGCAAGCGGCCTAGTAGCAGCTAGCTATCTCGCTGGGGCCGGGATGTACCTATAAGCAAACCTCCCCTTGCACCCAGTAGCAGAGTCAGGTTTTAGTGCGGGGTGGGGGCGGATAATAGGGCGCCAGCGGGAGACTGGGGGTGCACTCGGCAGCATGAGAGAGCAAGTTTGGGCAGCAGCCCCTACTGCCCTCCCCCACACACAAACCACCCCTCCCTGGCCAACTGGCTCTGCGACGGCGTGTACCTTATTTGTAATCCGACTGGTGCAGATCGTATCATCTGGGAAGTGTGCTGGTATGAGTCACTTCGCGGTGGTGCTCTTCAGCCCATTTCCTGCTAGGTGTATCCGCTTGCCCTGTGTGGCTTTGCCTGCGGAGGTGTGCAGACATCATAGAATGATCAGGCTGCCGTACTTGGACCAGTCGATGTACTCATCCCTCTTACATGTATATGACAACATCTGGCTGCTGGTGACTGTGTCAACAATTAGCCAAAACTAAAAATAGTATAGAAGGGGAAATGCACGTGATACGGCTGATCACAAATGAATGATCAGACAATACATATAATAGCATATTCAAAACTGAAACACATTGATCAGCAATTCTTCAAAACACTTTACACGTACATGTGTGCTTTTTAAAAACCAGGAGAGCAGACTATAAATGATGCATGAAATACTGGTCCTACGCCATCCAGGGATCGTCTCTCTTCTTAATTAAAAAAGGCTTATTCCAACAAAGCACTACGTTAAGTACAGCAGGGCAATCACTCTCTCGGCAGCTAAACAGCACTTTCTCGGAAAATGGAATTCTGCTAATCCCGCACGCACCAGATATTGCTGGAACGTAGGACTAGACAAGTTACTAGATAACGTGTTACAGGCTAGTTCAGGGCAGCAAAGTCATATTCACTAACATCTGGGATTCATTTGTAGAATGCATTTTAAATAATTGTTCGAGAGGTGTGGACATACCCTTCGGCTATGGCATAATCCGTATAATTGTAAATACATGTGTTTTTGCCGAATTTCAAATACAAATAAGACTTTTCAATTTTAGAAAACATATAGGCCCTCATTATGAGCAGTGCGATTTGACATGCAATAATTATCTCACTGCATGTGGTAATGCCGCAGTAATATCGTATGTGCCGGAAATGCCATTACTGTCTGCAAAATACCTAAATGCATCAAGAATACTTCTGCATGCAGTTTATGACATGCAGTAACAGTAATTCCAGAGTTGTGCATTATAAGATATTGTGGTGGCCATTTTGGAAATGCAGTCCATATGAAATCTTCCACTTAACAACTGCATACATTGTAAATGAGCCAGATAACTTGAGGTGTGGACACTGTGGGAATGGCAACGGTGGCAGAACATGTTTTAAAGCAGGCGCTCACAGTCCTTGAGGAGAAGTTTGGTATGGAGGCACCAAGGCTTCTAGGCAACCGAATGACCACAACCTCAAACCATAAAATGACCAGAGGAGAGAAGGCAGTTAAGTTTTCATGGCCATTTCAACCCAGTACCAGTGCTTGAAAGTGGTCAAGAGACATTGAGAGGTATGAAGCAGTGTGTGTTCATCCTTCTGGCACACAGGCTGCCAGGAACTACTGCCAGTGAGCCCCGGCCGGAATAGCAACCAGAGCCAAAACTCCTTTGCTTTCGAGGCCAAACACTTGGAGTTTATCTCCAGATGAAATGTGGCCATAATGCTAAGTTCCACCCCCGAATTCATCACACAGACACACCAGCACCCGTTTGCCCATGCCCACTACTAACAGTAGTCATTGGTAGCCACTGGCAATGTGTAGTCCTACTTTTTAATTTTAGAAAATCAGTCAATCTGGTACAATCAGGCCTGCTTCCGCCTCTCTCTCCCCTTCTACAATCAGGTGTAGCTTTTCAGAAACAAGTGAAGCGCGACAAGTGAACCAGGGGCGCTTCTGCTGTCTATTCGCATGGAGCACAGCAAGCCGGGAGAGGGGATTCCCAACAACACTGGGATTCGATATATGTGCAGTTGCCATTGATTCCCAAAAGGCCCTTCTTACTTTCCGACCAAGAGCCTACACACAGACACACTGCAATTAAAGTTAAGACCACTCCCCGTCCCCCCGCGAGAAACCTTTTGAAAAATGGTTTCCAAAATGTGCAATTTACTGACCAAACCCACAGAAATATGATATAAAAAGCATTAGGTTTTACATACTAATGGTGGTACATTATTCTTGTGTGTTAGTGTGATGATGTACTTTACAGCAGCTTGTATTTGAGAATAGTTTGTACCATGTTGTATGCAACATAGTACCAGCTATTCTCAAATCCAAGCTTGTATGCATAAAGAAAAAAGAAAGTTATTATGTAGATGATTTTCCAGTAATTATGGAAAAATATAATTTTGTCATGCTGTTACTGGCACTCATGTGTTCATCCTCTTACTAAGGTGGGATCGTAGGCATTATCTGAAAGGGGAGAAACTCAGCTAAAATATTATGTTTTTACCACTTAGTTTGCAACATTTGTCCTACCTCTACTGGCTGTCTGCCTCGGCGATTCGCCATTGCTTCAGTTGCTCAAGCTGAAAAACGTGCAATGCACAGGTCACAGAATAGCACATACATATTGCATGGAGAAAAATGTATTCTCACAACCTACAACCATAGCATCATAATCTGTTCTGATCAACAATTAAACAAACTTCACATATCTCACTGTCGCAGTGTTTTGAAAGTTAATGGCTTAATTGGAGTTGGAAACCCGCTACTGGTGTAATAAAAATGGCTTAACTAGGTCTGCCTTCAGCTGCTCGATTTGCAAGCACTGTGTGTGTCCTTTAGCAAAGACCTGTTAAAACCAGGCATTGGCAAAGCCAACAGTTTTTGCTTGTGTATAAGTATTAGGCCTTTGCCAGGCACTGCTATTCGATGCTGAGGTAGTACCTCGGAGGTACTCACACCATTTTGCACCTGCTACCATCAATGACCAGTTAATACTATTCCAGCCAGGGGTGCCGAGTACGGGGGTGCTGCGGGGCCCGGGCCCCACCCCCCCGGCAGAATGAAGTCAGGGCTGAGCCCCCCCCCCGGGCCGGAGAGAAGAGACGCAGTATGTTTGGTCCTTTGTTCCATCCATACTGTGTCTCTCTCTGGCGGCCTGGGTAAAAGCCGGGGAAAAACGATGTTTAGAAATTGTGGGACAGATGCAAAGCAAAGGCTCTTACTTTGCACCTGTCCCTCAATTTCTAAAAATCGTTTTGGGTTGGGTATACTTCTACATCTGTGCACAGATGTAGAGGCACACCCAACCCAAAACAATTTTTAGAAATGGAGGGACAAATGCAAAACAAGTCTGTCCCTCAATTTCCAAAAATCGTTTTGGGTTTGGTGTATTTGTACATCTGTGCACCCCTGTTGGCAAGAGCGTTGCACAGATGTAGAGGTACACCCAACCCAAAACGATTTTTTGAAATGGAGGCACAGATGCAAAACAAGTCTGTCTCTCAATTTCTAAAAATCGTTTTGGGTTGCGTGTATTTGTACATCTGTGCACCCCTCTTTCTAAGAGGGGTGCACAGATGTAGAGGTACGCCTAACCCAGAAGGATTTTTAGAAATGGAGGCACAGATACAAAGCAAGCCTGTCCCTCAATTTCTAAAAATCGTTTTGGGTTGGGTGTATTTATACATCTGTGCACCCCTGTTGGCAAGAGGGGTGCACAGATGTAGAGGTACACCCAACCCAGAAGGATTTTTAGAAATGTAGATACAGATGCAAAGCGAGGGAGGGGGCAGGGAGCAGGGGCAGTGAGAGGGCAAATGAGATTGTTTGCATGTCTCTGAGAGTGCACGTGGTGAGGGAGAATGCTATGGGTGGGGAGCGGAGGCGTATGAGCCAGCACTTTCTAGTAGAGCTGCCATATTTGAAATGGGGCAATGCTGGTACTCCTCAGTTAGTTCGATATACTCTTGATGGGATAGTACTCCTGTAACAAGGCTTCTATAATTGTTGAATCTTCTCAGCGATAATACTATGCTTTTGTTGAGGCAATGCTAGTTCATCTTAGTGGGGCTGCTATACTTTTGATGGGACAACATCAGCACTTCTCAGTTGAGCTGCTATACTCTTATTGTCAAGGCCCCAGCACTTCTCAACAGATGTATTTCTTTTTATTTTAATTGGTTATTTATAATGTGTGTACTACCCAGAGGTTTCTAAGCGCGGACTGAGGGAGCGAACCTGTGTTGCGTGGACTGAGGGAACGAACCTGTGTTTTGCGCGGACCGAGGGAGCGAACCTGTGTTGCGCGGACCGAGGGAGCGAACCTGTGTTGCTCTGTGTCGTCGATAGCAGAATCAGCAGGGTTTTAAAACCTGCTCACTCCTTCTGGAGGGGCCATGGGGCAAAATGAGCCTGATCCCACATATAGGGGGTTGTTACCCCTTTATCTCTCCTGAATGAAAGACAGAGCTCTCTCAGACACAGGTTATCAACCCTGCACACACATTGAATGAATATGGTATGAATCTATAGATCGAGAAAACTGGAGTGACAATTCAGAGTGTTTTAACAGAAATATAATTGTGTTCCCAGATGGGAGACTGACTCCATTAATATACATGGGGTCACTGAGATGACCAAGAGTGAAACTGTACATTCAGTAATGAGATTACCAGCAACGGTTGATACTATGTTCCAAGGAGTGAGGTGCCCACTCAATATATTACACTGTTTATAGGTGTGAGACCCATCCTGAATGCTTGCCCAAAGAGCCTTCGTCAGAGTTTCACACTGAAGAAGTGAGCATGTGATCCGGTGTCTGCAGCCCACAACACGCAGGGGATGCCCATGCTCCCACTTGCGAGATTTGCACCAAATTAGTGAGATTGTGCTCCTAGGTAGGAGGCACACGCACAGTCTTTGCTCTGACGTTTGACACACTCACAGGATGGGACGGCATTTTGTTCTCCCATCCTATTTGTGTTGGTCTGCTTTTTGAGGGCTACTACAACCTGGATGATTATAGAAGGGTGGAGTAGGGGCCCTGATGGCCTACTGGAATACAACTCGAAGGCTTAAATCTCCTTCTTACTTGACTTTAGTATATGCAGTACATCCTAGCCAATGTTTCCACTGTTCTGTGCTGTGTGTGCCTCCACCCCTCTGCGCGCCATTGCACCAAGTTGCTGACTACATGCAAATTTTCGGTCCTATAACTGTCAGTGATGTCACTTCCTGTATTTGGGCCCCCCGGAAAATTCATAAGTCGGATCCCCTGATTTCATCTGTGCCGGCAAGTGTCTTTCCCATGTCTACTAAAAAGCTCAAACTGTTGGCATTGCCAATGCTTGTTTCACTAAGCCATTGAGCATGTGCAAAATGACAGGGCAGTTGCAATAAGCATAGTGTGATCCTGTGGACTCATCCTTTCATAAAGGCATTTTGGGCTGAGGGTGGAGGGTACAGAGGCTCCATCACTGCTTACATTTTCTAACATCAGCGGATCATTTGCATATCTTTGGTATTTAACAAATGTGACGTACAAACTGTTCTGATAAATAGCCGATAGCGATACTATCTTTATACACAAACGTGTTCAAATGACACCTGCAAACATTTCCAAACTATTCCTTTGCACCATTTGCAGGGGCGTAGGAGACCCATAAAATATGGGAGGGACAGGGGACACCTTGGGACTTTTCTTTTTTTAATTTATTTATTGTTTTTTAGTCAAAGAACTAAGGCTATTAGGTGGTGTTGTATGCACTGCCCATAAACTAAAACTATTGGCATGGCAAGTGGACATGCGAGACACACATGCATCAAGACAAATCACACCAATAGGGCCCAGTGTTTACAGACTTCCCCTTCTACGGCACCTAGGCCCCTAATAATACCTGAGGGGCATGGATGCCCTTTCTGTTTCCAGTGGCTAGTGCTCCTTGTGCAAATTCTGCATACTGCAGCGCCTTAATGCAATCGGGAGCAAATGAAAGGCAGCATACGAGCCTTATGCAAAATAAACCATGAAACCCAACCATTGATGTCAAGACCTTCATTGTAACCCACAGCCCAAAATAATTGCCACATTTGATCCCTAAAAAGGCTAAATTGGTAGAAACCCGTTGGCTCGCTATGATGCTGTCGATTTAAATGGCAAGTGTGTCCATCACACAGTATACTTGCCTCTTTCACCCTTAATTCTCAGTCCAGTGGCAAGGGCAGCATGTGTGCTCCTCTCTGTATCATGGGGGACTCGCCTGCTGCACCAGTCTGCTGTAGACTACAAGGTCACATGTGCTCTCTTCAGTAACAGCAAGAGAACAAACAAGAAGCCAGGGCGCGCCATGTCCGCAGACGGGCCTTGCACTTGGTGTAATTATGCGAACGGTATCCATGGCACAGCACAAGAATGAACACAACACTTCGGGGGTGTTCTCGTTTGCAATTGCAGACACCTCACTTGGGACTTAGCCCCTCACCCTTTCTGCTGCACTGCAGAGCATTACAGACAGGACCTTTAATAGCTGTACTACCCGGATGCACGGCCACAGGTCTTCTCAGAAGACAAGGATGATAATAATACATTCTGATTAGAATTCTGAAACTTAAGGCGATCGGAACACACACTTTACAGCACAACATTCCTCTGTCACTTAGGCAATTGGAAATGCAAAAAAATATTGGTGGGAAGAGCAGGAATTTGGAGAGAAAGAATGCAAACTTTTTCTCGAAAACCGGGAAACAACGCAAATTGGGGGAACCAATTCCAGAAAAGCAGCACTGCAAATAAAAATAAAAATGCTTAATCTGTGCTATGAATTCCAGAATATACCTGCCCGCATAAAGTCTAGGAAACTTTTTTCCCAGATGTTTAAATTGCCAGGAGTGAGTATAAGCAACAATGGCATGTACTAGTAACTAACATTGGGAACCTACAGCCAGGAAGCTAGAACCATTTTTTTGCTACCAATGCGGCCATTATGATGTCCTTTGCGATTCTGAATTATGTAGCAGACAGAAGGTTAACCATGAACACCTCACTTAGTCTCCATGATTATCACAAGTACATCTATTCATCAATCAGAGTCCACAGGGATAATGTCTCACCTTACTACTCAAAGTATGTCCATTCACCTAAAGGCCCGGGGTACACACCTTAGGACATCACATTATGTTGCATTACAAGAAGGGAAAGCACATGACCTTTTGGCAAAGAGGATATCTTAGACAGCGATTTTGTGACACCTTTGTCCTTGTGACTTATATTAACTAGTGCACTGCTGCGGTTACATGCCAGGGGTGCAGTTATTATTTCACACGGGCACACTCTGCGATCACTGGTGGCCAGTATAGCCTTAACTGTTAAGTCAGTTACTACCATCTCAAGTCATTTAAAGCTGCAATCCAGGTATACTCATCAAATACAAGGTACACCGTCACGTACTCAGGGGGCGTCATCAGCTGATAAGTGCAATTTCAGGGCCAAAACACTGATATTAACACCAGGAAACGCCTTGCTACGCAAGCTCCAGAAGAGCAGCCTCTCCTTTCCAAAGTAGTTTGTGCGCAATTGCCCAGGAGGTGGAAATCCAAGTGACTTGTGAACCATGTTCCAAAGTGAGATATAGATGGAATGCGACATTCGAATGTAGAGTGTATCATGCAGAATGGTTGTGATGACAATAGTGGGCAAGCAATTGTACAATGGTTATTGTTGGGCGAATGGAAATATTGACATAAGAAATTTGTTTCAAGCAGAATTGTTGGTGACATGGTTGGATGCATAGAACGAATAGTGAAAACAGTTCATGTCAATTATAATGTTGCACAAAGAGGAAGGGAAAAGGGAAAGGAAAGAATGGTGATAGAAGTAGAGGTTGCAGAAACTGGGCTGTCCGAAGCCAAAGCAATAAAGTTGGATGTAGATATGGTTCCTTACGTTTGTTTTACAGCAAAAAGATTATAAGTAGGATGTGGGCTCCAGTGTGGTGGCTCTGTTTATTAGTACTGGCACCGTTGGGGAGGGGAGGCATGGGCTATGTGTGACGGGAGCGAGGCGAGGACGCTGTGTGGGGGGGTTGGGGTTCTTCTACTTCTGCGCTCCTGCGCAGAGATGAGCAGAGGCCGGCATGCGGTGTAGCACCCTCCCCGAGACTGCAACCACCAGGATGGCTCAGAGTCTGGAACCCGGCCGTGCGATGCCATCTGCTCCGGAGCTGCTGCCCCTGCCGTGCCCGGACTCCACCGCGCACCCATACTGGCTCTGCCCCACAACGAGAAGGAGCCGAGTCCTGTCACTGACGATGCCCCATTAGACGTGGGAGGGACTTGGGCTAATTAAGGCAACTTGGGGGGCGAGGGGGTGGGTGGAGGCATACGGGATCTGCATGTGAGAAGGACAGGAGAGAGCCGGCTGAGGTGACAACCTGTGGGGTAAGCATAAATGGGGGCTGGGGTGGTAACCTATAGGCCCGGTGGGGGCTGTGATGTAGTAAACACGAGTGTCAAGCAAGGCTAGTGGCGGTCTGGTTGGGTGGGAGGTTGCCCTGTGGCTCGCGTGCTGAAGGGTGAGTTCCTGGATTGCTGCAAGAGTGAGTCTGAGATATTGTCTGCAACAAGGATGGCCTGGAGGCACGGGTTTGTGCTCATTTACAAAAAAACAGCTGGTGTGCTGGGTGGGAAGGCCTTCTGATGGGTGCAGTGGCTTGTTAGAATATGGAGGGAGTCTGGGCGTCACTGTGAGGATACCTCAACTAAAAAGGAGATCTAAATTCACACCAAACCTCCAGGGCGACAATGCATTTGATTTGTCTGGTTTAGCATTCCATGCACAATATAGCAGCTGCTGTCTTTTATTTTGCAAAAAGACCCCTAGAGGCAGTTTCCAGCCCCTACATCACTGGGCAGAATCCTTGCCGTTTCTGTAACTATTCAAGTAAACCAGAACAAGAGCAGGATTTCAAAATAGGGGTGTCTCACTCACCGTCATCCCATGCTTCGGAAGCCTAACAGCACGCGTTGCTGCCTGCTGCTGCTGCCTTGTTCTGCAGATGAGGAGACTACAAGCTCTGCAGCAGTGCACTGTGCACTCCAGCCCAGTGGGCCATATTCCCTGGGGGTGGGGGGAGGGGAACGCTTGCACAAGTCAACAACTCTTGCTCGAAGTCCTGCGTCGTTCTCCTCCCCCTCCCCCACTGTTGTTGTTCAGAATCAACATGGGAATCGAAACCACGGGCCATGCCTGCTTCACAGATCACAGTGTCAAGATTCAGGAACAGGGGCCGGGTCTGCACGCACACACAGGACACACAAACTGAGGGGTTTGGGGGGGATTTGTCCCCCTCGATGTAATTGTACACATTGGCCCTCATTAGGACCCTGGCGTTAAGGGGTTAACGGCGCCGTAAAAGGTGTTGGCGCCGTTGAACCCTTAACGCCTGATTACAAGGTCCCTTAGCGGGACCCGACCTTAACGGCTGGTCTAGACCAGCCGTTAAAGTAGGGGCCTGCAAAGGGACTCTCGAGTTAAGTACAGTACCGCAATTTGCGGTACCATACTTGCCGCCTTCCCCATTCCCATTATGCCCTATTGGGCAAAAATGGGAATGGGGAAGGGCCATGGTGGCATGGGGAATTACCGCCCGCCAACCTAATGAGGGCCATTGATTTCATTTACTGCCGCAGCCATGCTGCAAAAAAAATAAAAAAACACACACAACTTGTTCAGCACTTCGGGGTCCCCCTCCAGGGCCACCAGGATGGGGGTCCCAGGGCACGTGCCCCGTTTCCCCCCCCCATAGAGACGTCCCTGTAGGGGCCTAGTGGGTGTGAACGAACATGCCACACATTCACATACACACCCACTTCTGTAAGCCTTTATAAACATTTCAGAAGACACCAAGAAAACATCTGTGAAATCGACAACGGATATCGCCATCTCTACTTTTTAACTTGCATGCTGAATCGGCTCATCTGTTCGCCTAAGCAACGGTTAGTCAACTTTTACTACTAGGCCACTTTCTATTGCTTTATACTCAATGTACACCCTATTGTCATTTTATTTTATTTAAAAAGTCTACACCATTATTAACTGTCCTACGCATTTCTATCTCTGTAATTAGCACATAACATTACAGAGTAGTGTTTCCAAATGTAATCTTTCGTAGTGCATGTTTTCAATGTATGTTTGCTGTAGGTGCCATTTTTTATAAACATACATTTTCTTTTTATTATCAAAGGAATGTGATGTTTGGTTTACTCACTGTGACACTTTTTTTATTGTAATATGAATTTATATTTCTTAAATAGATCATAAGGACAAGCCAACAATGCTTTCCTCTATCGTTTTGGGTTGTACTAATAACAGCCATGCCAAAAGTCAGAGTACAGACCTGCATGTTTTTCCAAAGGATTTAAATTTAATAAGAAAAAGGCTCTTGAGCAGCGGATTTCCAGTGTCCAAAATTGAAAGCAGAGCCAAGGATGTCTAGGGGCAATCGATTCTGAGCTTGCAGCATGCACTTCTCAGAAGATATGTACAAACACTCTCAGTACACTAAAAAGCTTTGCCCCAGATCCCGTTGCAAATTACTTCCCAATGCAGTTCCCACTGAATTTCAACACACGCTGACCCAGGTGAGTAGTGGACGCTGAATTTTTAAATCTATTTTACCATTTATTTACTGTATAATATGTCTTATAAATGACCACTCAATATAGTGAAATAGTTGTGAATAGGTAGCATAATGAACAGTTTTCTGTTTATGGGGAATATTTCCATTGATATTTTACTACACAAGTTTCCTTCATGACACTATGTACTGTGGTTTATACAATTTTAACTTTAGATTACTTTATGTATTCCTACATTAGGGAAGTAATCTCTGAATAGTTCAGTGGGAGCCTTTCCAAACACACACTTACATTGCCAGACACCCAGAATGACACCCAGAGACGAAACACCATGAATAAGGATGTCGTGAACCTAAAAGGGGAGAGCGATGTTGAAATACAAAGAAGCTTAAGCTGTAAACAGGATGAAGATATTCAACCAGCTAATACTTGTACATATGCTTGGAACTGCAAGAAAGCTAAGAAAACGATGCGGCTTGCAATGCTAAGTAGAAGAATAGTGTGGCAAGCGCCATTATGGATAATCTACCTCAAAACGAAGCACAGTATTATAAGTGTTAATTCCACTTTGCAATGAAGCAGAAACAACCCAGGTTACTAAAGGCCGAGTGAGCAGAGATTCGTATTCTAACAAAACGAGAAGAGACGACTGAATCGAAACTTGGCAGATGCAACTCGTGCCAGGAGAGCCAAGGTTATACCAATAGAAGGAACATACAGAATCTACATATAATTGAAACTTAAGAACAGAATATGCTGTCTCTGAGAAGTCAAGATAAGGAGGCGTAGGAAGGTGGCAAGCCGAATAAGAATTAAATGCACAAATTGAGAGTAACTAGGCAAAATCACGGTCTCTGTATCACGTGACCATCTGAGCGAGGAGAAGCACGAGTTCGCACCTACGCTTGGCATCAGCCCAGGAAGGGATATCAGAACTTTCCCAGACAGAAGATGCAGTTTTGAGGCCAACCACAGTAACATAAATGACACTTACAGGGTAATTCATAGAATTTCGCAGAAAAGTGTCGCAAGCGGCTGGCGCAGAGTGTCCGCGTGCGATTGACTGCGCCAGGCACGTGCGCTAAAACCGATTTCCGCGCACAGCGTATTCATGGATTTCATGCTCCCAAACCAGCCGTGGCGCAGAGTATCGCAGCGACCCTGCAGCAGCGCCAGTAACGCCCCCAAGAACGCCCTCGCGCAAGGAAAAGCCAGCAAAATCGCTAAATCATCGCAAAGGGCTGCGCTAACCCTGGACCAGTTTACAGGGCAGCCAAACAAGGAACGCAAAGCGGGTAACGTGCATATCAGGGGTACACGTGAAGTCATACACGCGATTAGCCAGGGTAAGTGTATTACAGGGGTACACGTGAAGTCATACACGCGATTAGCCAGGGTACGTGTATTACAGGGGTACGCGGGAAGTTTAACACGCGATTGGCCAGGGTACGTGTATTACAGGGGTACGCGGGAAGTTTAACACGCGATTGGCCAGGGTACGTGTATTACAGGGGTACGCGGGAAGTTTAACACGCGATTGGCCAGGGTACGTGTATTACAGGGGTACGCGGGAAGTTTAACACGCGATTAGCCAGGGTAAGTGTATTACAGGGGTACACGTGAAGTTATACACGCGATTAGCCAGGGTACGTGTATTACAGGGGTACGCGGGAAGTTTAACACGCGATTGGCCAGGGTACGTGTATTACAGGGGTACGCGGGAAGTTTAACACGCGATTGGCCAGGGTACGTGTATTACAGGGGTACGCGGGAAGTTTAACACGCGATTGGCCAGGGTACGTGTATTACAGGGGTACGCGTGAAGTTATACACGCGATTAGCCAGGGTACGTATATTACAGGGGTACGCGGGAAGTTTAACACGCGATTGGCCAGGGTACGTGTATTACAGGGGTACGCGGGAAGTTCAACACGCGATTGGCCAGGGTACGTGTATTACAGGGGTATGCGGGAAGTTTCACATGCGATTTGGCCAGGTACGTGTATTACAGGGGTGCGTGGGAATTATCACACGCGATTTGGCTTGGTACGTGTATTACAGGGGTGTGCGGGAATTATCACACGCAATTAGGCTGGGTGGGTCCTCACAGGTGTTCCCTGTACACCCTCCACAGCCCCTGCAGGCAGCCCACAAAACAGGGGACTACCCTGCACACCTGCTCATGTCCCCCTGCACCCCCACCCCCCAGCAGTGCAGGGGCACCCTCCACCAGGCCCCCACTCATGTCTCCCACCACCCCCACCCCCCAGCCACCAGGGGCACCCTCCACCAGGCCCCCACTCATGTCCCCTATCACCCCCACCCCCCCGCCACCAGGGGCACCCTCCACCAGGCCCCCACATATGTCTCCCACCACCCACACCCCCCAGCAGTGCAGGGGCACCCTCCACCAGGCCCCCACTCATGTCTCCCACCACCCCCACCCCCCAGCCACCAGGGGCACCCTCCACCAGGCCCCCACTCATGTCTCCCACCACCCCCACCCCCCAGCCACCAGGGGCACCCTCCACCAGGCCCCCACTCATGTCTCCCACCACCCCCACCCCCCAGCAGTGCTGGGGCACCCTCCACCAGGCCCCCACTCATGTCTCCCACCACCCCCACCCCCCAGCCACCAGGGGCACCCTCCACCAGGCCCCCACTCATGTCTCCCACCACCCCCACCCCCCAGCAGTGCTGGGGCACCCTCCACCAGGCCCCCACTCATGTCTCCCACCACCCCCACCCCCCAGCCACCAGGGGCACCCTCCACCAGGCCCCCACTCATGTCTCCCACCACCCCCACCCCCCAGCAGTGCTGGGGCACCCTCCACCAGGCCCCCACTCATGTCTCCCACCACCCCCACCCCCCAGCAGTGCAGGGGCACCCTCCACCAGGCCCCCACTCATGTCTCCCACCACCCCCACCCCCCAGCCACCAGGGGCACCCTCCACCAGGCCCCCACTCATGTCTCCCACCACCCCCACCCCCCAGCAGTGCTGGGGCACCCTCCACCAGGCCCCCACTCATGTCTCCCACCACCCCCACCCCCCAGCAGTGCAGGGGCACCCTCCACCAGGCCCCCACTCATGTCTCCCACCACCCCCACCCCCCAGCCACCAGGGGCACCCTCCACCAGGCCCCCACTCATGTCTCCCACCACCCCCACCCCCCAGCAGTGCTGGGGCACCCTCCACCAGGCCCCCACTCATGTCTCCCACCACCCCCACCCCCCAGCCACCAGGGGCACCCTCCACCAGGCCCCCACTCATGTCTCCCACCACCCCCACCCCCCAGCAGTGCAGGGTCACCCTCCACCAGGCCCCCACTCATGTCTCCCACCACCCCCACCCCCCAGCAGTGCAGGGGCACCCTCCACCAGGCCCCCACTCATGTCTCCCACCACCCCCACCCCCCAGCAGTGCAGGGGCAGCCTCCACCAGGCCCCCACTCATGTCCCCTATCACCCCCACCCCCCCGCCACCAGGGGCACCCTCCACCAGGCCCCCACTCATGTCTCCCACCACCCCCACCCCCCAGCAGTGCAGGGGCACCCTCCACCAGGCCCCCACTCATGTCTCCCACCACCCCCACCCCCCAGCCACCAGGGTCACCCTCCACCAGGCCCCCACTCATGTCTCCCACCACCCCCACCCCCCAGCAGTGCAGGGGCACCCTCCACCAGGCCCCCACTCATGTCTCCCACCACCCCCACCCCCCAGCCACCAGGGTCACCCTCCACCAGGCCCCCACTCATGTCTCCCACCACCCCCACCCCCCAGCAGTGCAGGGGCACCCTCCACCAGGCCCCCACTCATGTCTCCCACCACCCCCACCCCCCAGCAGTGCAGGGGCAGCCTCCACCAGGCCCCCACTCATGTCCCCTATCACCCCCACCCCCCAGCCACCAGGGGCACCCTCCACCAGGCCCCCACTCATGTCTCCCACCACCCCCACCCCCCAGCCACCAGGGTCACCCTCCACCAGGCCCCCACTCATGTCTCCCACCACCCCCACCCCCCAGCAGTGCAGGGGCACCCTCCACCAGGCCCCCACTCATGTCTCCCACCACCCCCACCCCCCAGCCACCAGGGGCACCCTCCACCAGGCCCCCACTCATGTCTCCCACCACCCCCACCCCCCAGCAGTGCTGGGGCACCCTCCACCAGGCCCCCACTCATGTCTCCCACCACCCCCACCCCCCAGCAGTGCAGGGGCACCCTCCACCAGGCCCCCACTCATGTCTCCCACCACCCCCACCCCCCAGCCACCAGGGGCACCCTCCACCAGGCCCCCACTCATGTCTCCCACCACCCCCACCCCCCAGCAGTGCTGGGGCACCCTCCACCAGGCCCCCACTCATGTCTCCCACCACCCCCACCCCCCAGCCACCAGGGGCACCCTCCACCAGGCCCCCACTCATGTCTCCCACCACCCCCACCCCCCAGCAGTGCAGGGTCACCCTCCACCAGGCCCCCACTCATGTCTCCCACCACCCCCACCCCCCAGCAGTGCAGGGGCACCCTCCACCAGGCCCCCACTCATGTCTCCCCCCACCCCCACCCCCCAGCAGTGCAGGGGCACCCTCCACCAGGCCCCCACTCATGTCTCCCACCACCCCCACCCCCCAGCAGTGCAGGGGCAGCCTCCACCAGGCCCCCACTCATGTCCCCTATCACCCCCACCCCCCCGCCACCAGGGGCACCCTCCACCAGGCCCCCACTCATGTCTCCCACCACCCCCACCCCCCAGCAGTGCAGGGGCACCCTCCACCAGGCCCCCACTCATGTCTCCCACCACCCCCACCCCCCAGCCACCAGGGTCACCCTCCACCAGGCCCCCACTCATGTCTCCCACCACCCCCACCCCCCAGCAGTGCAGGGGCACCCTCCACCAGGCCCCCACATATGTCTCCCACCACCCACACCCCCCAGCAGTGCAGGGGCACCCTCCACCAGGCCCCCACTCATGTCTCCCACCACCCCCACCCCCCAGCCACCAGGGGCACCCTCCACCAGGCCCCCACTCATGTCTCCCACCACCCCCACCCCCCAGCAGTGCAGGGGCAGCCCCCACCAGGCCCCCACTCATGTCTCCCACCACCCCCACCCCCCAGCAGTGCAGGGGCAGCCTCCACCAGGCCCCCACTCATGTCTCCCACCACCCCCACCCCCCAGCCACCAGGGTCACCCTCCACCAGGCCCCCACTCATGTCTCCCACCACCCCCACCCCCCTGCCACCATGTGCAGCCCCCACCAGGTCCTCACAATGTGCGTATTGGTCAGCCTCCACAGCCAAAAAGCCCTACCAAGTAACCCATTCACCCACATGGAAATGGAAATCACATGTTACACCCCCAATGTTCATGAAGCAAATGAACCCATGTCCGTCACACACATATATTCCAATTGAATGGGAAAACACACAACATGACATGCATGAAACCAATGAGATGAAACCACACAGTGAACAATGTAAAAAAAAATGTATTAGAAAAAAATACGAATGCTAAAGAAAGAAAACTAACTACAATGTAAATGTGAAAAAAGAAGCTGCATGTCCGCATAAAAACACAAAACTAGAAAATCTAATCCAAAAAATGTTGTCCAAAGTGAAATGTCAAAACTCTCCGTGCAACAAAGAACTATGTACAAAAATAACAAGGGTCCATCATCACAACAGAACTAAGGAAACCTCCTAAAAAACCTACCTAAATATCAACTATATACAAAAAGTGGAGCAGTGTCCGTCGACTCCAAATCATAAGAAAAAACAAAGGAAACCTAAAACTAAAGAACTATATACAAAGGCGGCGGGCAAGTCCAGCGGCTCACTCTGTGGTGTTCCGGGCCAGGGCATCATCGAACTCCTGTTCGATGTCCCGGAGGCGGTCCAGTTCCATGGCCCCGAGGGTCCGCAGGGACGACGCCGTGTCCTCCTCCAACCCCCTGCGGATTGCCTCGAGGCACTCGGCCCGCCTCAGGGCCCTCCGCATGGAGTTCTCCGCCCTGACCATTGTGAGCCGCGCCTCTTCCGCCCGCCGCCGCTCCGCACCTATGGCGTGGCCCAACCGCTGCCACACGGAAGACACTCTCTGTCCTGGGTCCTCCTGCCCTCCGGCCGATGCCTGCCCCTCCGATGTCGAAGGCCCCGAGCCTTCATGGCTCCCACCATCTTGCTGCTGCTGCTGCTCTGCCTCTGCCCGTGCACTGCCTCCTGCTGCCTGCACATCCTCCGCCGGCTGGGGTGCAGTTGTTGATGTGGCCACCCCTGCTGGACGTCCGACTCCCGACTGTGGCAGAGATGCCTCCTCCACCAGCCTGGCCGCACTGTCAGAGGCAGCTCCACAGGGCACCCAGGTGACTGATGGGTGGGAAGATGGCACAGAGGACGACTGGCGCGTAGGGGGTCCAGTTGAGGAGGGGGTCGGAACAAGCCCCATCAGACGGAGGAATCCGGTCTGGGTGACCTGTCCCAGCAGGCTGACGTGGTCAACGAGCCATTCGAGATGACGTGCAGTCTCTCCATGAAAAGACTGCAGGTCACCTCGCATGGCCCGTTGACGCAACGCCACACCAGCCAGGACAGGCTCAACCCGGACCTGGATAGCCACGTCCGCAGGCAGAGGAAGGCCAGTTGACGTCAGCTCATCCCCTGCCTGAAAACGGGTCTGGACGTAGGCATCCCTGCTGGTGCAAGATGATGCAGGGACAGGATCGGGGACAGGATTGCACACAGGCACCTCCGCGGCCGCCTGTGCTGCCTCCTGTCCCTGGTCCTGGACTGCACCACTAGCACCAGTGGGATCCCCACCTCCAGACCCCGTCTCTGGTGCTTGCACGGCCTCCTCCTCCACCAGACCCCCCACCAACCTGGATGACTCTGTGCCATCTTCCCCTGTTGGGCCCTGTGGGGTCCCAGCTGCCCCTTCTGCTGCCGAGGAGTCCAACTGCAACCTCCGCCTCTTGGACCTCCCCCCGGCAGCTGCGGCCTGGGACGCGGCACCGGACTCCTCACTCCCCGACGAGATGACAACACGGGAGGGGAGCCGGGCCTTGCGTCTCCGGCTGGCGGTCGGATCCCCGCCGCTGTGCTCCACAGCACCTTCTCCGCCCTCTTCATCAGTTGACGCTGCAGACAGGGAGAAACAAAACACAGGCATCAGGGCACTGTACAATGGACACATACACACATGACAGTTGTACATGAGTGGCATTGGCAAACCTCAGACATGCCATCACAATCCCCAACACACATGTCATTGCAACTGGCACACATGAGCCATACCACAGCCATATCGCAACTGCCACCACCATCCCCATACATACAACAGCATCAGCAGCCAAAGGGGAGCCATACATCACATGCAACACAGGAAGTGCACCACACATGTACACACACCACCACACTTGCATGCATGTCTACACCTCTGCCAAGTGTCGCACTGTTCAGACGGGCATCCATGTCACATCTGCCAATCAGGCTTCCACATACCGCTGTCACATGCATCCATGTAGCATCACTGTTGCACCTTTGACAAATACACACACATGCACATGTACACAGTGCTCATACATGCAGCCGAAAACAACATACATGCCTGACATCACGGACATGTCTACTTACATACACATTCATCCAAACATGTGTGCACGCACAACTGCATTTGCCATGCAAGCCCACACACACAAGCACCATCCATGTCTCACACATTACAGCCCTCGCATGTGTCAGCCCCACGGCCCTGTACACCCCCACCCATACTCCACCCCATACAAACAGATGTGCAACTGGCACAATGGGGAATGATCACCACACGCCCTGCTCACAACCAGGATGCATGTACACTCACCGCTCGACTCCAGACGGCTCTGCTTCTCTAGGACCTGGACGTGGAGCGCTGGGGATATGCGTTCCAGGACCCCCATCTGTTCTTCCGACAAGTGGCCCCGGCGCCCCTTGGCATCCGCTGCCTTCAAGAGGCGCCGGGCCTTGTTCAGGGTCCTGGACCTGAAGTCCTCCCAGCGCTTCCTGACATGTTGTAAGTCCCGGACTGCCACCCCCTCCGCGTTGATGGCAGTCACGATGTCTGTCCAGATCCGAGTCCGTCCTTCCTTGTCGGCGCGGGAACTTCCAAAGAGGGCATCATACTGCCCCAGGACTTGCTCCACCAGGACACCAACTTCGGTGGCACTGAAGCTGGTGCCCCTCTGCCTCTCTGGCCGGGGGTTGTCAGTGGTCACAGATGGTGTTAGCCCCGACATGACAACCCCAGAGGCAGGAGTGGGTGGGCAACTGGGTCCTGGGGCTGGGCTGTGGAGCGATGGAATTCCAGTCGGGAGTCTTCTGTTCCAGCAGGGGTGGTCACAGCAACAGCACCCCTGGCTGATGTGCAGGCAGCAAATGGCAGTGCACGTGGGCAGCAGGCAGTCAGGCAGCAGCAGATAGCAGGTGGGAGCGTGCTCGGGGCTCTGGGGGGCAGTAATTCGGCCTTCTGGGCAGGAGCGTGGTCTCCCGTGTGCTCACGCGTGGCCAGCTTGGTACGGAGTGAATTGGCACGTGAAAATCCTGCACGTCAGCGTGAAAACCGAGGAAAGGCCCTTAGCGCGTAAGCGCGTCAGCACGCATACGCGATTCCATTGGACCAAAGGCCCTCAGCGCGTAAGCGCGTCTGTGACGTGACCCGCACGGGTGTTTCCCACACAGCACGTGATGACAGAGCACACGTGGAAAGACTGCACGTCAGAGTCTCATTGCGTGTGATTGGTGGAAATGGCCGTACACCGGGATACAGGTGCGCTGACGTACTTGCGTGTGTAAGTGTCCGCGCACACCTCATATACACGTACATAGGCCAATCGCGTGTACACGCACTTTTGTCCAATTACACGCGATGAGACTCTGACGTGCAGTCTTTCCACGTGTGCTCTGTCATCACGTGCTGTGTGGGAAACACCCGTGCGGGTCACGTCACAGACGCGCTTACGCGCTGAGGGCCTTTGGTCCAATGGAATCGCGTATGCGTGCTGACGCGCTTACGCGCTAAGGGCCTTTCCTCGGTTTTCACGCTGACGTGCAGGATTTTCACGTGCCAATTCACTCCGTACCAAGCTGGCCACGCGTGAGCACACGGGAGACCACGCTCCTGCCCAGAAGGCCGAATTACTGCCCCCCAGATCCCCGAGCACGCTCCCACCTGCTATCTGCTGCTGCCTGACTGCCTGCTGCCCACGTGCACTGCCATTTGCTGCCTGCACATCAGCCAGGGGTGCTGTTGCTGTGACCACCCCTGCTGGAACAGAAGACTCCCGACTGGAATTCCATCGCTCCACAGCCCAGCCCCAGGACCCAGTTGCCCACCCACTCCTGCCTCTGGGGTTGTCATGTCGGGGCTAACACCATCTGTGACCACTGACAACCCCCGGCCAGAGAGGCAGAGGGGCACCAGCTTCAGTGCCACCGAAGTTGGTGTCCTGGTGGAGCAAGTCCTGGGGCAGTATGATGCCCTCTTTGGAAGTTCCCGCGCCGACAAGGAAGGACGGACTCGGATCTGGACAGACATCGTGACTGCCATCAACGCGGAGGGGGTGGCAGTCCGGGACTTACAACATGTCAGGAAGCGCTGGGAGGACTTCAGGTCCAGGACCCTGAACAAGGCCCGGCGCCTCTTGAAGGCAGCGGATGCCAAGGGGCGCCGGGGCCACTTGTCGGAAGAACAGATGGGGGTCCTGGAACGCATATCCCCAGCGCTCCACGTCCAGGTCCTAGAGAAGCAGAGCCGTCTGGAGTCGAGCGGTGAGTGTACATGCATCCTGGTTGTGAGCAGGGCGTGTGGTGATCATTCCCCATTGTGCCAGTTGCACATCTGTTTGTATGGGGTGGAGTATGGGTGGGGGTGTACAGGGCCGTGGGGCTGACACATGCGAGGGCTGTAATGTGTGAGACATGGATGGTGCTTGTGTGTGTGGGCTTGCATGGCAAATGCAGTTGTGCGTGCACACATGTTTGGATGAATGTGTATGTAAGTAGACATGTCCGTGATGTCAGGCATGTATGTTGTTTTCGGCTGCATGTATGAGCACTGTGTACATGTGCATGTGTGTGTATTTGTCAAAGGTGCAACAGTGATGCTACATGGATGCATGTGACAGCGGTATGTGGAAGCCTGATTGGCAGATGTGACATGGATGCCCGTCTGAACAGTGCGACACTTGGCAGAGGTGTAGACATGCATGCAAGTGTGGTGGTGTGTGTACATGTGTGGTGCACTTCCTGTGTTGCATGTGATGTATGGCTCCCCTTTGGCTGCTGATGCTGTTGTATGTATGGGGATGGTGGTGGCAGTTGCGATATGGCTGTGGTATGGCTCATGTGTGCCAGTTGCAATGACATGTGTGTTGAGGATTGTGATGACATGTCTGAGGTTTGCCAATGCCACTCATGTGCAACTGTCATGCGTGTATGTGTCCATTGTACAGTGCCCTGATGCCTGTGTTTTGTTTCTCCCTGTCTGCAGCGTCAACTGATGAAGAGGGCGGAGAAGGTGCTGTGGAGCACAGCGGCGGGGATCCGACCGCCAGCCGGAGACGCAAGGCCCGGCTCCCCTCCCGTGTTGTCATCTCGTCGGGGAGTGAGGAGTCCGGTGCCGCGTCCCAGGCCGCAGCTGCCGGGGGGAGGTCCAAGAGGCGGAGGTTGCAGTTGGACTCCTCGGCAGCAGAAGGGGCAGCTGGGACCCCACAGGGCCCAACAGGGGAAGATGGCACAGAGTCATCCAGGTTGGTGGGGGGTTTGGTGGAGGAGGGGGCCGCGCAAGCACCAGAGACAGGGTCTGGAGGTGGGGATCCCACTGGTGCTAGTGGTGCAGTCCAGGACCAGGGACAGGAGGCAGCACAGGCGGCCGCGGAGGTGCCTGTGTGCAATCCTGTCCCCGATCCTGTCCCTGCATCATCTTGCACCAGCAGGGATGCCTACGTCCAGACCCGTTTTCAGGCAGGGGATGAGCTGACGTCAACTGGCCTTCCTCTGCCTGCGGACGTGGCCATCCAGGACCGGGTTGAGCCTGTCCTGGCTGGTGTGGCGTTGCGTCAACGGGCCATGCGAGGTGACCTGCAGTCTTTTCATGGAGAGACTGCACGTCATCTCGAATGGCTCGTTGACCACGTCAGCCTGCTGGGACAGGTCACCCAGGCCGGATTCCGCTGTCTGATGGGGCTTGCTCCGACCCCCTCCTCAACTGGACCCCCTACGCGCCAGTCGTCCTCTGTGCCATCTTCCCACCCATCAGTCACCTGGGTGCCCTGTGGAGCTGCCTCTGACAGTGCGGCCAGGCTGGTGGAGGAGGCATCCCTGCCACAGTCGGGAGTCGGACGTCCAGCAGGGGTGGCCACATCAACAGGTGCACCCCAGCCGGCGGAGGATGTGCAGGCAGCAGGAGGCAGTGCACGGGCAGAGGCAGAGCAGCAGCAGCAGCAAGATGGTGGGAGCCATGAAGGCTCGGGGCCTTCGACATCGGAGGGGCAGGCATCGGCCGGAGGGCAGGAGGACCCAGGACAGAGAGTGTCTTCCGTGTGGCAGCGGTTGGGCCACGCCATAGGTGCGGAGCGGCGGCGGGCGGAAGAGGCGCGGCTCACAATGGTCAGGGCGGAGAACTCCATGCGGAGGGCCCTGAGGCGGGCCGAGTGCCTCGAGGCAATCCGCAGGGGGTTGGAGGAGGACACGGCGTCGTCCCTGCGGACCCTCGGGGCCATGGAACTGGACCGCCTCCGGGACATCGAACAGGAGTTCGATGATGCCCTGGCCCGGAACACCACAGAGTGAGCCGCTGGACTTGCCCGCCGCCTTTGTATATAGTTCTTTAGTTTTAGGTTTCCTTTCGTTCTTATTATTATTTGGAGTCGACGGACACTGCTCCACTTTTTGTATATAGTTGATATTTAGGTAGGTTTTTTAGGAGGTTTCCTTAGTTCAGTTGTGATGATGGACCCTTGTTATTTTTGTACATAGTTCTTTGTTGCATGGAGAGTTTTTACATTTCACTTTGGACATAATTTTTTTGATTTGATTTTCTAGATTTGTGTTTTTATGCGGACATGCAGCTTATTTTTTCACATTTACATTGTAGTTAGTTTTCTTTCTTTGGCATTTGTATTTTTTTCAATACATTTTTTTTTACATTGTTCACTGTGTGGTTTCATCTCATTGGTTTCATGCATGTCATGTTGTGTGTTTTCCCATTCAATTTGAAAATATGTGTGTGACGGACATGGGTTCATTTGCTTCATGTACATTGGGGGTGTAACATGTGATTTCCATTTCCATGTGGGTGAATGGGTTACTTGGTAGGTCTTTTTGGCTGTGGAGGCTGACCATTACGCACATGATTGGGGATTGTGAGGACCTGGTGGGGGCTGCACATGGTGGCAGGGGGGTGGGGGTGCAGGGGGACATGAGTGGGGGCCTGGTGGAGGTTGAGCCTGCACTGCTGGGGGGTGGGGGTGGTGGGAGACATGAGTGGGGGCCTGGTGGAGGGTGACCCTGCACTGCTGGGGTGTGGGGGTGATGGGAGACATGAGTGGGGGCCTGGTGGAGGGTGACCCTGGTGGCTGGGGGGTGGGGGTGATAGGGGACATGAGTGGGGGCCTGGTGGAGGGTGACCCTGGTGGCTGGGGGTTGGGGGTGGTGGGAGACATGAGTTGGACATGGGTGGGGGCCTGCTGGCAGGTTCCCCACAGTGCTGGGGGGTGGGGGTGGTGGGAGACATGAGTGGGGCCCTGGTGGAGGGTGACCCTGCACTGCTGGGGGGTGGGGGTGGTGGGAGACATGAGTGGGGGCCTGGTGGAGGGTGACCCTGGTGGCTGGGGGGTGGGGGTGGTGGGAGACATGAGTTGGACATGGGTGGGGGCCTGCTGGCAGGTGCCCCACAGTGCTGGGGGGTGGGGGTGGTGGGAGACATGAGTGGGGCCCTGGTGGAGGGTGACCCTGCACTGCTGGGGGGTGGGGGTGGTGGGAGACATGAGTGGGGCCCTGGTGGAGGGTGACCCTGGTGGCTGGGGGGTGGGGGTGGTGGGAGACATGAGTTGGACATGGGTGGGGGCCTGCTGGCAGGTGCCCCACAGTGCTGGGGTGTGGGGGTGGTGGGAGACATGAGTTGGACATGGGTGGGGGCCTGCTGGCAGGTGCCCCACAGTGCTGGGGGGTGGGGGTGGTGGGAGACATGAGTGGGGCCCTGGTGGAGGGTGACCCTGCACTGCTGGGGGGTGGGGGTGGTGGGAGACATGAGTGGGGCCCTGGTGGAGGGTGACCCTGGTGGCTGGGGGGTGGGGGTGGTGGGAGACATGAGTTGGACATGGGTGGGGGCCTGCTGGCAGGTGCCCCACAGTGCTGGGGTGTGGGGGTGGTGGGAGACATGAGTTGGACATGGGTGGGGGCCTGCTGGCAGGTGCCCCACAGTGCTGGGGGGTGGGGGTGGTGGAAGACATGAGTTGGACATGGGTGGGGGCCTACTGGCAGGTGCCCCACAGTGCTGGGGGGTGGGGGTGGTGGGAGACATGAGTGGGGCCCTGGTGGAGGGTGACCCTGGTGGCTGGGGGGTGGGGGTGGTGGGAGACATGAGTTGGACATGGGTGGGGGCCTGCTGGCAGGTGCCCCACAGTGCTGGGGGGTGGGGGTGGTGGGGGACATGAGTTGGACATGGGTGGGGGCCTGCTGGCAGGTGCCCCACAGTGCTGGGGGGTGGGGGTGGTGGGAGACATGAGTGGGGCCCTGGTGGAGGGTGACCCTGCACTGCTGGGGGGTGGGGGTGGTGGGAGACATGAGTGGGGCCCTGGTGGAGGGTGACCCTGGTGGCTGGGGGGTGGGGGTGGTGGGAGACATGAGTTGGACATGGGTGGGGGCCTGCTGGCAGGTGCCCCACAGTGCTGGGGTGTGGGGGTGGTGGGAGACATGAGTTGGACATGGGTGGGGGCCTACTGGCAGGTGCCCCACAGTGCTGGGGGGTGGGGGTGGTGGGAGACATGAGTTGGACATGGGTGGGGGCCTGCTGGCAGGTGCCCCACAGTGCTGGGGGGTGGGGGTGGTCGGAGACATGAGTGGGGCCCTGGTGGAGGGTGACCCTGGTGGCTGGGGGGTGGGGGTGGTGGGAGACATGAGTTGGACATGGGTGGGGGCCTACTGGCAGGTGCCCCACAGTGCTGGGGGGTGGGGGTGGTGGGGGACATGAGTTGGACATGGGTGGGGGACTGCTGGCATGTGCCCCACAGTGCTGGGGGGTGGGGGTGCAAGGGGACATGTGTTGGTGTTCATTAGTTCAAGGAGACATGTGCCTTTGCTGGGGGGCATGCCCATGTTGGGTGGGCTGCCTGCGGGACATGACCAGGGATGCAGGGTAGTCCCCTGTGGTGTGGGCTGCCTGCAGGGGCCGTGGAGGGTGTACAGGGTACACCTGGGAGGACCCACACTGTCAAATCACATGTGGGACTCCCCGGCACCCCTGAAATACACGTACCGTGCAGAAATCGCGTGTAAAACTTCCCGCGCACCCCTGAAATACACGCGCCCAGGCTATTCGCGTGTAAAACTTCCCGCGCACCCCTGAAATACACGCGCCCAGGCTATTCGCGTGTAAAACTTCCCGCGCACCCCTGATATACACGCGCCCAGGCTATTCGCGTGTGGAACTTCCCGCGCACCCCTGAAATACACGGGCCCAGGCTATTCGCGTGTGGAACTCCCCGCGCACCCCTGAAATACACGCGCCCAGGCTATTCGCGTGTGGAACTTCCCGCGCACCCCTCAAATTCACGCGCCCAGGCTATTCGCGTGTGGAACTTCCCGCGAACCCCTGAAATACACGCGCCCAGGCTATTCGCGTGTGGAACTTCCCGCGAACCCCTGTAATACACGTAGCCCGCTCCCCCAGGCCCGATCGCGTGAGGAACTTCCCGCGCACCCCTCAAATTCACGCGCCCAGGCTATTCACGTGTGGAACTTCCCGCGCACCCCTGAAATACACGCGCCCAGCCTATTCGCGTGTGGAACTTCCCGCGCACCCCTGAAATACACGCGCCCAGGCTATTCGCGTGTGGAACTTCCCGCAAACCCCTGAAATACACGCGCACAGGCTATTCGCGTGTGGAACTTCCCGCGAACCCCTGTAATACACGTAGCCCGCTCCCCCAGGCCCGATCGCGTGAGGAACTTCCCGCGCACCCCTCAAATTCACACGCCCAGGCTATTCTCACGCGAACCCCTGAAATACACGTACCGTGCAGAAATCGCGTGTAAAACTTCCCGCGCACCCCTGAAATACACGCGCCCAGTCTATTCGCGTGTGAAACTTCACGCGAACCCCTGAAATACACGTACCGTGCAGAAATCGCGTGTAAAACTTCCCGCGCACCCCTGAAATACACGCGCCCAGGCTATTCGCGTGTGGAACTTCCCGCGCACCCCTGAAATACACGCGCCCAGCCTATTCGCGTGTGGAACTTCCCGCGCACCCCTGAAATACACGCGCCCAGGCTATTCGCGTGTGGAACTTCCCGCGAACCCCTGAAATACACGCGCCCAGGCTATTCGCGTGTGGAACTTCCCGCGAACCCCTGTAATACACGTAGCCCGCTCACCCAGGCCCGATCGCGTGAGGAACTTCCCGCGCACCCCTCAAATTCACGCGCCCAGGCTATTCGCGTGTGGAACTTCCCGCGCACCCCTGAAATACACGCGCCCAGCCTATTCGCGTGTGGAACTTCCCGCGCACCCCTGAAATACACGCGCCCAGCCTATTCGCGTGTGGAACTTCCCGCGCACCCCTGAAATACACGCGCCCAGGCTATTCGCGTGTGGAACTTCCCGCGAACCCCTGAAATACACGCGCCCAGGCTATTCGCGTGTGGAACTTCCCGCGAACCCCTGTAATACACGTAGCCCGCTCACCCAGGCCCGATCGCGTGAGGAACTTCCCGCGCACCCCTCAAATTCACGCGCCCAGGCTATTCGCGTGTGGAACTTCCCGCGCACCCCTGAAATACACGCGCCCAGCCTATTCGCGTGTGGAACTTCCCGCGCACCCTTGAAATACACGCGCCCAGGCTATTCGCGTGTGGAACTTCCCGCAAACCCCTGAAATACACGCGCACAGGCTATTCACGTGTGGAACTTCCCGCGAACCCCTGTAATACACGTAGCCCGCTCCCCCAGGCCCGATCGCGTGAGGAACTTCCCGCGCACCCCTCAAATTCACACGCCCAGGCTATTCTCACGCGAACCCCTGAAATACACGTACCGTGCAGAAATCGCGTGTAAAACTTCCCGCGCACCCCTGAAATACACGCGCCCAGTCTATTCGCGTGTGAAACTTCACGCGAACCCCTGAAATACACGTACCGTGCAGAAATCGCGTGTAAAACTTCCCGCGCACCCCTGAAATACACGCGCCCAGGCTATTCGCGTGTGAAACTTCACGCGAACCCCTGAAATACACGTAGCACGCTCCCCCAGGCCCGATCGCGTGAGGAACTTCACGCGAACCCCTGTAATACACGTAGCCCGCTCCCCCAGGCCCGATCGCGTGTGGAACTTCACGCGAACCCCTGTAATACACGTAGCCCGCTCCCCCAGGCCCGATCGCGTGTGGAACTTCACGCGAACCCCTGAAATACACGTAGCCCGCTCCCCCAGGCCCGATCGCGTGAGGAACTTCACGCGAGCCCCTGTAATACACGTAGCCCGCTCCCCCAGGCCCGATCGCGTGAGGAACTTCACGCGAACCCCTGTAATACACGTAGCCCGCTCCCCCAGGCCCGATCGCGTGAGGAACTTCACGCGAACCCCTGTAAATCACGTAGCCCGCTCCCCCAGGCCCGATCGTGTGAATAACTTCACGCGAACCCCTGTGATGCACGTACACTGCAAATCGCGTGTGACACTTCCCGCGCACCCCGGTATACATGCACACGTATTTTTTGTCAGCGGGTGTCCGTGTTTGTGGGTACCCCTTTGCACGTCATTTTTCCTGGAGGGCCACAGTATGGGACATTCATCATGGCAGTATATAGGTGCTATTTGTTGGCGCACCTTTTGGCGCACATTTCTTACAGCCGCAGAGACGCTACCGCCTCCTTTCTTGTGGCGGTCGTGTTTGTGCCTGTGCGCTGGTTTGAGCGTGCGCTTTTTTCCCCTATTCTATTCCATGAATACGTGTTGTAGGCGAGCGTGTGGGCGTTCCGCGCACTTGTGCCCTGTACTTCCCCCGTGACGCCCACGTTTTGGCAAGTTGTTCCCCATTCCGAGTGTTACGCCCGTGTTCCGCCTACTTTTATTGCGTGCGCCGCGCTATGTGCGAATTTCGCTGTGGCCTGTGCGATTTTCGCTGTGACCTGGCGCACGCTGTTAGATGGCCTGTGCGCCAACGTGCGCCAACGTGCGCCGCGCACTTTTTTTTCGCACATCCGCTGGTTTTCTCGCGCTCGGCCTTCCATGAATCGACGTGCGCTGCTTTTCGTGCGATTTTCGCACGTTCACTGCGATTTTCGCTATTCCACTGCGATTCGCACGTTTTTGCCCACTTGCGCCGCGCTAATTATTCCATGAATCGGCCTCTTAGTTGTTTGTAGAGACCAGGAAATGAGAAGACCAGCCTTCATCAACACTTCAGACTTACTGACTTTTATTTATAGAAACAACAGGCTTCATTAATTCTGGGAAAAAGGGGGACAACGTGCCGTTCCCTTTTCCATACTTAAACAAAAAAAACAAAGATTCTGTTTACTTGTAGTCACGAACCATTCTGTTGAGGCTAACAGTGTTCCGGAGTTTTCTCCAGGAGATGGGACTCTATTGTCTTTTACTCTGTGGAAACTGTTTTCCTAGGGATCACTCATCTTCAACTCCTTAAAGTCTCAAATTGTCTCTCAATCCTCTCTATTCGTTTCTCTATTGCTCTCCAGAAAGGAGGTCTCCAGTTCACGCCCCCATTGGTGCTGGTTGTGTTCCAGCCTCCTTAGGGCTCAGCCCCTGTTGGAAAGGCTTCACGGACAACCGTTAGCACGGTCGTTTGCCTTTCTGTTCATCCACTCTTCCTTTCATTCACTCGACGCTCACCTTGGCTTCCGGCTCCCTCCTCGGTGACTTACAGCAGCTGCGAGCACTCCTCCTTCTTCCGCTCGCTCAGAGGATGACTTTGTTTTCAGGGCTCTGTCAAGCTGTCAACTGTTTCTTCGCCTGACGCTTGCAATTCGCTCGCAGATTCAGGCCCCCTCTCCCTGCCGGCATGTCAGTCAGCAGGAGAGGCTTGCGCCGCGGCTCCTCCTCCAGGAAGGTGGGGGCTATGGAGGGGAGCCGCGGACCCGACAGCTCCTTCAATGAGGTTCTCGGATGACAGACGCCTCCAGCTCGGTCTCTAGTGCCGTTAGGACTGTCAGCAGCAACTCTCTCATGGCTAATTTCTTCTCTTGTATACATTTCTTATCAAGTCTCTATAAACGGGTTGCAACAGAACGGGGCACAACGGGTGCAACTTGAACCACTGCCTCGTTATGGCCGCAGGTCAATAGGCCCACTCATAGGTCACCACCTCCTCAGGCCCTGGGCCCTCCTCCAACTCTTCTCTCTAATTAAAAAAAAAACACCAGAAGCCTGCATCAGGATGACATTCTTGGAACCTTTCTTGTTCTAGAGCATTATCATTGGCCCAGTTGTCTGTCTCTCCCAGGCTGTAACCTCCCTCCTTCCATTATGACCTCATTCCCCAAGGTCTGATTGGCTTCTTGCTATAGGCCTTGTCCTGGCTCTGATCTTCCTTCCTTTCCACCGCCTTATCACAAATCCTCCCCCTTAAGCCCTTACGATCGGGAAGATCATGCAATCTGGATAAATAATCAGCTTGAGCCATTTTCCTACCTGGCTGATGAATGGTGTGGAAAGAGTATGGTTGTAGCGACAGAAACCATCTCAAAACACTGGGATTTGTATCCTTATTCCTGGACAGCCAAACCAAGGGAGCGTGGTCTGCAACCAAAGTAAATGTTCTTCCCAACAGATAGTACTTTAGAGTTTCTACGGCCCATTTCACTGCCAGGCACTCTTTTTCGATGGTTGCGTAATTCCCTTCATGAGGTAAGAGCTTTCTACTGATGAACAAGACAGGCCTTTCTTCCTCTCCTTTACTCTGGAAGAGTACAGCGGATAATCCTGAACCAGAGGCATCTGTATGTAGGTAAAAAGGTTTTTTGAAATCCGGGCACCTTAGGATGACCTTATCCGAGAGGGCACTCTTAAGGGCCACAAACGCCTCTTCGGTTTCCGTATTCCTCCATTCTCTCTTATGTGGTGCATTGGCTTTCAGAAGGTTTGTCAGGGGGGCAGCGATTGTCGAGAAGTGTGGGATGAATCGCCTGTAGTATCCTACGAAGCCCAAAAATGCTCTGACCTGTCTAGTCATTACAGGGAATTGTATCTTACTGATAGCCTCTATCTTCTCTTGTTGAGGACGGATTTCTCCTCGACCGACATAATAATCAAGGCACTTGGTATAAGTGTTGGCCAAATGAGACTTTTTGGGATTAACATGCAAGCCGGCTTCCTTTAGGGTTTGAAATATCGCATTTAGATGTTTTAAGTGATCCGGCCAACTTTGACTGTATACTACTATGTTGTCTAAATACGCTCCGATGTATTCTTCATGGCCCTTTATCAAATAGTTAATTAGCCTCTGAAATGTGGCTGGGGCACCATTAGCCCAAAGGGTAACAGTAAACTGGAACAATCCGGCCAGGGATGCAAAAGCAGTTTTCTCGCGTTCAGCATGAAACAGTGGTATCTGCCAATACCCTTTTGTCAGGTCAATTGTTGACAGGTACTCCGCTTTTCCCAGCTTCTCCAACAGATCATTAATTCTGAGCTTAGGGTATGCATCGAATTTCGAAACTTCATTTAACCTTCTAAAATCCATACAGAAGCGAGTGCTCCCATCTGGTTTAGGAACCATTACTAGTGGTGAACACCACTCACTGTGAGTCGGTTCTATTACCTTCAGGCGTAGCATCTCCTCAATCTCTTTATTGACCACTTGTATCCTCGCTTCCGGGATCCTATATGGTCTCACCCTCACCTTTGTACCCGGGGATGTTTGTATGTGGTGACATGTCAATGATGTTCTACCTGGGATTAAAGAAAAAATCTCTGTGTAGCGATCGATTAGGTCATACAATTCTTTCTTTTGAGGTGGGCCAAGGTCTGGGTTGACATTCAGGGCTTCTTTTCCTATGTGGTCTTCTGATGAGGGTAGATACTCTGGAGCTGTTTGATCATGTTCAGTATTATTATTCAAAGTTTCCTTAACGGCGTGATCCCCTAGCTTTAGCAGTGCTTTGATGGGACCTCTTCGACCTTGAACGCCGCTACTGTAGCCACCGGCTCCTTCCATTCCTTTAAAAGATTAATGTGGTATGTTTGAAAGGGAATTCTATTCCCAGGTTGATGGACTCAGTAATTAACAGGGCCCAACACTTCTTTTATCCGGTACAGACCCTTCCAGGATGCTAACATTTTATTTTCTGTAGTAGGGAGTAACACGTGGACTTGATCCCCCACCTGGATGGTACGTAACTTCGTTCTTTGGTTGTAATAATGTTCTTGTTTGACTTGAGCCTGTTGTAGATGTGACTGTGCCACCTCTTGCAATTTCTCCACTCTGGACTTCAGCTGAGCCGCATATTCGGTCAATGACACTTCTGCACTTGGCTGCTCCTCCCAACTCTCCTTCAGGATATCCAGGAGGGTCCTTACTGGTCTGCCGAATAGTAGCTCGAAAGGAGCGAAGCCGGTAGACGATTGGGGGGTATTTCTCAGCGTCATTAAAATCCATGGTATTAACCGGTCCCAATTCCTCTCTCCCGGCAGGATGGTTTTCCGCAGCATTTGCTTTATCATCTGGTTGTACCTTTCGACAAGTCCATCCGTCTCGGGATGATATACTGCTGTCCTGATTTGCTTGATACATAGGGTGTCACATACTTGCTTCAATATACTGGACATGAAATTAGTGCCTCGATCCATGATTATTTCCTTGGGGATCCCCACTCTGGCCATGAAAGGAACCAAGACGTCACATATTTGTTGGGTATTCGCAGAACGCAAGGGAAAGGCCTCTGGGTACCTGGTGGCATAATCTACTATTACTAACAAGTATTTATGACCCCAACTTGAAGGGTCCAGAGGTCCGACTATGTCCATCCCTATGCGTTGAAAAGGTTCCAATATCAACGGCATGGTTTGGAGGGGCGCCTTTAAAATGTTGCGATTGTTCTTCTTTTGGCACTCAGGGCAACCATGGCAAAAGCGTACCACCTGGCCATAAATCCCTGGCCCGTCGAATCTCGCCAAGATCTTCTGAGTGGTTTTCTCCGCCCGAGGTGTCCCTCTCCCACTTGAAGATGAGCCACTTCTAATACAGTCTGATAGTACTTGCTAGGGATTAGAAGTTGCCGTATGGTTGCTTTCTCCATAGATTCTGTAAGGCGATAATATAAACCGTTCTCTTTCACGAAGCATGGCATTCTTTCATCCAGTTTGTCGACCACTGAGGCTCTTGCATGTTTCAGGAATGGGTGTAGCTCTTGTGCCATGCGAAAAATGTCCCCATGTTCATCAATCCTCCAATCTATCACCACCGGACACATGTTTTTCTCTATCCAGTCCCTTTTTTCTAACCTATTGGTAGACTTACTCTTCTTCAATTTAGGTTCTCCAGTGTCTAGGTCTTGGTCATAAAAGGGGGCTTCCTTCAACCAGTGACTTTCCAATTTGTGGATAAGGCGGGGAAGATCTGGGACATCAGAGCCAATCAAGAGCGATTCAGGCAACGTCAGCATCACAGCGGGTTTTATACCCATTTTTTCACTTGCTAACTTTACCTTGATTTTCTTAAGTGGGTATATTTTAACATCCCTGTGAACACATCAAATGGGTATACATTCATTTGAACTCCTCACCTCTCTTACCAGATCCGGTTGGACTGCTGTCTGTAAACTTCCTGAGTCTAACAAGGCTCTGGTTGGCCGACCTTCCACTTCAGCCTCACAAACAAATGGATAGGTGATCTTGCGACTTGAGGTTGAACTGTATGGATCCACCTCCTTTCCCCCAGCTCTTTCAAAACTTCCTATGTCCATTGGCTCTGACTTGATTTTCTTTGGACATAACCTCGCCAAGTGCCCCCATTCTCCACATTCAAAACACTGGGGGCCCCCGCAGGGGGGCACTTGGGATTCGGGAAGGGAAGGTTGATACAGAAGTTTCATGGCTAGGTCGGGGTCTTGACGGCTCCCAGTCTGTTCTGCGGAGCATCGAGTTCGGCCAGCGTGGATTGTTGGTCTGTCTAGAGCCTTTATTATTAGTGACTCCGGCAGCCCTACCTTGAGGTGGATAAGAGGCCAATTTCCCTTGTCCCGCTTTCTGGTAGGCGGAAGCTATGTCCACTGCTTCGAGTAGGGTGGATTTATGGTGTTGTCGCACCCATCTCTGCATTGGAGGAGGAAGGGCTTCCACAAACTGCTCGAGGACCACCTTCTCTACCACCTCATGTACAGTAGCAGAAGTGGTTTGCAACCACTTGTCTCCAAGTTCCTTGATTCTGTAAAACAACTGTCGGGGGGTTTCCTCGGGTAACAGCTTGGTATCTCTGAACTTGATCCTGTAGGCCTCTTCATCGTGGCCATTCTCTCTAGGACAGCCCGTTTACAACACATGACGCCATATTTGCATGCCACATATACGGGTAAAAAGTTAAGCAAACGCCTCACTGTTCTAGAACTTTGGAAAATGTATGAACAGGGAAATGAAGCGGAGCCGCCAATAGATTGGATACTTAATGTATACACAGAGGGGGGGGTGAGACACCTACCATGTCACCCGCCCCATCCGAAACAAAGGGTGAAGAAAGTAAGGACGAGGGATTATACCCGCTGAGAGAGCTCAAAGCAGCCACGGGGTATAGCAACCCTGAATAGGAGTCAGCTACGAAAAAGAAGTGACGAAAAACAAGGGAAAGATAAGGATAAGGATATTACCTCCATAGTCCCACAGTACAAGGGGAGACGCGCTGACGAAAGAAGGGATCAGGCACAGACAAGTGCATCTCTCGACAAAGAGAGAGAAGGAAAGAGATGAAGGGGCACATAGACAGAACTGATGAGATAGCATTCGCAAAAACAAATGCATGGGAGGACACATTTTATTAAAACTTGATGGCAAAGGCATTGATGATGCGAAACAAAGGAGAGGTTAGATGAGGTGCAGAGAAAAGGGAAAGAGAAGGAGTTAAGAGACAAAAAATAAGAAAGGCAGACAAAGGCGAGAACAGCTATATCGCGAAGAGCAAGAAAGACAGCTCGATCGCAACCCAAGAGCAGCCAATTATCAAGGCAGACAGAAGGTGCATAGGTGAGAGGAAGAGCAAAGGATAAAAGGATACATGAGAAAAGAATAAAGAGATGACGAAATGCCAAGGGCAGATGAAAGAAGAAATGAAAAGAAAAAGGAAGAAGATAGCGTCAGAGAAGAGGTGAGGAAACACAGAGAGCACGCAATCTTGAATATCTGGGAAGAGAGGTTAAAAAACAAGATCCAGAAGTAGATTGGGAAGACATTGAAGAATACTTTCCTGTGTACGATTCAGTACCAGGAACGCCTAGGGCAAATATGGAAGATGACTTCGACACCAGAAGCATCAGAGAAACGATCGATAGAATATATGATGAAATGGGTTTAGAACAAACACCCCAAGGGGAGGGGGAAGACGAGCGCCTGGAGAGCACTCAGCTTTACGACACTGAGGATGTCATCTGAAGTAGTGGGAATAGGGAACTATCCCTGGATAGATTAGAAATAGGTAGGAACCAAGAAGATACAAGAAGTTGCACGAATTGTGGACAGACAATGTCTGACTCAGAAAAAGAGGAGTGTGAGGAAAATGAGGAAGAGAGATGGAGCGAAAGTCGACTCCCAAGAGAGAAAGGAATAAAATGATCAGACACTAGTGAGTCTGCACCAAGAGCATCAGAATCAGCCACACAGTCTGACAGACATGAAGAAGTATCTCACGGTAAGAGGGAGGTGTCGTCACCGCCCTATGTGGATAGACTTAGGTCACTACCAGGCAGACGGCGATGCAGGAATATTATCCCGGCAATAGACGGGAGAACAATGAGAGAAGAGAGAGAGGGCTATGCATCCCAATTTCTGTTACTCGAGAAAGAGGAGTAAGACCACAATATATTCCATGGCCACACATGGACCGAGAAAATTTGAAAAACAAGCTTCTAATGCTGACATCGGGAGCCGGAAAGTGGATACATGAGTTAGAAAAAATGACAGGAGGGAACATGTTAGCCATAAGGGATATCAAGGGTCTCCTAATCACCATACTTGGTGAGAGAGCAGGTGATGTGTGGGCACGAGCAGGCTCCCCTGGTGTAACCACAATTAATACCGCACATGACGGAGCTCCATTTAACAACTGTAGAGCCTCAGTATGGAAAGCGCTACGAGTGCTATACCCAGATACTTCCGATATGGGAGCTATAATGACACAGAAAATGAAGGAATCTGAGGATCCGTTAATTTATATACAGAATTTTCAAGGCACATGGGTACTCGAGAATCATGAATCTTATACCTGTGTTCTACCATATATTGTGCCAAGGGCTGCCAGAGCCGGTACAGAAACAGCTTAAGTTGGTGGGAATTGAGGCCAAGCCTTGGGCTGAAATACAGCTTACCATCGCACACTAGTGCAGATTGCTGCAAGAAAAGAATCACAAAAAGGAAGCTGCACGTAAGGGTGACAAAGCAAAATTGGTGCAGAAAAAATTGTCAAAATATGCTCTTGAGGGAGCCATGATAACTAGCACAGCTGAATCCAGGATGCAGCAGGTGACTAAACCACAGTAGAAAAATCAGGGCAATACAGGGTTTTACCCCAGAGGAAGAGGATTTAGGGGAAGAGGATGGCAAAGTAATCAGGGAGGTTTCCAAAATAATCAAGGAGGTTTTCAAAATATGCAAAATGGTATACAAGATATGTAAAACGGGCAAATGATCCAACTACTGCCAGTATGTTGGTTGTGTGGAATGACAGGGCACTTAGCCCGCACATGCAGAAACCAAGGCATGATGCAGAACTGCCAAGGAACAGGAGCAGGTATGGCGAATCCGCCTGCAGTTTTACAGCAGGGTGGTGCACAGAATTGCACGGTGCAACAATGACCGCCAGGAGTGCAACAAGGGGTGCAACAGCACAGCATGGGGAATTTTCCACAAGGACAATCCCAGCAGGCACCGTTGCAACTATCGCAGACGATGAGCATAGGGCAGACCATGAACCCTGGAATGGGAAGTAACTATGGTAATTGGGGAAATCCACCAGCACACAGTGGGCCAAAGTTGTATATAGACAAGGACAACTCACTGGGAGCCCTGGTGTGTTCTATCCTATCAGTGACACCAGACCCTCACAGGGAACCTAGGGTGGATGTCGTTATAGGTGATAAAGAATATTCCTTCTTAGTTGACATGAGTGCAAAATGCTCGTGCATACGTGAAAGTTTTCCTTGTCCGGCGAAGACATAAATTCTCAGAGTTTTACAGGAGCGACAAGCCTTGTCCCCTTCACAAATGCACTTCCAGTCTCCATAGGAGAATGTGAGATGAATGTGTGTTTACTATATTCACGTCAGACCCCAGTGAACATTTTGGGTCGAGATTTAATGACAAAGTTAAACATGACAATCTTGTTTACAGAGGAGGGCATAATATGTTCAACTCCAGGAATGCACTGTTCAAATGTATGCAAAATGATCAGAGCGTACGCAGGACACACAGCCATGAGGTCTATACCATTAGAACCAGAAATATTTGCATATGGTATGCGTGTGCTTATGGCAGGATTGCCAGGCCTTGAAGACAGAATCATGAGAACCCCTGATGAATTCCTATTCAGGCCAAGAATACCGATGCATGAGGAAAAGGGACAAGTATTTCCCTTGATGATACACACAGCTGCAGTACGAGGGAGGATGGCCTTGATTGACGGTTATGATCATGAGGGCCAACAATGGTGCGCAGTAATAGCCATTGAAGAAGGATATCGATTGACTGATGTCACTGATGACAATCTGTTTGAAGAGCAAGCAGATATGGGAGAGATAATGATGGAAGTGAGTCTTCCCTTTTGGGTAAAAATGATCTAAAGAGAAGTACCTCAGAGAATGATGTTGGCACGAAACTGTCCTAAATACTTTGATGACGACATGGCCCAAGTGCCTGTCTCAGTGTGGACCACAGGCCCCTATGACGTAGGCCTTTTGAAGGGGGTTGGAGAAGTGAAGATTAAATTGAAACCAGGAGCAATTCTTCCAAGAGCACGACAATATCCCATGTCCAGAGAGGCAGATGAAGGGATTTTTAAGACAATTTCAGCTATGATAGAGCAAGGCATCTTAGTGACGTCAGAGTCATCATGCAATACGTCAGTTTACCCTGTGTGAAAAAAAGTAAAGGGGGTCTTGGAGGCTAATCCAGGATTTATGCCCAGCAGATTATATTGTTGAGGCCGAGTTCCCTTTAGTCCCTAACCCTGCTACAATTCTATGTAATATACCCGTTGAGGCAAAATATTTCACAAGATTGACTTGAAAAATGCATTTTTCTCAATCCTTTTGCACCACGATTCACAAGATCTGACGTCATTTACATTCAGACAGATGCATCTGAAAAGCATGAGTCTGCCCCAGGGGTATTGTGAGTCTCCATCTATTTTTAACAGAATCCTGCAGATGGACTTGAGAAATATTGCACTAAAAAGTGTCGTCCTAAAATACGTGGATGACATCTTAATTCGCAGCACCACAGAAGAGCAATGCAGGCACGATTCTGTTCAGCTATTGACTATACTGGCTGAGAAAGGTTATAAGGTTGACAAGGAAAAGTTCCAATATTGTCAACAAGAAGTGCTGTACAGAGGCCAGCTGATCTCACATGAGGGAACGAGAGTGACCCCAGAAAGGGCTGAAGCCATTCTGAACACGGCTAAGCCACACATGATAAAACAGATGCAGAGCATTCTAGGCCAATGCAACTACGTTAGGGCATGGGTCTTCGACTATAGTTCATACACTAAACCTTCACTTCAGGCCCTAAAGAAGTGACAAAAGAAAAGATTGAATGGTCTGAGACCATGGAAAAAGGGTTTGCTGAACTCAAAAGAGCTATTTCCACAGCACCAGTTCTAGGGATCCCCAATTATACAGAGGAATTTTACCTGTTCGAATGGCAGCGTTATGACGGCAGTACTCACTCAGAGAACCATGTTGGGGTACAAGCCCCTGGCATACTACAGTGGAAATTTGGACCCAGTAATGAGAGGTCATTTTCCTTGCAAACAAAGTTTAGCTGCCCCTGCATTCGCCATATAGAAGGCTACAACCATTGTGATGGGATGCTCCATAACGTTGTACGTCGAGCACTCACTATTTGCCATTCTAGATAAACCAAAGGGCACATTGCATCTCAGAGAGCTTCGGCTTATGAATTGATCATATCAAATCCATCGATTAAGATAGTCCGATGCAAGATAGTGAACACAGCTATGTTCATAGCCGAGCCAGTCACTGAAGGAGAACCAATGCATGACTGTGAAAACTATGAAGAATTATATGATGAAATCCCCAGGGTGAAAGAAAATGCCTTGGCAGAAGGAGAGATCGTCTTCATTGACGGGTCTTTGAGAATCAATCAAAATGACGGGCAAAGATATACTGGCGTTGCTGTGATGCAGAACACAGCAAATGGAGAATTTTGAGTACTTATTAGTGCACGAATACCATCTCATTATTCAGCACAGGCTGCAGAATTATTGACGTTGATACGCGCAGTTGAGAATCACACACACCAGGAAGTAACGGTGTACAATGACTCTGCCTATGTGACGTCAACCGTGCACGCAGGCTTAGCGCGCTGGAAAAGGAGGGGCTACCTCCAAGCGGATGGCACGCCGGTGCTGCACACAGACTTATTGGACAGGCTGATCAAGGCACTACAACTCCCAGTGGGCATAGCGGTCGTGAAATGCGCCGCCCACACGAAGGGGAAGATTTTATCTCACACGGAAATCAAGCAGCAGACACGGAAGCCAAGCGTATGGCATCCAAAAGTGAAACAATCATGGAAGTGGAAGTTATCCATGCCAAAGAGCAAATGATGGTTACACAAACTACACATGAAGGTTACAGTAGATTGGGACAAACGCAGCTAATGGAACTCCAAGGGGAGGCACCACAGGAATAAAAGAACCTTTGGAAATGTCAAGGTTTTTTTTAACCCATCTGTCAGCTTGTGGTGACAAGACAGCACTGGTAAACCAGTAAAGCCTGTAGCCCTATTAAAGATAGCGCTGGAGAAGTTACATTATCCAGTGCATATGACAAAAGAGAACCAAGCAGCAACGCTCGCTGATGACTGGTTCACACCAAATTTAGCTGAGCACGTTGCATTCTTTATAGTGAACTGTATAATCTGCCATCAATTTACGCCTGGGCATGCATTAAAAGTAATGAGAGGAGTCATCCCAAGGCCAAATGGGCCTTTTCAGCACTTGCATGTCAATTACGTAGACATGATTCAAGTATGTAACAGGTATAGATACTTAATTGTTGTGGTGTGTCCATTCTCTAGATGGATTGAGGCAGGTCCCTGTACACACCCAGACTCTACCTGTGCTGCCACATTTTTAGTGAGAGAGCTATTCCCCCGGTGGGGGGTATGCAAGGTCATGAGATCAGATAATGGCCCTCACTTTGTTAATGCAACATTCTAACAGATTCGCTTGCTGCTTGGTATAAAGCACAAGTTCTCATCGGTGTATCATCCGCAAGGTTATGGAATCTGTGAGAAGCTCAACGGCTTGTTAAAGGAAAGGATAGCTAAGTTGAAGCTGACTCTAAGAAAGGGATGGTTGCCCTGCCTTCCTTTGGCACTTTATGCACTTCGGAACCAAACCAGTTCTGACCATCATCTTACGCCACACGAGATAGCCACAGGAAGAAGAATGAGAACTCCCTTGACACCCCGAGATAGAGCTAAGTGTGATGCCCAGTCAACAGGAGACATTTTAGGGTCTGAAATGCAAAACTATCTGAACTGCATGACATCTTGCCTTACTGTAATTTCAGACCAGCTGCTGCGACGACAAAAAGGGTGCAGGGCAGCACGAAACACAGAAGGAGATACTACTACAGACACAGCTCAAGGACTTTGTGTTCCATCCATCTGCACTGGAGATACCATCCTTGTGAGGAATCATACAATGAAAAAGTGGGAGGAGCCAAGGTTTAACGGTCCATTCACAGTGGAGGACTGCACTCCATTCGGAGTAAAACTACAAGGCAGGAGAGCTTGGATTTTTCTCGGCGATATAAAACCCTATGTCGAAGAAGGCCCCCTGCCTGCACCCCAAAGAGAGGAATCGATGAGCGGCGGGGAAGAACCACAGCACGTGCAGACGAGATCCATGACGAGGAAGCAGGACACATGACCAGTCAAGCAAAGACAAATAACTTTTTTGCAAATTGTGGCTTAAATTGGACCCTTCCTCTAAGCAAAAAAAAAAAGGGGATACGGACATAAAAAACAGACACTGTGTGCATCCTAGATGCAGGGTGAAGAAGAAAATTGCACGCATAAGCCACAACACAGTCTGATGACTTTGAACTGAGGCATACTTAAGCCTTGATGAGAAAAGAATATGCCACATTTTGACCGAGGACACTTACATTGGAAGCAACAACAGTATCCCGACTCATTCTACATTGAGACCCTAATCGGAATCACTTATGGTGTCCCGCAGTAGCGACATCGCCAAGGATGTGGTCACCTATTTTGATCTAGTGCCAAGATTATGCCCGTCATTGGTGGGGAGGCTCACCAATGTCACTGACTTTCTTCAAGATCCTGAAAAGGAAAAGATAGTAAGAAGACAACTTACTGTCATTGCTGAACAATTTCTCTTACTTCTGAGTACAGTGAGAAAGAACCAAATGTCTCAAACACAGACGGAAATAAATGAGCTTATCAACACATTTTTCTTTCGTATAATCGAAGATTGTCCAACTCTTGTCGGGAGAACAACAGACACACTCACGTTTCTTCGAGATCCAGCAAATACAGAGCACCTAAGCCATCTCCTTAATAAAATAGTGATCCTAGTCGCACTCCATGCGACCGGACAGTGCAGACATTGTTTGCATTAAAGAGATGGCATATAATCCTGAAAAACTCAGCAAGACAGGATGGATGTCCCTGTCACTAGAAGACAGCACGCTATCTCACAATGTCCTTTTTTGCCTTGGCACTGACTATCCAGAGCTCGTGGGGAGACCAATCGATGTTGACATCCTCACATTCATCAGAGATCCAGCTAATGTTGCACAGATGGGAATGATCTTGCATGGGATCGTGTTACAGATGGAGCTCTCGAACCATCAACAGAACTATCTGAGGAGATTCTAAAAGCCTTCCGCCGAGGGACAGATCAAGGAAGCAGTATCAAGAACTTCACTTATTGCATCTGTTGATATTTTGTCCCTATTTCTTATACTGACCAGCATACAATATGTCCTCAGGACTGAAGCAAATCAGAGGAGTAGATTGGGAACTTACTTACTTTGAACACACACAGTAAAAGACTTACCGAGGTGTTAGTTGATTTGATTTTTCCCATACTCTAGCATAGGAACTGTATCCTGAGGTAAGAGACAAGTCAGCATTCACAAGAGAGGGGACACTTGTGGAACACCTGACACTTAAACACAGAACTTGAAAGATGATGTTGTTTAAGGGAATACAATAAAATTGACATTTGGTGGTATGATCGAGATGTGGGTTCAGAGCAGCAATCTGGTCCTACCACAGGAGGAGAGACAACCACGCTTCTCTGGAAGTAAATGCTGCCATCTGACATAGAGGGGCATAATGTATTTGTGTATCATATTCATCATTGTTTTACTGTCATTAACGATCAGAACTGCATTTTTTATTGGTGCGCAAAGCGTTCCAATTCCAGTGCACCCACCTAATGATGCACGCATGAAAGCCACAAAAACACCCAAATCTTGCGTAGTTATTCCAGTCCCTAGAAGATCTGATGGTGGAGTGAATGAACTTGCAATGGATGTGATTAGCAATGATAGACACACATTTGTGGTAACAAGCAAACAGAAAAGCCAGTGACAGGGTCAGCAAGGAATGAATGAAGAAAGGTTACCGACAACCACACACATGCAAACACTGAATGCACACAAAACAGGTCTAGTGTCAATGACTGCAAAAGCCTAGACAGTAGAAAAGAAGAGATTGCTTGCCACAAGAAACTCCTCGACAGACTTTGTGAAAAGACAAGAGGCATCGGAAAACAAACCAACAGAAATGATAATGATAAACACTCCTGTGACAACACTGAGGGAGACAAAGACAAACTCAAGGAAGATCTCACAAGCACAACGAATAGTACACGCAGTATGGCCGTCCTTAGCCAGAGAAAGGAAAAGAAGATAGGAATTGAAGAATAACACCCCAGAGACACTAGTAACAAACATATATGTTCCAACACAAGGGACAAGTACAATTTCTACAACACAACCATACACCGGACCAGTGTCAGGATGGTTGGAATGGGCATTTGTAACCAGCAGGAGAAGGATGCATGAAGAGAGGGAAAGAGCTGGCAGACATTTGTCCACTCAAATGGAGCAGAAGAGGAAGGCTGCGCCATGGACAAGGATACCTGAGAATCCTCCAGCAAGAAAGAAAGAGCCATACAGATGCATTTAGGGATGTAGTTATAGCAAACTACAGAAGAACTATAAGAATCAACAGAAGCATGCATGGAGATGACAATGAACTAAACGATTACATGGACAGCACAGCACATTTGGGAAACAACATTTTGTACCAGCATATGAAAGAAGTTGGAAGACGAAATTCAGAAGGGAAATGCTTTTTTTGTGCACTCCTAGCATACAGCATGGGGAAATCCAAGATTTTCATAGCTGTAGAAATCGATGTCCAGACAGCACACTGTCTGTCACACGTAGCAATGTGCAAGACCAGAGGCCAGTTCATGGGTAGTGATGCCTCATTAATATGGGCAACTGAAACAGCCTATCCCGACGAAGGTGATTATGTTCAAGACATTAAGAAAAGAAACAGAGCTCATACTAGGAACCATGTGATCAGGTACGAGAAGCCTGGAGTTAAAGGAGCAGGAATAAGATGGGAAGTGAACCTGAGAATAAATGTCCAAGGAAAAACTCCAGAGGAAGCTCGCAAGTGGAAGAATAGAGCCCGAATGCAGATTTGGGGAACAGTGCTTTCACCAGATGGGTGGGAAAAAGGAGTGGTGATTTGCAGAGCCTTGGTGATCACTGGACTCTACAAAGAAACTGTTGACATCATGCAGAATTGCTGCAAGCCATTATGGCCGAAACTTGCAAAACTATTGACATGGGTCGAAGACAGAGGAGGACCCTTGCAGATAGTGCCACCAGAAAGCCCAAAATTCTGCTTTCGGAATAATGGCACAAGAAAGATGGGAGAGAATCAGAACTGTGGATTGAGTTTTTGACACTCCAGGAATGGTGCATGGAACTGCTGTAATTATGGATCATTATTGGGCATGCGTATCCAAGGCATACATCATACTGCCAAGAGACTGGGCAGGTATATGCACAATAGTGAATGTCCACGTTCCAGCACTGGTGATCCCGAAAAGTGACCTGAATATTGACAGTTTCCCAAAAGCAGATGCTCACCTGAGGAAGAAGAGATCTGTGGAACTGATAACTCGGATGAAGAGAGAGAATTAATTCTCTGCTAAATCAGAAAAAGCCTTTTATGCAATCGCATATGAACACTCATCAGTGTTCACAATGATTTTTATGCCAAGAATCCAAGTTGGAGTAAATACTAAATGGTTGCAGATAACCAGATGTGAGTTACTGCAGACGATCAATATGACCATAAAAGGATTCAATGTGATCAAGGAAGAGCTAAGAGCCATCCGGCTGATGACTCTTCAGAACAGATATGTTCTTAACATGATCACAGCCATGGATGGTGGAGTTTGTGCAAAAATCGGAGAATCATGTTGCACATTTATACCATCTCGCGATAGGAGAATGGAACCTTAACAGAGGCCATAGGTATGCTGACAAACCTGCAGAACCAGATGATCTATGAAACTGATGAAGTTGATGATGACAGCTGGTTTGGATTGCTGTTTTCATGGGTTCCACAATGGCAGATGCATTCAAGTTCCTGCGAGCCCTGCTAGTAATGATATTGCTAGGATTTTGTGTTATCAAGATAATAATCTCGCAATGCCAGAAGACTCTGAAAAAGGCTATAGGGATGAAGATCATGATTGATGTCAAGCCAGGATGGAAGCCCAAGGACCTGACTGATGAAGAAATGAGAGACCTTGTGAAGACCAGCATTCACGCACCAGAAGGAACAACATTTCTCTATCCCAGAAAGCACAGAAATTATGTGGGAAGATGGGTTTATTGCAGCCCAAATGGACAATGTCAATTGATGATTTGGAATAAAGACGAACATGTAAGGACAGCAGGAAGTTTGAAAGGAGTAATAAAAATATGGACTCCAAAGAGACACTTCTTCAAACCATCATGTATAGACCCCAAAGATGAGTAAGGAATGAACCCAGGCGATGGAGTAAAGATAAATACAGAAGAATTGAGTAACTTGAATCCAAAGATCGAGGTGAAAGTGGTCGATGAATCGGCCAGAGAGGGGAGTGTAGAGGAGGTCCCAAATAAAACCTGCACTCCAGTTGCCCATTTTGAAGTACCAGGAACGTTCACACCAAATATATGTGACATATGATGAGCAGATAAATCAGCAGAGAGCCGCAGTAGGGCTCTGCCCAGTAACTATCAGAAGAGCAACAACTATTGAAGTACCGATATGAAGAAAACCATGGACAGTGTGGTATCCATTAAGGAAACCTTACCAGCAAACAAGACGAAATGAAGATTGCCTAAGTACAGTCCCGGAAGAAACCAAAAAGGTCTTAATGGAAGACGAATGGTGACGTCATGAGGACCCAGACTGACGTACAAGTAGAAGAAATGACAACCTGAGAATGACACCCAGAGACGAAACGCCATGAATAAGGATGTCATGAATCTAAAAGGGGAGAGCGATGTTGAAATACAAAGAAGCTTAAGCTGTAAACAGGATGAAGATATTCAACCAACTAACACTTGCACATATGCTTGGAACCGCAAGAAAGCAAAGATAACAAAGCGGCTTGCAATGCTAAGTAGAATAATGGTGTGGCAAGTGCCATTGTGCATAATCTACCTCAAAACAAAGCACAGTATTGTAAGTGTAATTCCACTTTGCAACAAAGCAGAATCAACCCAGGTTACTAAAGACCGAATGAGCAGAGATTCATATTCTAACAAAACGAGAAGAGACGACTGAATCGAAATTCGGCAAATGCAATTCGTGCCAGGAGAGCCAAGGTCATACCAATAGAAGGAACAAACAGTAGCTACATATAATTGAAACTTAAGAACAGAATATCCTGTCTCTGAGAAGTCAAGATAAGGAGGCGTAGGCAGGTGGCAAGCTGAATAAGAATTAAATGCACAAATTGAGAGAAACTAGGCAAATTCACGGTGTCTGCATCATGTGACCATCTGAGCGAGGAGAAGCACAAGTTCACACCTACACTCGGCATCCAGCCAGGAAGAGATATCGGAACTTTCACAGACAGAAGATGCAGTTTCGAGGTCAACCACAGTAACACAATTGACACATAGTTGTTGAAGTGATGATTGACTGTAACCTTAATTGGAGAAAGGCCGGGTTATTGGAGGAGCACCCTGCACCTGCCTGACCATTCTGTGTGCTTTTAAGCAAAGTGGACATTTATACATGGGGTTGGTGCCAACCCAGTCACAATGTACCAAATAATCTAGGGACCTATAGTTCGTAGAACAATGGGACGTCTTACTTTTAGTGACGTCTACAGTAGTCATCTTTGAAGGAAGGGCTTAGACGCCCACCTGATAGTGTTTACCCAATCCCCTCACTCTGTTAACATATACAGATATAGTACCTATATCAAAGTTACCTTTTCCTAACCAATAGAATTGCATGTTAACTTTTGAGTTTTACATGTCAATTATGACTAGTTTTCAGTATAAATTCTATGATTTTTATGAAGTTCAATGGAGTTCAAGCGAGAAGGACGATCGCATCACTGCTGATTTCCATGACTCCCCGTTTTTCGTACTTGTCATTAAACAGACTCCCTTTGCCAAACCATTGAGTTGTCCTTATTGATTGGTGTTGGAGTAATACATCTGCACCCCCATCCATCTCAAGGGTGCAGCTATGTCGTCTTAAAGTACTTTCGGAGCAATCCTCGGCTCTATGGGCCAGCCGGGGGTCTCCGGAGTACACTGTCAGCAAATTGCAAAGCATTAGATGAACAACCTTAATGTATTTATCACAGAAACACATGCAACAATGAAAGTAAACCTTCAGAAAAATGGACTTTGTCACTGAATACCATAGACCCTTTCACTATATTTCATTTCATTTCATTTTATTAGATATACATCTAGCCGAGTAGGCTTTGTATAACACAGGCAACAACATTTACAAAAAAGAAATGACATCACATACATTATCTTCCATGAAATACATATCACATACTTAATATACATTACTGTAAACATCTAAAAATGTCCACAATGTTTCCATAAAAAACTACTAAAAAATATATCAACTTAATGTCATTGCCTCTCATAAAAATCATCCATCAATCAGAAATATCATTCATATCAATTGCATTGTTAAAAGATTTAAAATACTTGATTCTGAGCTTAATTAAGCTTTCACATGACATGATCAAGTGGTGTAGAGACTCAATTACGTTGTTGCCACATAGGCAACAGTTTCTGTTTTCCCGGACGATTCCTAGTCTATCACCATAAGTCTCCAATGCCTCCGACATATTAAATTTCATTAAAAGAGGAAACTATATGCAGGGAGTACGTGTTTGTTCATAAACTTTAGCTGCTTAGTGAAAAATGGAATGGGAGAAACAAAATAACATTACAACTCATTAAAGGGGCCACAATTTAATTCATGTTTTGTAGGATGATCTTGCACCAACACCCTTTGACATCTCTGAAGGTTATCGGGTATATTATTCAAATATGTCTTTTTAAAAATGTACATGTACACAGTGTTCGACTTTATGTTAATACTAAAAAACATTTTTATCGGATGTTTGACCATATCTTTTTACATAGTTTAACTGAAATTGTATGGTCAACAATCATTAAATCAGCTTTCTCAAGATGTACTTTGTGAGATCAAAGATTTAAACATTAAATTGTTTAACAATTTATTCAATGTTCTTTGAATTTGTTATGTACAAGGAATATACTAATGAAGAGGTCAAAAAAGAAGATACAAATGTACAAGACATATACATAAAATATTGTAATAAATATCAGTTATCATCCATTTTAACTGTGATGTAATATTTAATATGTTTTAGTGGTTTCCATGGTGACATTTTGTTATATTTGTATAAATGTGTATATGATCCTTTAAGTGGAAGAGCACATTTCAAGGTTTATACAGTGTCAAAGGGCTGTTTTTCCACTTGGTCTGGTGGTCAGCAAATCCAAATTGACTGTTTCAAGGAAAATTCGGAAAACAAGGGTATGTGACAGTAATTTTTTTTATAAATTAGTTGTTTAGGCGTTATTTCATTGTTATTACATCTTCATGTTGTAATTCATATATTCTGTATGTGTGCTATAAATTGAGCATGTTTTTCTTCCTCTTTAATTAGAGGCCTAGGAAAGACTCACACAACCTCACAAACTAATGATGTCAGTTGCCCAACCATTGTCACTTGGGAGCAGCTACATTTGGAGGCTCAGCATGGTCCTTGCAAGATTAATTGTCAAGATGCAAATGTCCAGTGGGCGGAATTCAAATTGAATATCAGCAGTGACCCATGGAAAGTAACCCTGGATCATTGTTACAGCACACAACGTCACCCAGAAGAGACAGACAATGTTCCTTGTTTCCCAAATACATGTAGACACATCAAAAATATCACACACAGAAATAACTGAAGCATATTCGTTACTGGTAGTTGTTTGTGCTCGTGATGTGGACTTCACTCTTCTCAGTGTTGAGGACTTATCCACCACCATGGAATCACAAACAACTATACTTCTGGATGATTGGCTATTAAAGGAACCAAAATACATTGTATTTGACTGCTCCCTGATGGAAATTATGAAAATGATTAAACGTGATCATAAATTGTGTAGGAGGATTTGTGGGAAGCCATTGTTGAAGTTTACTCGTGTAGTCAAGGGCACCAACCTGAAGATGAAGGGTATCTGTGTACACCACCATAATACATTTTCATGGTCTGCTCAATCTATACTTGGAAAAGTGCCTGCTGGAAATGTACTTTGTTCATCTACTTTGTTGTTTAGTGGATCAACGTTCAGTACAATTTCAACTTTTTCAAACTTGGTGGAACTTGAGTTCCTTTCAAAAACCCAATACTACAAATATCAGAAGGATTTCTTGTTCCCTGCTATTAGCTAGGCATGGACGATTAAACAGAGGTCAATGGACAATGCTCTCACTGGCAAAAGGCTCTGGCTTGCTGGTGTGAAAGACCAGAAGGTGTCTCACCTGCTAGTCCCCGGGGATCTGTCATGCAGGTGGCCAGGATACGGCCATCAATTTAGGATCCAGTTCCTGGGGGTGGACCAGTGCAGGAGGATCACCTGGCTGAGGGGTCTTCGGGGAGTGGGAGTGGGACACCGGATGGTGAGACACGGTATACCCTTGACTGTAACACCTTTACCCCATCCTACCCAGTAGGATATTTGGGAACTCTTCCTCCCTTTTACAAGACAAACACTTTCTCACTGACAGCCCGCTCTAAGGGAAAACCGACTAACAGCCGAGCCGTGCATCTGACATGTCCCAATACTATGGTCAGGTGAGGTCAGGCAATTATCGAAAATCACTCACACCTGACTTCCATTACACTTCCCCACATGGATAAAATGCAGAGCATGAGAGCATACTCTGAGCGAGGCAAAGAACAAGAGGAAACAGCAGTTCCAAGACGGCAGTTTAACAAGAGGAGAAAGACTGCGATACAGAAGGGGGTCACAAGGAGGGAAGTTTCCTTGACCTTTTCACCAAGGATCTATTACTTTAACGAAACCTCGAGAACAGAAAGCGTAAGACCAGGAAACCAGGCTGAAAAATCCTGCATTGTGTGTCAGAGGTACCCGGGTCCTCCTGCATCAATTATCAAGGTGGGAAGAAGCGCCAGCTGCCATGGTACTGTCCTTGGCTCCAAGAAAAGAGCAACGTCAGTGAAATCAACACAGCTGGTGAGTTGCGCAGACTGATACAAGACAGGTCTGTGTTGAAGCCAAGGTTGCAAGCAGCAACATTGTGTGGCGAGCGCTGGAACCAACATTGTTAAAACATGTGTTATTAGAGATGTGAATGAGGTTAAACTGCTGATGAGTGATTGAACATTAAAGTAAGCAACAATACCTTTGACAGAGTGGTCCGGCACCATGTGGGTGCTCAATCGAAGGTCTCTGTAAGGTGTCCAGCTGAGTAGCAATAACAGTTGATAGATTTGGTCCGAGCCCGACAGAGGGAGATCAATTGAAAGCTTTGTGTTAAAGTGGTTCTGAGCCCGGCGGAGTGGTGCACGGTGTGAATCAGAAAATCACCCAAAAGTTGTACATGAGAATCCTGAGGAAAAAGGAACTTTTGAATGTTTGTTTGTCGTTACTCCGAAGAAAGAAACTTTGAATGGCAAAGAGACTTTGGCATACAAGGCCCTGATACTGAGATTTGAACTGCATCCTCATGCTAAAAACGTGGGTAAGGAAGGCCAACGGCTTGAATATCCAGACAATCATTTCTTGAACACTTTTCTTTTTCATAACATTGTTTCATAACATCACACTATACTGTATTTAGAAGTAAGGATTGGCAATAGGTTTATTAGTATTGGCCCTTAAATTTTTACAGACTTGACTAGGACTGCGTTATTATTGTTTGCTGGTCGTAGCTTGCTCCTATCTTTTGGTTTAGGATTAGGCAGGCGTTTTTCAAACTAGACAGAAGTTCAATAAACACCCTGAAACTGTGATCACTTGTGTATGTCTTACTGTTTGATACCATGCCTTACATACATTGGTGATGGACAGTGTGACAGTCCAAGTTTTTCTGATAAATACTGAACTTACCACTACCAAGACATGGAAACCAAAATAATAGTAAGTTCAGTCGTCGTGGAAGTATCTGAATGTACATCTTCTGTTGCCATGGAAAAATATGGTTTCATTAAATCCATTCAACTTCTGCAATCCAGAGGATCACAAATAGACATGGTAGTCACTGACAGGCATGTTTCAATAGCCAAGGCCATCCAAGAGCAGTTTCCAGACTTAAAGCATCAGTATGATGTATGGCATGCCTCAAAATCAATTTTGAAACAAATTACAGCTGCTCGACAAAAAGGCTACAGAAAACCTTTTAAATGTCACAGTCTAATAACAACCATCTTTGGTGGAGCACAAAAACTTCTGATGGATCTGTGCTTGAAAAATGGCGTTCATTGATGCACCATTCTTCCTTTCCTCTCCTTCCCCCAGAACTCACTGTCTCTAGAGCTCTGGTACTCTTTAGGTGTGACTACTGTAACAAACTCATTTTAAATCTGCCCTTCCTCTGCTCTCCGTCCTCTCCAGCTCATCCAGAACATCCAGAACAAAGACTTGTCCTTGGCCTCAAACCAAGGGATCGTATCTCTCCAGCACTGAAATCTCTCCATTGGCTCCCAATGGCTGCAAGGATCAAATTCAAGAACCTGTGCTTTGTCCACAAGGCATTCTGGGGCCTGGGACCAAAATATCTCTAGCTTTCTCTTCTGAAGTATCTCTCTACTCGACCACTTCGCTCTTCCACCTACAACTCCTTTGAAAGGGGCCCCTAGGGGTCCCTCGTGCTATGGAAACAAGGCAATAACCATACACGAAAAGATGCACCAGACACGAGGTTCAAATTCCCAATGCTAGGGTTTATTGCAAGCAAAAATAGTCTCAATTGGCCAATTCTGGTCTCACGCCCCGCGACGTGAGTTTCCTAGACCTCGAGGGACGCAAGAGAGCGAATTACGTACATCAGTTACATATATACAAAATGCATATCATACAATCAGCAATGTCATGTTTAACACCCCCTTTAGTTAGCTTCTTTGAACTCGGGATGACGATGGACATTTCCGACGGGTATGACAATTATGACACTTTCGATGTCTATTCTAGTAACAATGTGCAATTTAGAAAGTGCGGAGGCATCTGTTAGTTGTTGAACAGAACACAGTGGTTCTGTTCTTGGAAGCAAGCTGCACACGGGGGAAGAGCCACGTTCCATACTTTGCTATCTATGAGGTACTATTCGTGTCCTGGGAGCCGACACGCCCTAAAGGGTTTTGCGAAGGGGGGCTGTAAGAAGAGCATAATTCAAGCCTTTAGCTGTTCTATTCTAACATATTCTACCATCGTACGAGAATGGCTGGCAGCTGTGAAGTGATTAAATGCCCTGCAGCTCTCTCCCAAGGCTACAGAGAGGGAGCGTGGGCATTCCTTTCTGAGCTACTCATGAGGAGTTTCAACAAACTCCTCAGTCCCGCGACCTTGTCCTTTCATATTCAGACAACAATGTTAACAGTTGAGCAGAGTAAGCAGAATTCGCAAGAATTGCAAGCTGCAAAGCAGTTTAGACAGAAAGCAATGAGCAATGGTTAACAAGCAAAATGGCGATTCTTGCTACGTTTAAAATGGCCGCTTGTTGGTCAAGCATAGCAGTCTATATTTCTATAATTCGATGCATAAGACGGTTGGCCTACGGCCATCAAGTTACGTCTGTCATTCAAATGAAGAATATTCATTTTTCCAGACTGACAAACCCTCCTTTTGGCCGTATGCCAAACGTCTTATTCATTCATTGTATCCTCCTCTGATGAGGATAAGTCTGGGGTATCTATGTCTGAACCATCTTCATCATTAATGTCTATAGCCATGAATTGTTTTACTGTTTTTGTTTCCTCAGTGTGTCTGTTATTTTGGCCATGCATTTGTTTTCCTCTCAACACCATGTGCATACATCCCTTAGTACATCCATCAGTTATTTCAGTGCAAACTATTGGTAGAATTGTATGCAACAGCAACATGTTATGAATATCCCCAAGACCGCAATAATCCCCAAAACCAGGATCCTATCCCCCAAACCCCTTCTTCAGTAGAGAGTGTGGAACTTATGACATGTAATTTCCGGATCGCTTTAAATATCGTAGGGGAGTAATCATCTATATACACACAGCATGCAGTTTTTACAAGTCTGCAAACTCCCCCACGATCAACTAATATTATATCGAGAGCCATCCTGTTTTGGAGTGCCATTAGTCTTATTCCTTTTTCTTCTAACGTCATATTCAATAAAATATCCGTTGTTGAATCTATTGTTTTTTTTTAATATTCCAGGCAGTTTTCTTATTGTAAGAATTTTCTATTTGGGACAAGAATGGTATAAATGATTTGGCTATATCCATTGATATCATTCCATCCTCGCTACTCCTTTGAGTTCTACCTTTTGTTTGTCTGGCTACTTCTGCTGTCTCCAAGAGGAACACTCCTGGAAACAGTAGACCTAGGTAGCATGTACCTCCCCAGTGCCTAGGTAAACATGGATATGCTTTTTCCCCACATATAAAGTAAACAGGGTCCCCTACGTACACGGGTTCTATTTCGTGTTTTAAAACCACTGTTTTCTGGCAGTTGCTAAACGTTCCTACTTTATAGGAACCTTTTTTTCTGTAAACATAGGGGAGCAGTTTTGGGGCTGTGATCCACTGTATAGGCAGGGGGCACAGCATCTTTATTCCATTCATCCCTCATTCGAAATGTCATTACTGATGTTTTGTCTGCTGGCGGGTTTGGTCTATTTTGCCTATGTAATCTATCTAGTCTTGTTATCTTTCGTGTATTCTTCCTCATGGGTTCTAGTGAAAACACGCAAGCTTTTTTGGAATATGGAACAACCCACAGTTCTCATGATCACTTCCTCAAATACATTCATATTGGTCTCATCTAGCTGACCCGTATTACTCTTGTTCCATTTCCCAAAGAACATTGCACTCAATGTTACTTCACATGAATAAATAAATGGTAACGGTTGTACATACCAGCCCATCCCTTTCCCACCGTGCTGTGGTAAATGGGCGCAAACCCAGCAATCTTTTTTCTTTAAAACCGCATGGGTCATGTTCATGATGAGCAACAATGTATTGTTGCCGTATCCTTCTCTATGTCTCTCTTCCAGTGATTACATGAACCGGGCTTTCAGTAGCTGCTTTTGGCAAAAGTGTTTCTAATGGGTGCACGTACTCTAGGAACCATAGTTTAATAGCTGTTATTGTTGGTACTACCATACTTAAGAAACACAGGACCAATGTCCAAATCAGTACCTTATTCCTTTTACCAGGCTTTTTCCCTAAATTTACAGTCTCTAAATCTATCATCTTTTCAGCAGGGGTGCAGGAGGAGGCTGAAACCGGTCTTGACTTGTTCTTCATCGTCCTTCTTCTTGCTGGCAAAGTTCGTTGCAAATGTCTCTCGTTCTCGATGCCAGAAAAGTTCAACGAAAAATGTCACAGTTCAATTCTGCCAGCCCTTTCACAGCCTGGATCACCTATCCACTCCGAACAAGATTAGTTGTTCTTTCTCCCACTGCTCAGACGATTTCTGAACAGTTCTTTATTGATAGAGTACTATGTGCATCCAGCTTGTCCCGCTCTGGCTTAGTACACATGTATATCAGCCTTAGTACTTATGTGCGTCCAGCCTGTCCTGCTCTGGCTCCTGACACATGTACTTTTATAAGCGCACTGAGGAGCCGTGAGTCTTGAATTGTCCGATTTGCACAACTCTCACACTTCTCTCCTCTACGCCCCTGGCTCCTACTCCGTCCGTGAGTGGAACCAAAGGCAAAAGAAAAGCACCAAAGATCTGTGGATCACTTCGCCTGTCGAGGCAGCTAATTATACTGATTCACTCGTGGTATTGTATGATCCGTGAATAGTGCCGTTGCACTTCCAGTATCAGGCTCAGTGTCAGCCTGTGGCACAATGATGGGTAGCGATGAGCACCGTGGCAATGACGTAGTTTCTTTCCCTGGCTTTGGTGCATTTGTAGAAACTGGTGGGTGCCAAAGGGGTACACGCGTTGTTTCTGCTCGTGTTTGCAATGCAGGGTTTGTGTCGCTCGGCAGTGATGTTGTTTCTGCTGAGCAACGTTGGGGCACTTATCACCCTCTCCCCTTACTGGCAGTCTCCTCAGGCTCTGTTTCGAGTTTCACTTCTCGCTTGGGCTTTGTTTCAACTTTCACTTCTCGCTCAGGCTAATGCTGTGGCAATGGACTGGCAACAGTTTCTTTCGTTTCCGAGACCGTTTCCTTTCTCTGGTCGTCGGAAGTTGTCAGCAGTCCTGGGAATCTTTTTGCATGTGTCGCGTGGATCCATGCCTTCCGTCCGTCTACTCGGATGGCCGTTTGCGTCGCCAAAAGTACTTTGAAGGGGCCGCGCCACCTGGGTGCTAATGCTGTCTTCCGTTCAAAGTTCTTTATTAAGACCCAACTTCCAGGCTCCAGCGAGTGCCCCGGTCCGGTATATCGCACTGGTAACGCCTCCTGCACTTGCTGATGAATCAAACGCAACTTCTGTATTAAAAGTCCACAGTACGTGCTTAACATAGGATGCTCACATAATCACATAATCTTTTGGGCTGTGGTGCGCACCATGCATTTGCTGGTCTCCCCATTATAATCTCACAGGGGGAGAGCCCAGTCTTAGCCTGCACAGACGTGCGCATGCACAATAGTGCTAAGTGTAATGCATCCACCCAACTCAACTTGCTCCCAGCGCAGATTTTAGCTATCTTTGACTTTAAGATTCTGTTATGTCTCTCCACAAACCCGGCAGAACTGGGATGCCTGGAACTGTGGAATCTCTTCTCTATCTGCCGACCTGCACAGATCTGTAGCACTACTGCGCCCACAAAGTATGGGCCGTTGTCTGACCACAGGACACCGGCAACCCAAACCGGGAGAAATACTCCTTTAACATTACTTTTGCCGTTGACATGGCAGTACAGTCTTTTAAAGGATATGCCTCCACCCACTTGCTGAATGCACAAATCACCACTAACACATATTTGTAGTTCTGGCACCTTTCCATTTCTATGAAATCAAAATGGACCACCTCAAATGGCATAGAGGGTGGGCCGAAGCTACCTGCTGGAGTCACGGTTCCCTTCCCTACATTGTGTTGCAGGCACGTAATACAATTCTGCACTAGTCTTTCTGCATTCTTTTTTATGTGCTCATTTTTCCATACTGTGGATAAATGCTGTACCATCTTCTTCGCGCAAATGTGGGTAGGGCTATGCGCCATTGTAACCATTGCGGTCACGTAAAAATTTGGCAACATCCAGTTCTTTGTTTCCTTGTCCACCCAACATCCTTCCAAATCTAACTCAGCAGAGCCCTCAGCCTACCCCTGAATCTCTTCGGTCGTGGCCTCAGCCTGCATTTCTTTGACTGTGGCAACTCCATTCTCTATCATACAAGGTACTTCCTCAGTCTGTACTGTCATCATTTTATTTCCCAAATCTGTGGCAGTTTGCTTCGCAATCCTGTCTGCAAATGCGTTTCCCTCTCCCACTTTACATGTTACTTTTTTATGCGCCTCGCACTTCACTATAGCTAGGTGCTTTGGAAACGTGAGTGCAGACAACAATCGCACAATCAAAGGGCCATGCTGAATCCTGGCCCCATGTGATGTCAAGAAACCCCTCTCAGCCCAAAGTCGGCCAAAGTTATGAACCACGCCAAAGGCGTACTGGCTGTCAGTATAAATATTCACGTTCAAATTCTCAGAGAGTTCACAGGCTCGGGTCAGTGCTATTATTTCTGCGGCTTGTGCCGAATTGTAGGGGATTCTTCTGCTTTCTACAACACTCTCTAGGGTAGTAATTGCATATGCGGCCGTTGATGTGTCATCAGGTAATTTAAAACAAGAGCCGTCACAAAATAACTCCCCATCTGGCTCTTTCTGTGGGATGTCGCTCAAGTCAATTCTTCCCTTTGTTTTTTCTTCAGTGACCATTAAACAATCATGGGGTGGTGATTCGTTGTCACCAATTTCTGCTATGGGCAGTGGCATTAATTCTGCAGGATTCAATGCGCTACACCTCATAATTTGGATGTGGGGTGCAAACAAGATGAGCTAATATCTTGTCAGTATAGATGTGGTGAGGTGTTGCGTCTGTGTCCTATTTAATAGAACGTCTATAGCATGTGGCACCATCAGAATTAAAGTGTGCCCCAATACTATTCCTTCCGTTTGTTTCACTGACGCAGCAGCCGCTGTGACGGATCGCAAACATTGTGGTAGTGCGCACGCTACAGGGTCCAACGCGCAAGAATAATAGCCGCACGGTCTATTTCTTCCACCTTGTTCCTGTGTCAAAACAGCCAATGCACATCCTTCACTCTCACTCACAAATAGTCTAAAGATCTTTTTATAGTTAGGTGTGCCTAAAACTGGTACAGCACACAATGCAGCTTTCAATTGCTCAAACGCATTCTGACATTCCTCATCCCACTGTAAAGGCATCTCTGCATCCTTTTTAGTCAACTTTATCATCGGCTTCACAATCAACGCAAAATTACTGATCCACTGCCGACAATAAGAGGCCATGCCTATTACAGCTCTCACTCCTTTTTGAGTTTTTGGAATAGGCATACTAGAAATACTTTCTATGCGTTCTGGTGTTAATCTTCTCCCTTCTTTTGAAAGTAGGTAACCCAAATAAGACACCTCTTTCTGATTATACTGGAATTTCTTCAAACTTGCCTTGTGACCATGGGTCGCTAAGTGTGTCAATAGTAATATAGTACTTTCTTTGCAGATCTCTTTTGTGTCAGCAGCTAATAACAAGTCATCTATGTATTGCAAGAGTATGCAGCCTTTGGGTAATTCTAGCATGTCTAGCTGCTCTTTTAGCGCTCTGCTGTAAATGCCCAGGCTTTCTGTGTATCCATGTGGAATGCATGTGAATGTGAATGATCGACCTCCTAGAGTGAACGCGAACAGATATCTACTGCTTTTATCCACTGGAATGCTAAAGAACCCGTTCTTCAAATCAACTACACTAAAGTATTCTGCAGTGGCCGGTATCATTGTCAGTATCGTTGTGACATCTGGGACCAAAGGGAATTGTGGGTCTACCACTTTGTTTAATGCGCGCAGATCAATTATGAAACGATAGGGTACTTTATTGCCTCCTTTCTTGTAAACTGGAAGAATCAGGCTGTTGCACTTGCTACCTGCAATTTCTTCAACCACCCCCAATCTCACCAGGTCAGTAACAATGCTTTTTAATCCCTTCTCACCTTCAACAGAAATTTTATACTGGGGAATTCGTGGTAGTGTAACACCTTCTTTCAAAGTTATTTTTGCTGGCTCTATTTTCAAGCATCCTACATCGTTATCATGCATTGCCCACAGACAGGTTGGTACTCTACTTAGCTCTTCTGGTAACTCTTTTGACATAAATTCCGTCACCGGTGTATCGTGAGGCCACATCGTGAAGAACACCCCATCTGCCGTACAATGTATGACTGCCCCCAATTTTCGCAACAAATTTAATCCTAGCAAGTTCTCTCCACAATTTTCTGTCAAAAGAAATGGACACTGTTCCGTAAATGGTCCTATTGTAATTGGGACAGCTTCGGACATGGGGTTAATTACTGGTGTACCTGCGAACCCTACAGAAACATTATTTTGCCCCGACAGTGGTATCTCCGGAAACAAGTGGTGGTCTATCGAGCACTTCTGTGCCCCTGTATCTAAAAGGAAACGGTGCTCCTTATTCCCGACTCTCATTTCTACGTAGGGTCCTCTCTGATTCACGGGAATAGACACTGGTTCCGACCCCTGCCGTGGGCTGTCCTATCGCGAAAATAACACATTGTCCGATGTGTAGTCACCGCTGCTGCTATAATACGTGTTTGGCTGTGTATCAAAAATATTCCCATTTCCCCCTCGATGTCCTCCACTCTGATCATTTCTCTGTTGGCCCTGCCCGCCCTGACTTTGGTTCGAAACACTTTGGTTCAATGCCTGGTTCTGTTGCGCTTGGTTTTGACCATAGGATTGGTTTGAGTACCTCCATTGGTATATCCCTGCTGCTGCATGCTATTTCTGCTTGGGCCGTTTGACCCCTGATGTCCTCTATGAGGCCTTCTCTGACCAAACCCACCTCTATTCTGTAGGTGCGGGCATTGCGCTCGCCAGTGTCCTTCCTCCTTACAGTACGCACATTGATTTACTCCCAATAACACCCCATGCATATTATTCAAATTTGCTCTACCTTGTGCATTTCCTCTACCTCTATTGTATCCAATGACCTGCTGCAGTAACACCCCTACTATCGTTTGCATCGCTTCTTTTCTCATCTCCAATGGGTACCCATTACATATCTCACTTACTTCCTTTACTGACGTTCTTTTGTTCGACATCCATCGCATTGTTTCCCCCACCGATACCTGCAATCTTTGTTTATCCCCTATTTGTCCCGGTACCACCTGAAAAAACTCTCGGCCACGATTTTTGCATATACAACCTGGACGCCTCCTTCCTACCTTTCTTAATATACTCACTACTATATTCAGCTGTAGCAAACATCTCAGCATATCTGTCTTCCATTTCATTTTTTACTTCAATGAGTTTGTGCACATGTTTTCTTACATCCTCATCTCTTAGCTCACTGCGTGCTAACTTATTCAAATCTAACAATCGCTGTGGCGGTAAATTTCCACGTATCTTTTTCCATTCTCCCACCAAAATTTCCCCATGCATTCCAACACTACCTGTCTCTCGTTGCTTCTTCGGTATCCATACAATGAGGCCAATGCTGCCGTCCCATCATTTCCTTCTATGTACATTTCTGCCTTTTGCCGTAATTCAATCTTTCTTTCTTTGCTGATCGCGCTTCGAGTTACCCGTCCAAATCCTGTTCCTTCAGCCCCGCCTCTCACCTCCCCGGTCTCAATTTTGACTTCGGGAGGGGCGGATGGTGCTGAATCTGTCTCTGGAGCGGGAGGTGCGGATGGGACAAGTGACACAGGTGGCATCTGTGAAGGGCCTTCCTGGGTGCTGGGAAATTGTGTGTCCGTGGTCTGCGCTTGTGGGAGGGCTCGAGCTGTGGGTGGGGCTTGGGTTAATGCTTGCGTGAGGGGGAGTGCTTGGGCTACAGGAGAGGGTATGAGAGCTATTGGTTGGGCCTGCGCAGTCACTGTTGGCGTGTTTGGTTTCGATTCTGGTTTTGAACCTCGACCCGTGTTAGTTAACAAATGTTCCATTAATTCGTCTGCTATGTGTAGTTCCCGCTGCGGGTATATTCTTTCTATGTTCATTTGGTCACGTCTCCCTTCCCGCCTTAGACTTGCCGTCCACTCCTCCTCCTCCTTTTCTTCTGCTACCTCAAGCTTCGTTTTGTGCCTACACGCATGCTTCTCTCTACTCCTAAGTCGGAGCATTGCTTCCCTCTTCCAATCTTTGACAGTCTCAAAAGCTGCGGGTCGCGCTTTTTTCCTAATTAGCACCCTTTCTAGGTTATCTATCCTCACAATCTCAAAGCTACCATTAATCGACCACTGATGGTCGGGTTGCTTTCTAGTTTGCCTATGCCAAATTTCACAAAATATTATCGCAACCACACCATATTTTGCATACATATCATAAGCCGGCGTTCCCCCAGGCGGTGCACTTTGGCCATATTCCAAGGACTGTCTACCGCAGCTGAAAAGCCCAGCTAAAGTGGACAGTACTCCAGGCATGTTTCTTTAACCTTCCCCTTTGGTTAGTTAACCTTTACCTGGACGTTTGAATTTGCAAAATCAACACTCTACCAAAAATCAGGTTTTTATTTGCATCTGGGAATGACTCACCTGATAAAACAAGTTGCCTGTCCTAACGCAACCTCTCCCAACGTCGTGTCTGCGCTTCTCTGGCTTCTGCCTCGTCTCGGGACTCTCGCCTCCTTTGCCCTCTGGCCTGATACGTCGATCAGGGATCAGATGTGTGCAGATCTGCAGAAGGAATCTCTCCTCACTTCTACAGGGCGCCCCGTACACTTCTTGATCCCGGCTCGATCGTCCCATCCTCGCCGTTCTTCCGCCTTTACTCCGTTACAACGTATACGATGGGGCAAGTGGGGGAGGGTCCCTATTCGGGCGCATCTTGAAAGGGGCCCCTAGGGGTCCCTCGTGCTATGGAAACAAGGCAATAACCATACACGAAAAGATGCACCAGACACGAGGTTCAAATTCCTAATGCTAGGGTTTATTGCAAGCAAAAATAGTCTCAATTGGCCAATTCTGGTCTCACGCCCCGCGAAGTGAGTTTCCTAGACCTCGAGGGATGCAAGAGAGCGAATTACGTACATCAGTTACATATATACAAAATGCATATCATACAATCAGCAATGTCATGTTTAACACCCCCTTTGGTTAACTTCTTTGAACTCGGGATGACGATGGACATTTCCGACGGGTATGACAATTATGACACTTTCGATGTCTATTCTAGTAACAATGTGCAATTTAGAAAGTGCGGAGGCATCTGTTAGTTGTTGAACAGAACACGGTGGTTCTGTTCTTGGAAGCAAGCTGCACACGGGGGAAGAGCCACATTCCATACTTTGCTATCTATGAGGTACTATTCGAGTCCTGGCAGCCGACACGCTCTAAAGGGTTTTGGGAAGGGGGGCTGTAAGAAGAGCATAATTCAAGCCTTTAGCGCTTCTATTCTAACATATTCTACCATCGTACCAGACTGGCTGGCAGCTATGAAGTGATTAAATGCACTGCAGCTCTCTCCCAAGGCTACAGAGAGGGAGTGTGGGCATTCCTTTCTGAGCTACTCATGAGGAGTTTCAACGAACCCCTCAGTCCCGCGACCTTGTCCTTTCATATTCAGACAACAATGTTAACAGTTGAGCAGAGTAAGCAGAATTTGCAAGAATTGCAAGTTTGCACTTTCACGATCTCAATGTCACTGGGCCTAATACGATCATTGGCTTGGCTCTCTTTGTCCCCTTCCCATGCCTCAATGCATCTTGAAACACTTGTGAATAGGTGCTCTATTAATAAAATATCATATCAAATCACCATTGTTATAACATACACTCTTGAGAAGTAAACAAACAATTCCACAAATGTGCACATGGACCATTGCATTGAGCAAGGAGCAGAAGCGTAAGAGAAAGTGGTTGGTTCCAGGCTCCCCATCTCACATAGCACTCGAGATGATTGTGTACGACAAAATGCTTTCAAGAGATATGAAGGGACTCACTGAATCCTGCCACACTGGAGATTTTGAGGTGTTCCTTAATATGTGCCTAAAGTACAGGCCTAAAAGGTTGCATTTTGGCATAGACGGTATGGAGGCCAGAACAAGACTGGCTGTACTTGCCACAACGAGAACATTGGAAGGGAACAAGCAAAAACTGCAGGAATTTTCGGGATGTCTCGTTACAAGAAGGAGTTTACCAAAATAAGCAAACAGTTGGTGGCAAAGCCAATCTTCCAGCAGATGGATATTGAATTTTTGAAAGATCTGACATTGAATGCACTGGCCATGCAAAAACATGGAATTTATCAAGATTTTGTTACCAGTCTATGCAACGGAACATTGAAAAAGAGGTTTGCCCTGCCAAACGTGAACTTGTGGAAAGGTTGGATTCAAGATTCAAATGATGTGTGGCTTTCTTTGCAATGTTTAACAAAGCCATTTTCAAGCTTCTGCACAGTGTTTGGAAACTGTTTCCATTGTACACAAACATTGAATATTATGTGGCTAGAGATGCAATCATTAAATCATTTGTTTTTAATTAATTACTGTTTGTGAAGTCATGTTACTAGATAGCCTTAACATTTGAAATTTCCATTGCTTTTTGTATGTGACTCCAATCGAATCAAATGTAGAAGAGCCTGGTGAGCTTAAAACCAACAGTTACCAAGAGCTACATTTGGCGCCCCAGGCCAACTAATGTAATGCTATGAAATATCTCCATGTTCGCTAGTGGTAGCTCCTGTGACCAATTACTGGTGGATGCCCAGGTGCTGCTTGTAACCCCTCCTTATCCACTCCTAATTTCGGTCCCTGTTTGTAATGAACTCACAATATTTGAAGAATCAAAGCAAAAAATTGGAGCTGCAGGCATACAGAAACTCAATGTCTCCAGAGCTCTGGTCCTCTCCTGGCTGGACTACTGCAACAACCTCTTCCTCAATGTGCCTTTACCCTCCCTTCGCCCCCTTCAACGAATCCAGAACAGGGCTGCAAGACTTATTTTTGGCCACAAGCCCAAGGACTGCAACTCTGCAGCCCAGAAATATTTCCACTGGCTCCTGGTGGCTGAGAGGATCCAGTTAAAGACAAAATTCATCATCCACAAGGCTTTCTGGGGCCAGGGACACCACTACATCTGACTCTTTCCCTAAATATGTTCCACTTAGAGACCTTCGGTCATCTAGATGCAATTCTCTATAGATCAGAAGCTTTTCCAAGCAGAGAGTGTGTGGTAGATCTCTTTCCTCGGCAGGAGCCTCCCTCTGTAATGTCCTCCCTGCCACTGTCAGGCTTCTGCCTGATCTCCTTAAGTTCCAGAAGTTTCTCAAGACCCACCTTTTCTCTTCTTCATTGCCTCACCCACCCCTGCTAATGCCCCCCTTTGTCGCATTAACTGGCTGCCTGGTCCCTTTTGAGCTCCTCATGGCACCAAGCCCTCATCATCCAGTAAACCCCAGCACCATGTCTTCCTGTCACCCTGCTCCCACAATCTGCAATTGCCCTTCGGGTTGACAAGCCTGGTGGGGTGTGCATCCCTACTGAGCCTGGTCTACCTGTCATGCCTGCGCCATGGGCGCATCCATTTGCACTCAATATGGACTATTTGTTTATCATTTATTTACAACAGACTCTTGGATCAATCTATATTTACTTTGGGGACTTTATTTCCCATTTGCGAGACTTTAGTGCTTTATTATTTTTTCCAACAAACTACGCATACCACAATGCACTTGGCTATAAGCATCGATTCCTGGCTGTTCCTATTGGTCATCAAAGGAACTACACCCCCCAGAAGCCCTAGGGATTGGCTCTGCTTCCACCAACTCAGGAACAGAGAGGGAGGTGGCCGATTGTCTGCAGGTGTGCTTAGCCAGGTGCAACCAATTAGCCTGCCTCTGTGCTGGGCTAGGCAGTATAAAAGGCTGCTGCCTGCAGTGGCTCAGCCTCTTGCATTTAGAGACCTTCCTCCACCTTTCGTGTCTTTCTACGGATCTTTGTATGCTGTTTACCATCACTCCTGCTTGGACCCTGCCTTGCAGCTTGCTACACCCTGCTGCCTACAGCCCTAGCCTTCTGGGCTCCCTGCCTCAGTCCAGCTCCTCTGGGCTTCCTGCCTTGCAGCCTGTTACTCTTCGCTGCCTACAGCCATAGCCTTCCAGGCTCTCTTCCTCACAGCCCTGCTCCTCCGGGCTCTCCACATTGCAGCCGATCACGCTCTGCTGCCTTCCAGCCTCCGCCCTTGCTCTACCGGGCTTTCTACATTGCAGCTGATAACGCTCTGCTGCCTTCCAGCCTCCGCCCTTGCCCTGCCGGGCTCTCTACATTGCAGCTGATCACGCTCTGCTGCCTTCCAGCCTCCGCCCTTGCCCTGCCGGGCTCTCCACATTGCAGCCGATCACGCTCTGCTGCCTTCCACCCTCCGCCCTTGCCCTACCGGGCTTTCTACTTTGCAGCTGATCACGCTCTGCTGCTTTCCAGTCTCAGCCCTTGTCCTCTGGGCTTCCTGCTCTGCAGCCTGCCTCACTCCGGCTGCCTACATCCCTTGTCCTCTGGGCTTCCTACTTTGCAGCTGATCACGCTCCGCTGCTTACTACCTACCTTTTTCCGCTGGGTTCTCGGCGTAGCAGCCCTCTACAGTCCTCTGCAACCTTCTACGGTCAGCGGCCCTGCCCCTCAGGGCTCACTCCTTGCTGCCCAGTCCTTCTGGGTTCCTTGCCGTGCAGCCTGCTTTACTCTGCTGCCCTAAGCCCTTTCCCTCTGGGCTCTCTACCTTACAGCCCTGCTCCTGTGGGCTTGCTCATTGCTTTCCTGCTCCTCTGAGCAATCAAACTTTGTTCATTACTGTCCTCTGCTATCCTATCCTGTTATACGACTTTCCCTTCATTTCCTTCTGCTAGTTTGCTATCAACCTCCTTTTCCTGGATTTGTCTGTAAGTATCTTCTCTTGTCCTGTTTTGTAGACCCTTTTGTACAGAGCTTGTCTGTTGGTTCCCATCAGTCAACCTCTGCCCCTTCCCTTGTCTCGTTTCTACATTACAGACACCCATAGCTGCTGTTCCAAGTCATGAGCAAACAGCGTGGGCCTCTGTTATAGCAAACTGTGCAGAAGGCTTGAGTATTTCCTAAGGTTCGTGGAATACTCTTTTCCTATATCTGCATACACCCCAAGAGGGAATTCATTCTGTACCTTTCCTTGCTACTCTTGCCTACTCTTCGTTCTCTTTCCTTTCAGCTGTGTGTGTGCTTCTCTGTCCACTTTATTTAGGCACAACCACCCAAACCCTTTTTGGGTGTCCTGTGCCACTCTTAATAGAGTGCCATCCCTGACACTACCACACAAATCCCTCCATGCATCCCCTGGCACTTGCCCACCTGGCCTCCCCTTAGCACTTGCCTAGCTCCATTGGCCCTCTTCTTCCCATCCCCCTGCACTTGAATACCTCCTCTTGCCCTGCATCTCCCTCCTACCCTAGCATTTTCCCTGACCTTCCGCCCTGACGTACGGCTACCACTCCTCACTCCCTCCCCCATGCACTTCTTGTTACTGCACTTGCACGATCCGAATGAGACAAGGCCTAGTAGGACCTCCCTGTTTGCATTGTGTCTCCTTGAAACACCATTTGTTGTATAGCCGATTTACAAATAATCAATAAATAAATAAAATAAATTAAGTCTAGCTCGCTGCAAAATAGGAATCATGATATATGGCTGTAGATTGCAATAGACCAAAGGTTTATGTGCCACAGTATCAGCCAACATTGAAATAAGGGGCAAAGGAATATGTTTTGCCAATGTGCAGTATGAACATGTGCCTTTAGCCTTTGCACATTTACATATCACTGTGGAGGACCACATGTGGAGGACAACCAGATGTGCCAGCATCAATGTTATGTTATGTTACTTGGCATTTATATAGCGCCTTACATATCATTGGTATGACCTCAAAGCGCTAGTAGGTTGAATGCCCTCGGGAACCGCAGTTCAAGTCAGTAGAGAGAGAGAGAGAGAGAGAGTCATATGGTGCGTGGGCGCCCGGATATGTGTACAGCTGGTGCGGATTTTGCCTGATATCTGCTTCTTAGCTGTAGGTGTGGTGCTGAGGAGATCGGTTGAATGTGTTCAGTCTGGAGGGTGGACACCCAGACTGAGTTCTGGCTGTGTTAGGCCTGTGGAATGCCTAAGATAGCCGGAATGTGCTCAGCTAGCTGTATTTTATTAGGGTGATGAGGTGTTCGTGGGGTCATGTTAGTATGTAAACAGCTAGACCAAATTTATCATGATATGCTGTGTTCTAGTTGAATGATGGTGTATAGGAGGGAGTAAGCGTAGTAGTGTGATATGGTGGTTATCAGTTAAGCACCTGAGACCAGGCACGAGAGCAGGACAGTGGGGGCGTACATAGCAGCATATGTATATAAAGCGACAGGATGGATGGGCTAAACATGAGATGCAGACAAATATGTGGATACAGGTACATAGCATATATAATAGATACAGATGTGTAACATCTGCCACAGCATCCATACTGTCCGCAACAACCTCGTCGATCGCTGCATCCGGAGCACCCGCACCATCCACAGAATCCGCAGCATGGTCATCATCTGCAGCATTTGCACTATCCGCAGCAGACACTGCCCCACACTATTAATTTGACTTTTTTTGGCATTGCCCCATTGACGTACAGGGAAGTCCGAGCCTGTCTACACCTCGCCTAAGGTCATCTTTGAAAGAATACATTATGTTGCGTGACCAGACGAGTTGATACCATTAAAATGGAAGTAAATATTTTCATATGTGGGCTACATGAAATATTTCATTGTTTTCCACTGCACAGTTTGCCATTAATATTGTTAATTTTTGTGGGATGTCTTCCCAAAAATTAAACTCATTATGGCATGTTGTGAACGCTGGATGAAGGGTCCCATTGTTATTCATCCTTGAGTCCACCCCACTAACAATTTTATGGACAAAATGTGTGAAATATCCACAAAGAATAGATAAGATTCACTATATTGAAATCTTACGTTGGAAAGTTAAGTTTCTATTACTGAGATCTGTCTTTCAAAGTGGTTGGTCATTCATCACAAAGGGAGAATGGAAACTCAAGACACAATGGCCCTCATTACGACCCTGGCGGAAATCGAAAAACGATGGCGGAAATGCAATACCGCCATCGAATAGCGCTCGGTGCGACTATGACCCGTCACCGCAAAGTACGAAGCCATTAGCGACACCGTAGTGAACGCCAACGCTAACTGCACCAAGCACGCGCGCGCGCGCCATGCCAAACCGCAAACACCACCATGGTGCAACGGTACGCCAATTCCGACCCTAGCGGACATGTACCTAACGCCATCAGGCATGGCGGAATGTACCATTCCGCCATGGCGAGAAGTACGGCATCGCGAATCAACCGTAAACGGCCCCACTGAGTGCCTGTACACCGCTCCCTGCCCACAAAGTACAACTCCCCGTAGGTGCAATGAAGCCACAATGCAACCATTGAAATGTACACGTCACCCATGCATGCCAACGAACAAAAGAAACACAAGAGGGGCCAATGGGAGCTGCAGGGCACAGATGGCACGAATACAGAAGCCATCCCAATGGACATGACCACAGTCCCCCACCAAGAAACGCACGCAAACACAGGCACCTGTGACCAGCAATATACCGAAAACCACATCATTCAACCAGTCCACCTGGCTGACCGGCATCTGTTACACAAAACCCAATCCCCCGCCCCTGAGCATGACAACATTCAAACTGGCATATTGGCAGCCCCCATCCCTGACCTCACTGGGCTTCGTAGGCAAACGCGCACAGCACAGTACCACGCAACGAAACCCCGAAGCTGGAACCCAATGCAGATCTCCTCACAATACATCGCCCCCCAAATAGGCATATGCCACATCACTTGCAAAGAAAAACGCTACACGGGCCAAATCAGAATAGATATTTATGCACATCAAAATCACCAAGCACATACAGCCATCAGGCCATGAAATCCAAAACACCAATCACCATTGTGGGCTGCTTCCGCAAGAAATGACCAGCCACTACCTGTGTGTCGCCCTGTTCCCCCATGGTACACAGAGCCACATTCACGTCCGATAAGGCAACATGGAAGCGCACAGAACCGCAGGGCCGTCCCAATGGGGAGGCACTAGTCCAGCTGAAAGGCCGAAATGTTGCTCCGAGCCACCAGTACTGCGTAAGGGCATGTGGCCCATTGGCGATCGTCCCATAAGATCGTAATGCTGCTCCACTGATTAACACGAAGCAGCAGGTGTCGGGAGAAAAATCCATCTGCAGGAGTGGCATACAGATGGCAGTGGCAAAAGGGGAGGAGATACCTGTCAACCAAAAGAAAAGAAAAAGAACAGAACGGCCATCAGAACTACATACCAACAACTCACTTCAATGATCACACGAAATCCACAGCCATATGCATGCTAGCCCACTCCAAAGGAACATCACCACCCCAAAACCACTTGCGACTCATAACCATCTATATCGAGGTGCAAACACCATCGCAAACGAGTGTCTGAGGGCGCCTCGAGACAGGGAGGGCTCAACAAGGCCAGATGGACGATGGTCCCACTATGGCAGCCCTGCATCACATAGCGTAGGGGAGGCGGATAGATCCCAAGAAGCCCTGTACATGGCTAACTCTGTATCAAATCACCTGCCCATGCATCCATCCATCATTCCCTCATCCCGGGATCAAAATGCCTGAATAATTACTCACATGACATTAGAAACATCCATTGAGTCTGTGCGTTATGCAGCCTGCTAAATCCACAGTGCCCCAGCCCGTAATTCCAGTGTTGTGAAGTAACATGTATTTGGGAACGGACGGCCTCATCGCCCACGTAGCTATTGCGCATCCCAAACTATTCATATCAATCATTGCTCCCTCGCCATGGGCCCTGTCTCAAGGACATAGAACAATAGAACGTTACATTTGCAGTCAGACCTGTGGGCATCTCCTCGCCGCTAGCTGGAAACCGAAAGCGCCGCCCTTCGAATTCCTCATTTGCAACATCACGTCGAAAAGGCATCTGTGGCCGTTTGAAATCACTAATCATCCCATCGAGTGCGGCTGTGTGTGAAAATGGCAACTGCCTTCACCCACGAATGGGACGCCCCGCCCGTCGTTGCAACTCGGTACAGTGATGCATGAGGGCCCACCGTTACTCGAGTACTACGTCCCACTGACCCCTCACAAGTCTGTTCGCGACTGCACAGATAGTATGTGAAACAATGGGACCACAGCAGAATGAACATATCAACCAATCTTACACGGCCATCGGGTACTAATACATGATTGCAATAGCAAGATACAATTCCCCGAATTGCAGCGTTGTGCGCGGGACGTGCTCGGCCAAAGGGGAGAGCAGTTTGCACAGGTGGAATCAATCACCACAGGTGGAGGCCATACAGCCTGAAAACACATAAATTGCACAGCCAGTCTCCTCCCACAACCACACCGAAATGCTACCGGCAGGACTCGCGATGTTGGCCCTGGGGGACCTGATAGCACTGCAAGTGCTCCGACTCCAAGAAGTAGACGAACACCAACTACAACCAGCCGCACGGAGGAGACGCAGGAGGAGGAGGAGGCCAAGGCAGGGCCAGCAAGGCCCACCAGCACAGCCACTACCACCACGCAGGCAGCCCGCAATTCAACGCCTCCGAGCACATCCGTTCAACCTCACTGATGAGCAGATCCACACCCTCTACCGTCTGGACCGGGACACCATAGCCGCCATTGTGGACATGACACAGGCTGACCTTGTCAGCATGATAGATAGCCCAACCGCCATCCCACCCCTACTGAAGGTGGTGTCTGTACTCCACTTCCTGGCCACAGGCACCTACCAGCACACAGTCGGACAGTTGCATGGCATTTCTCAGCCACTGTTCTCTCGGACACTATTGCAAGTGCTCGATGCCCTCCTGAAGCACGCAGACGACTACATCTCTCTACCACGCTCGGAGCAGGAAATTACCAACACAAAAGTGGGATTCCATGCACTTGCCGGCATACCGGGTTGCATTGGTGCCATCGACTGCACCCATGTTGAATTGGTCGTCCCACATGCCATGGAGGCCCAGTACCGCAACCGAAAACAATTTCATTCCCTGAATGTACAGATGGTGTGTGACTCCAACAGGATCATTACACATTGTTGTGCCCGATTCCCTGGATCAACCCATGATTCTATGGTCTTGAGGAACTCTACAATACCACGCTACATGGAACGACACGCAGGGAACAGATCCTGGCTACTCGGTGAGTCTCATTACATGCATGATGATGTGGGGTATGTGAATTGGCATTGACCTGCCAGGAAGGGGGGCGGGGGGGTGTGCGTACGTATCAATGGCATTCCACATCATACGTTTCTCGTCCACATACAGGTGATGCTGGATATCCACTGAAGAGATGGCTCCTCACACCAGTCCGGAACCCACGGGACCAGCATGAGGAGGACTACAACCATGCCCACTCACGTACCCGTGTAGTCATTGAACAGGCATTCGGCCTACTGAAGACCCGTTTCCGCTGCCTCAGCAGGTCTGGCGGGGCACTCCTGTACCGCCATGAGAAGGTTGCAAAGATGGTGATGGCATGTGTCATGCTCCACAACATGTGCGTACGTAGAAATGTGCCCATGCCCCCTGACGCAGAACTGCAAGCACCTGATGATGGTCATGATGAGGGTGGGGATGTGGCAGCACCTCATGGAGTCTGCGAGGCACCGGAGGGCCGTGACATTCGTCAGCATCTCATTGATGTATGCTTCTAGCACTCACGCCTGGTGGCTGATGCATGGACACGGGACTCGTGGCACTGCGTGTGTCTGGGACATGCACAATATGGACTGTACGCCTATGATGGCCTAGTACACAAAGATCAATGTCCACACTTCTCATTGGTTGATCGTGCACTTTTTATGGCATATGTGATATCATGTTGAACACCCTATCGACCCGCCACCCAAGTGAGCCCAACACACCCCCTCCACCCTCCTACCTCCCACCCGAACACCAGTGTCCAAAGATGCTCATTGTCAGTGGGCTGCCGCTATTGCATGCCCCCTCTGCGGGTATCAGGGGCACCCCTGCCTGTGGAGCGCAGGTTCCTTCCAGATCTACGTTGGGGGCTGCCCTGGACGGAACTTGCAACGGATGATGTGTCTGCCTGCTCACGTCCATGCATGTCCCTAAGGGTTTGCGAGAGCTCAGTGAGCACACGGCGCACTGCGGCAAGTTCGGCACATACGTCTTTGGACGTCGCATGCAGTTCCCCCCTCAGGCTCTCGGTGCTACTCTCCATTTGGACTCTCAGGCTCTCGGTGCTACTCTCCATTTGGACTCTCAGGCTCTCGGTGCTACTCTCAATTTGTGCCCTTAGCGTCTCTGTACCTCTCTCCATTTCTGCCCTAAGTGTCTCTGTTGATGTTTCTATGTCTGCCTTGGTGCCCCCACATTCATCGGCATGGCCCTTGAGGAGTGTGGCCATTTGCTGCTGTTGGACGATTAACTTGTCGAGGGACTGTTGCCTCTGCTGGGCCATGGCCATTTGCGGTGGTGTCACAGAGGGGCTGTTGTCCTCATGTTGCCTTGCCACAGGGCTTGTGGGGGATGGCCAGTCGTCGTCTTGTGGCTGCACCTGCGTGGTATCCTCATGTTGTACGGGAGGGGACAGACAGGGGGATTGGGACAGGTCATGGATGGATCTGACCTCGACATCCCCGTCTTCTGTGTCCGAGCATGCTGCCATCAATGGGGTGTCACCTATGGTGCTGCTGCCACCAGAGGCAGTGCCTTCTGTGGCATCCATTGGGGGGACCTGTGGTGGTGGTGTTGTGGCCATGCTGGCTGCTGGGGTGCCTGTTGATGTTCCCTCCTCTGTGCTGCCACCTGATTTGTGCTGCTGCCGTGTCTTGATGCGTGCAGCTGAGGTGGAGGGTCTCTGGCCGTTGGTCTTGGCCCTCTTTGCAGGTGTGCTGGTAGGGGTGTCCTGTAGCTCGTCGTTTGGATCGGACCCTGTGGTGGAGTAAAGGAGGGCGAGGGTTATTGATGGGTCAGTGGGAATTGGAATGGCATTGTATCACATGCATTGGGGTGGTACCTGAGGGTGATTTGGGTCGGGGTCTTGGAGGTGCTTTGATTTGTGTGTGGAGTGAGGGTGCAGTTGTTTGGCAGCCTGCAGTTAGGGTGTGCCTGCTGCACGTGTAGTGCGTGTATTAGGGGTTTTTAATTATTTATGTATTTATTGTGGGTTTTGACGTGCGCTTTCAGGCCGATGTGTGTGGACGTTCTCCTGGACATGTGTTTCTGTTGCTCTATGTGGACGCATGGTACTTCACATGGTTGGACTTTGTGGATTTGGCATTGTTTTATCTGGCCCACCTACCTGAATCTTCGGATGTCTGCACTCCTTTCTCCATCCCTCCGACTCCCTCTATGCTCTCCATTCCGATGGTGGAGGCACAGATTTCTTCCCAGGGGGTCAACTTGATGGGTGATTCAGGACCTCCCCCGGTGGCTGTGGCAATGTTGCGGTTGGCAGAGAGTATGCTGCGGACGCGTATCCGCAGGTCGTCCCATCGCTTGCGGCATTGCTGTGGGGTGCGGGGTGCGGTCCCCACCGCACTTACCCGCTGTGCCACCAGAGCCCATATGGCCTTCTTGTTTGCAAGTGCCGTCCTGGTCATTTGCGTGGAGAAGACGACGGCTGCATTCTCCTGGAGGGTCTCTGTTAGCACGGTGAGTTCCTCACGGGAGAAGTGGACCTGCCGCTTGCGGTCGCACGCTTTCTTCGCTACTTTTCCCATTTTTCGTGGTTTCGCTAGGGTGGTTGACGGGTTGGGGTGTGTTTCAGGGTAGTGATTTTAGTGGTTGTGTGGTTTTGGTGTTTTTATAGGTGTACGCCGGGATGTTTCCCGTTCCGGGCCCATGTTTTGACTTCCGTTTCTGTATATTTCCGGGCACCGTACTTTCCGGTAGGCGCACACTGCGGTGACCGCTAAGTGGGGTGGCGGTATTGCACCTAGGGCGCCGTACGGCGGCGGTGTGGGCCGTTTTGGGGTCATTTCCGCCATCGCGGACTTTGCACTTCCGGCGTGGCGTGGTGCTCGTGCCCGATGGGTCGGAATGGGCCGCACTTTGCTCCTTCGTACAATGGCGGAAACGCTATTTACGCTGTGGCGCTCCGGTCAGTCGCTTTCCGCAAGGGTCGTAATGAGGGCCAATGTAAGGAAACCTTTAAATAATATTTATGCAAGTGAGGATGTAAAGTCTGCTGTATGCTACTTGATTAATGTTGTGATGGATGAATGTTAAATTTGACGAAAAGAATAGACATCATACGTGTTAATTGTAACTTAAATTGATAGTTAACATAAATATGTACTGTGTATATTCAATTATAAAGTGGGTACTAAAATATGTTTTTGCATTCTCAGTTTTACATAGTTATATTGTACCGATGTGCTCCTCTACAGCCTACCGGTCAATAGCTTCTTCAACCGTAATTGAACAATAATCATCAACAACGTATCTGTGATAACCATTATCTGGGATGATCACTATACACCAATCTGTCCAACCCCAATCTGTCCATTCACAGTTGCAGTCACAAGGAGCAACATGGCAGGCTATAGCTTCTGAAGACGTGTGGATGTGAAAGTGTTGCATTTGAAATGTAAACCACTCATTTCTTCTCTGTAATGGAACGCCATGTGCGTCAATCAAACATCGCTGATGGAAGATAATAACTTTCTGTGAAAAATTCACAGACTGGGATTAATCGATTGTTCACAGTTAAACAGAAAATTAGAACCATGAGATGTTTGCTAGCTATAACCTCTACTGGAAAAAGTTACCCATGTTTTTGTGGACTTAATTGCCTCTTTTCAGCGTTATGTCAAAATGAAATGAGTACTTGTTATGCTCCTGACTATTGCTGTTTTCTTCAAAATAAATAGTTGTTATCATTTTTGTGAAAAGAAACAAAGTTTTGCATTTGTTTTGGATGTGTGTGTTTATGTTCCTGGTGCTGCATTAGATAATGTTATGATGTTGGTGATGACAGGGTACATTTGGCTACACTGCCCTCTAATGTCATTAAAATAGGTGGAGCTCATCATGAGTGTCTAGCGATGTCAGTATTAGGGGCGGGTGATCTGAACTAGTGCCGCAAGGGCACTTGAATTTAGGGGATGAACCAAAGGATAAGATTAGCACAGGATGGCGGTACCCAACCTGAGGTTTTCTCATGTGTTAAAGTGTGAAATACTTGGGTAAGTTGCATTGGAATTTTTTTAATAACAATCAATCTGTGCTCAGAAATACATGCCCGATTGATTGTCCCACAAAACAATATGTCCGAACTACCCCTTTAAATACATGTAGTGCACAGTAAACTTTTAATAATAGATTCTTCACAACAGATGATTGCAGAGGAGCAGTTAAATGCCTCTGCAGGAAACCCTGCCCTGACCTCTTATATGTTGGAAGCCTGAGATTGTGCCATGTTTGACACCTGCATGTGTGCCAATTCCTCAACGAACATTCGAGAGAAGATATCCTCTGAGAAAACCCTATCAAATGTATCCTCGGAGAGACGATAATTGGAGGGAGGAACTTCCTGAGGGAATATGAAAAAGAGTGAAAGAAGAGCTGGTGACGTCACAAGAAACGAGCGTGACGACCTGAGAATACTGACTGAAGAGAATGTATGGATCATACAGAAACCGATGATGAAGTTAAGAATCGAGTAAACTTTCATACGCAAAAAGTAGATTGCACGTGTGCGAAGCATTGAAGAAAATGCAAGTCATTCAATAACTGTACAGATGCTGTAATGCAAGTAGATTAAGTGATGTTATAAGCTGGCAATACGTAGTGAATAGACCGCAGGTGAAGCCACCATTGTATAGAAACTAGACATCAGTGTCATGTAAGCTCAGATCCATGGAGAGAAAGGTGGAGAGTTGTGTTGCAGCAAGAATTAGCTGAGATTGTGGATACAAATGGTGATGCTGTCTGGCCTGGTGTCTATTCTTGAAGGCGGTGGATGTGAGAAGCTGAATTATCCATTGTTAAGGTGCAAATAACACCAAGCGTGACAGGTTTTATTCATTTACGACATTTAAATGCTGCAAAATGGTTCAAATCGTGGTCTCCTGTCACATGAACCAAGGATGGAAATAGAGTTGGGCTTGGAGTCCCAGAACAATGATCGTGTGCGCTCACACTCCCTTATATTCCCAGAGACAAGAATACTCTGCAAGGCCACGTTCAAAGAAAATCTTAATGGCAGAAGGAATGGGTGATGATAGATGTCGGGCTAATTGTGTGGGTAGGTAGAATCAAGTCCACCTCCTGGCACCTGGGTATGATCTTACATGCTGCTAAGTGAACTGAATGTTCCAGACATGGCACAAGCTTGCCAACCAATTGTAGAAGGCCGTATAACGAAGGCCTTATATTTTGAGAGCCAATGATATACTGTGTACTTGATAGTGTTGAAGATGACATGTTTTAGAGGTAGGTATACGTTGTCCACCTGATGGTAGATATCCAATCGCAATCCCACCTCTTAAGAAGGTATATTTTGATGTTCCGTTTGAACATATCGCAACCTCTCATAGGTTTTTCTCATTTGCCAAATAGTATGAAGTCACCTATTACGATTTTTTTTGTATATAAATGTGTTTTTATGTGAAATTAATTGAGAGCTCGAGCGAACGTCTGTTGATGTCCATTGTACCTCCCTGTTTTAGATCATTGTTAATAAAACAGCAACCTTTGCCATTTTCCTAATATGGTTCCATTATTTGGTGTCCGAGTTATTCTGCATCCCCATACATTGCATGCACGTTATCCAAAGGGCCATATGCTCATTATGAAACCCTTTCGGTTTCCACTGAGTGTGCTTTAAAATCAGTTATTTTCACTTTACATAACCCTGGAGACACCTTTCTGCTCAGCAGAGACCCAGAGATTCAGTTTACCATTCGCAACCCCCTTCTGCTTTTATGCAGTTTTTGGTGAGTGTTAATCGATTCAGAATATCATTTTTAAATGCACCCCTCTCCTTTAGGTGATTTTGGGGGTTGGCAAAAGGGTAATAGGTGATCCACAGTTACTTTAACAACTATGTCATTATCAACACTGGGAGGGAGATCAGAGATTTCAAATTTCCCTGAGCTCGTCCCTGCATCTTTCGGCTATGTGGGAATTAATTCAATTATTAATTAACAAGGAAACAGTAGGGATCTACTGATGGATGCCCAGCCCATGAGTGTCTAAATAGGGGAATGCATTCATTCAAAAAGAAACCCACCAATGGGTTGTTCTCTTGAGCTTATGTATTTATTTTAAATCTCTCTGGGTCTGTGCACAGGAGCAATCATCAGGCTTCCTGGGTCATCGCATGGGAAGCATAGGGCCCTAGTTGGATTGCCTCTCCAGACTCAGTTATGTATGTCCCCCTGCCTCTGTCGTTCTCCTGGTTTCTGGTTAAGGATGGCCCCCAGCCTCTGCCCTCCTCCTGGTTCTTTACAGATTTTTGTTCAACCTTTCTCCCTGTCTCATCCTTGTCTGGTTGTCTCATTGTCTGACCATCTGATCTGCTCTCAAGATCTTACCCTCTCATCTGATGATCAGCTGATCTCCTCTTTCTGTCTGATTTTCTCATTTAATCTGCTTTTCCACTGTGCTTGCAGTTTTAAAACCTCCTAACCACACCACAGAATATCTAAACGAGGATGGACTAGCTCATTGGCTAATGATTATGTTATGTTATGTTATTTTGCATTTATATAGCGCCTTATGTACCATTGGTATGGTCTGAAGGCGCTGGTAGGTTGAACACCCTTGGGAACCGAAGTTCAAGTCAGTTGAGAGAGTGGAGAGAGCCAAAGGTGCGTGTGAGCACCGGATATGTGTGCAGCCGTAATAGCTGCTTCTTAGCGGTAGATGTGGTGGTTGAAAGATCAATAGTATGTGTTCATTCTGGCAGGATTTATCCAGACCGCTTGTGGCTGCGTTAGGCCTGAGGAGAATGCCTGGCTAGGGGGTGTGTTACCAGCAGTGTTTAGTTACAGTGATGGGGAGTATGAGGCAGATGTTGGTATGAGAACAGCTATACCGAATGGTGTCATAGTATCTCTGTGTTCTAGTTGAATGGTGGTGTAAAGAAGAGAGTAAGTGTGGTGATGTGATATGATGGGTTAAATGCTCTTCCAAATGTTCCATGCACTCCAAACCATTCCATGTAAGTCGTGCCGTTCTATGCACTCCAGTCCGCTCCACGCACTCCAGTCCGCTCCACGCACTCCAGTCCGTTACATGCACTTGAGTCCGTTCCATGCATTTGGGTCTGTTCCATGCATTCGGGTCTGTTCCATGTACTCTGATCCGTTCCGTGTATTTCTACGTTGTTTTATACACTCCATCCACGTATTTCACCCATAACATCCACATATTTCCTCGTACCATTCACATATTACAGCAGTACCATTCACATATTACAGCAGTACCTTCCACATACTTCATCCGTTCCATCCACATATTTCACCCGTTCCATCCACATATTTCCTCCGTTCCCCGTTCATCCACATACGTCGCCCGTTCCATCCACGTACATCGCCCGTTCCATCCACATACATTGCCTGTTGGATGTTGGTTGCTCTTCTCCCTGAACAATGGTCATCCCCTTCAAATTGATTGGTTCCCAGTTCTCCAAGCCCCATCTCTGGGAGTTCATGCTCCACTCATCTTGAACAATTGGATGTTGATTGCTCTTCTCCCTGAACAATGGTCATCCCCTTCACATTGATTGGTTCACAGTTCTACAAGCCCCATCTCTGGGAGTTCATGCTCCACTCATCTGAAATTTAATTTCTGACAACTAAGATATGAATTTAAAAATCTTCTACTTGACACTTTTCTCTTATTCACAAAAAAGGGTCCCAACCCATATACTTCTAAATTGGTCTGATCATGTCGGTCGCAATGACCTGTATCTGGCTTTGGCACCAGGTTGCATGTGCGAATGGCAGATTTTCATTATTTCTATGGAGAGAATTAAGGTTCTGATCATGAGATTTTACAGACAGATATCTGATTCAGTAAGTTATAATATTCCTGACTCTCCGATCCGTAACTTTTTCTAGGACGCAACAATCACATTTTAGCTTATAACTCTTGTTATAAGTACTGTCTGCTGTATCTGCTGGAGTCCGTGCCTGAATTGTTGCCGGATTTCTACTTCAACAAATTGTAATCAAAATCATCTGGCCACGCCCCCTTTTACCTCCGGCCATAACGCCTGCATCCCACGCGCACATGCGTGCGCACAGCGAGCAAGTACTGGCAAGTACTGTCTGCTGTATCTGCTGGATTCCCTGCCTGAATTGCTGCCGGATTTCTACTTCACCAAATTGTAATCAAACTCCTCTGGGTAAAGATAGACTTTGTCTCAACTATTCATCATCTGGATATCAAGATCTCACTGACTTTTATTAGCGTGTAACGCTAATAACCTCGTATTTTCTTTGTTCTCCTTCTAGCCGCGTCCCCTTTTACCTCTGGCCATAAAGCCTGCAACCCGCGCGCACAGGTGCGCGTACAAAGGGAGCAAGAACTGGCAAGTACTGTCCTCTGTCTCGCTGGATGCCGGGTGCGCTCACCGCTACATTCATTTCCCTCTCTTTACCTTCATCTAGTTACTGACATTCTGTGAACTTCTGTTCATCTATCTGCCTCCATACACACAGCGGATCTTATAGGTCCCCTCCTTCGAGTCACTGCTTCTGGTCTAATAAATAATCTATCTGTGCGGTCATAATCGTATCAATCCTTCCTTCCAATGCCACCGTTCGGCGGCTATTGTTGCCGAGGCTACATGCTGCAACTGCCCACCAACCTCTTACTTTTTGTCCACAAGGATATTGCGGATTAAAGTCATTCAGGACGCTCATTCTCGACCCTCGATACAGTCACGTGAGTTAACGGTACATTCACTGCTTGAATCTCTACTCTGGCCCCTTGCGCCCGCTGTATGTTTTCACGTAAATTTTGTTTTCTTTTTTTTCCCTTTGAACTTGAACAAGCTCACTGCCTAGTGATTGCGCAGTTGCCCAGACTGCATTTCTGACCTTCCAGTAGTCGTACTGGAGCCTTGTTTGTGTCGATTCACATAAGTCTCTAACCTATTATCACAAAATGAAAAGACTAACCGCCGGCATGCCGTTCTGCCCGCCATTTTTGGCTCCACGGCATCCTATTCATATTCGTCCTGGATTTCACGTATCTCCGCTGCCAAGCACTATTTCTGCCCAGTCTCTACTCTATACCATACAAACTCAAACATCTGATAATGCTGTTATAAATGGCCCCATTAGCCCTTCTACTGTGTCAGCATTGAACTCCCTCAAAACACATCTTCTCTCAGAATAAAACAATGCACGATTGCATCCATGACCAAGCTCTATACCTCTCTAATGAAAACTTCTTCACTCCCACTTATCAACCCACTCTTCCTATGGATTTGTCTTTACCAATACCCCCTCTTCCTCCACCTGCTTTGTATTCTGAAATTCTAAACAGGCCACTTCAAATGCCTGTAAATATTGAAAATCCACCAGCTGATATCCTACCTAACTAGATTATCCCAGTTGCTTTCTCCACTTAAGCTATACCCACGGCGTCTGCTGCTTGGTATAACGCAAGAGACCGAATGATCACTTCACATCCGCCCGATGAATTCAGACTATCAAACTGCCCTGACATCTTTCCTACGGATTGCCCAGCTGATATCATCTCTTCTCCTGAATCTGCAACATCTCTGCCATTATCTTTTGCAAAAACAATGGCAAGACCTTCCTTTGGTTTCCCTGCAATAACGAATCCAGCATTGGAATCTGCTCTAACAGCTATCAACACAACGATCTATACATTGACCAAATTGTTCGAACTATTGGATTCCAAAGCCTCTTCTCAGGAAGCCATAACGTTAACTCTGATCAAAAAGATTGAATGGCTTGCTTTCAACTTGCCGGCTATGATGCCAACTACCTTAAATACTATTCCATCTGCTGATACACCTACCCTAGATGATTTTCTACCAGGTGAGACGGAGACCATACATGAGGAGGTCAGCTCGGATCTAAATTCTCATCAACCAATCTCGCCCTCTACGGAATCCAATACTCCTCCTGTATTACCCCAACCCTTCTCGGTTGAAAATCTAGATGATGATACTACGCCTCCTCTGTATGATATATTCATTCGTCCGTCACAAAATAAACGAAGAAAATGGAAGAGAAATTGTTAAAGAACCTCTCAATTTGAACCTGAGCAAAATTCATCTCTAAATCCCCCCAAAAATACAAATAAAAATCCAAAAACCAAGTCACACCCAAAAAAATAAGGAAAACGAATCAAGAACTAAAAGAAATGTGTCAGGGATGAAGTTCAATCTGTGAAGTCCCGTACCAAACACAACAAATAGAGCCTGGAGGTCCCATGGAGTGAGGTACTCCCTCCAACCATAAGTGTGGAGTTATCTAAAGGTAAGGCTTCCATTGCTTTTACTCAAACTGCAAATGCTGCCATGTTTTCCAATGGTAATGAATATGTAAGCGAATCTTTTACTAATGATCAACTGATGAATATGTCAGTTTATTCAAATAATGACATATCAATGCCAGACTCTATTCAGCACAGTTTACATCATCAAAAAACGACCCCCGATGCTATCATCGACCTTTTGTGTTAATTTAGACCACGACACAAAGTCTTTTATGACAATTGAAGAAAAACGGAAGGAACTTGTTAAAAGAGTTGCCTTTCTAAAAGGCTCTCCGTCAGTCTCTCGTAATGTTACTCTGCCAAATAATCCTAACACAACTGAAACCAACACTGAACCCCTGATTTCAATCTCTCAAATTGAAACCTTAAACAATCAAACTGATGCTTTAACTGTGAATCTAAAAGATGAAATATTATGATTTACAATGATTGACAGAGTCTACTCTGATCCTTTTCCAAACAGAACAACTTTGCTGGCAATATTTCAAGCGATTCCTCAACTGAGACATATCAATTCATCTGATATCACAAGAGTAAGCTATCCAATTCCAGCCCATCAGGACATTGTTGATGTAAATATAGCTTCCACATAATAAAAAATTATGTCTGGAAACAAAGACAACTTCTTTTCGAAAAGGGCCTTCTAACAGAAGTTATAATCATTAAGCCCCACACAAGAAATTTCTCTTCTGATAATCAAGCCCCCAAGCAACTTAGTAACCAGAATACTGGGGCCCTGCCATGCTGTAATTGCAATGGTTCCTCGTCCCCTCCACCAGTATTATCTAAATGGAGTTGGCTCGCACATACAAGGGAAAAAGATTGCAAAAACCATTAGCAATCCACATTGGAACAACATGCATGTAGTATAATCTCATGGAATACCCGGGGCTTTTCGCATCTTCTCTTGTATGAACCTATACTACTAAACAAATACAATCTTTTTGCCTTGCAGGAAGAATGGATGATTACCTCACCTATCTGGCCCGACCATCAGGTCATTACAGTTGCAGCCTCTAAAGCCGCGAAAGGCAGACCCGCTGCTGGCCTTTTGCTAGCTGCCAGATTCGACTCTTGTCTGACTATTGAACCATGGCCAAGTCCTGACTCTGGGATACAACCTGCAATTATCCGAACCAACAATGTAAATCACCCGTTCTTTCCGGCGACAATGATAATAAATATATATTGGAACCCGGCGTCCCCAACTGAAAATGACTTTATTGTTAAGATTGAAAATATTTTAGATCAAACTTTACAACATTCCACCATTGTCAACACCATAATTTTGGGTGATTTTAATATGAATCTATATCAAGTCCCTATTACTACCACAAATACTAGAGCTGACAAATGGCTAACCCTAATGAAAACAAGAAAATGTTCAATGCTGAATGCAACTTTCCCGAATGACATCCCTCCCAAACCAACTTTGTCTAGAGGCTCTTCTTGTTCAATATTAGACTATCAGCCTCATTACGACCCTGGTGGAATGGGTTAACGGGTGCCGCTCATAGAGGCGGACCCGTTAAACCCATTCCGCCTCATTATGAGGTTCCCTCCTGGAACCTGGTAAGGATGCCTGGTAAAACCAGGCGTCCTTACCGGGTCCCGCGAGGGAACCAGGGAGCTAACAACGGCTGGTCGTAATCGGCCCGTTGTTAGCTCCCTGCAGCCATTCCCATTGAGCCCTATGGAGGCTCAAATGGGAAGAGGGAAGGTCCGGGCCCAGGTTCCCTTAAGGAGGAATTACTGTGCCCTCCAAACTTGGAATGGCCCGGTAATTCCCCATTCAGGGAACCCGGACCTGGCTTTGGTGGCAACAATGCCCTTATTATGGCGCACGTCTACCGCCAAAGTCGTAATGAGGCCAAATGTGTTTATCTCTGACAATGCAAATAGATTCATCGAGGTGTTTCAAGTCATTCCCACAGTAAAAAGTGACCATAATTTACTGGAAACACACTGCATTCCCCACATAGTACAAACCCCTCTATATTATAAACCTATGCTGGATCTAAACTGTCCGGGTAACCGCCTTAAATGGACCTCGCGTCACAAAGCTCTCTTTCATGATAAGATCTGTGACAAGCAAACAGGAGATCAAGTACACTACAATGACCTTATTCAAATGAGAGCACAAAATCATTCAACTCAGGCTAAACCTACTTTTTCTCATATACATGCTTGGAATTCTGAAGTTTATACTTTAAAATCTGAACTTCGCAAAGCCTTAATACTATTACCTTTTAAGACAAATGACAGGGACAAAAAACTATTGAAAAACAAATATAGAAACAGAATCAAGCAAGTATTTGCTGCACAAAAACAAAAGGATGCTGAATCAATGATAATGCCCTTACTCACTAAATCAACTGGTAAAATATGGAAGATAATAAATTGCGTTCCCTCGAATGCCCATGTGTCCACCCAATTGAATTGCATTGATGAAAAGGTATGGATAACACATTTCCAAAAACTTCTTATGAACCCCAATGAAAATTCTCCCGATGTAAATATTGAATCCTTAAATTTATCTCAGTTCAAATTTGATACTCTTAATATACTAATGATAATTAAAAAACTGAATAACTTTAGAGCTCGCGGGCCCGATATGTTAACAAATGCCATTATAAAAAAGAATCCTGAAGCATGGGCCGAGCTTTTGTTTTTAATATTCTCAAAAGTTATCATATCAATGGAAATACCACCGTCTTGGCAAAAGGCTATTATAATTCCGATTTTTAAAAAGGATGATCGTCTAAATCCTCTCAATTATCGGCCCACTGTTAAATGTGCTGTGAGAAATCTTAGCAAGACTTATAATTTGTGATTTTATGAGATGGTCAACTGATAATAACCTCACTGATATTCATCAATCAGGATTTGTTTCGGGGATTCGCACATCGCTAAATTTGCTTATAATCTCAGCTATCAAAACTCAAGCTATTCAAAATAAGCAACCAGTCTATGTGGCCCTGATTGATTTTAAACAAGCCTTCAATTCGATATCTCGATCAGTTTTATGGAAAAAACTATTGAAATTTAAATGTCCCAATTATATTTTTTATCTAATTTATCAATTTTATTCTAACACTAGCATCAAAATCAAGCTTTCTACTGATGGTTTATTATCCAACCCAATATTTACTAATTCAGGCCTAAAACAGGGATGCCCATTTGCGTCGATAATTTTTAACTTTTATATTAGTGATTTTTTTATTGCCCTAAATAAGATTCGTTCTTTCTCACCTCGACTAGGAAGCCATCAGAATCCGTACCTATTATACGCTGATGATTTGGTTCTTTTTGACAGAACACCCATTGGTCTACAAAGGAAGCTTGCGGCCTTAACTTCGAATGCGAATGAAAATAAGCTGGAAATTAACACCAAAAAATCCAACATCTTAATATTCCAACATTCACGTAAAAAACCTAGCATGAACTTCAATTGGACTTTAACGGGAATCGATATAAATACCTGGGAGTCAACATCAATTCAGATCCCCTCGATAAACTCTATAAAGATAAGCTTCTTCCAAAAATGAGATTCCTAGCTATTCAAGCTAAATCCCTCCAAAAAAAAATATGTAGCCTACTCTTGGCTACCGGCCAGGAAGTTCTGTCTACAGGAAGCAATACCAATAATTACTTATGGCAGTCAGACCCAAATTATCAACAAATCTTTCAATTGGGAATCTCTGGAAAACACATTCTGGAAAATTGTTTTACCAGTTCCCCTAAGCACTCCAATTGCACTTATTAGATACGAATTTGGCTTAATATCCCTAAAAGTGGTGGTCTCATGGGCCATGATCTCACTCTATAGAAAGGTTTTACTATCAACGCCCTCCATGAGAAATATGTTCTATCTGTTAAAATCAATTATAATAAAAGAGACTCCCTCTCCTCTTTCCAAATGGAAAAATGACTGCCTCATTACTTTAAATGAGGCTAACATTTCACTTGACTTATTTTTGACTCTCCCACGCAAAGCAAAATTTAAATTGTATAACCATGAATGGATTTTAACATCTGAAAAAGCTCAAACTTATGAAGCTTACAAATTTGGAGCATTTATAACAAAACCACTCAGTGACATACCTAATTACCTTAAAATATTCCCAGACAAACAGTATGCTAATACCTTTCTACGCCTTAGATTGAATTTACTGTACACCAAAGTTAAAATTGCTCTATACTCGAAAGATAAGGAGAGCTGTACAAACTGTAGATTCTGTAAGATGGATGGCAAAAAGGAAACTATCTTTCACCTTGTAACTGAATGTACTAATTTATCTGAAACAAGAAAACTCCACCTTTTTAAACATTTTAAAGATAGACAATTATTAACTAAAGATCAAATGTGGATCGAAATTTTTAATGCATCTAAAAGCTCATTGATCATTGACACGGTTACATTTATTACGCACTTGAATTTAAATCCTCAAAATATGTGTGTCTAATTGGAAAACCAATTTTTAATTGCTTTAGTGGTGTGCTCTCAGATATTTGCCTTATATTTATCGTCAAGCTTTCTCCTAACTATATGTTGTAAATGTAATGTTTATAATTTGTAATTGACTATTTTATCAAATGCCTTTATTGAAAAAGTTGATTTTATCAACTAAAACAATTTTTCTCAATAAAAAAAATAACTCTTGTTCTCAATGTTGAATTCTGAGAGGATTCCTATCAACAAATAGTCATTTTCATGTGTTTTACAAAGACATATTCTCAAGGTCTTCCTTATGTGAAGTAGTGTCTCACCTGAAGAGTCTGGAGATGCCTCTGGTACTTTCCCTTGTTTCTTCTTCTTTTCTTCGACAGTCCAACTGCCGGTGAAGAGATAGGCTCTGCCCACATTGGAGGCTACTGTGCTTGGTTGGGGAAACAACACAAGAAAAGTGGACTTCTGGGAGACAGCCCTGAAGGAGAAAAAGCCTTCAAGACCCAGCGGAGGTGGTTCATGTTGAAGGAGGCCCAATGGTCTAGCCATATAATATTTACACTGAGCAAAAGTGGTGCAGGAAAGGACGTAGTCTCATACATCCTTCTTGATGGTGGGCCAGAATATGCAAACCCTTGTGTGCAACTCTGTAGTTAGCGCAAACAAACGTTTGCCCAAAAACAAAAGCCATCTTCCCTTTTTAGGGGAATCGGCGAATCCAAAATCTGCAAACTCAGGCTGTCATTTGAAACATTCTTGACATGTCATGCAAAGGTGTTAACCTCATAAATAAACCTCTTTCCTGACAGTGGGTACTCCTTGGTTTTAAATTTTTTAGAAATATCACCCATGCTTCGGAGAGACTGCCTGCTAGGATGTTCTTGTTCCCTGGGAAATATGTGATGTAGAAATCCAACTGGGAAAAGTAGTAAGTCCATATGGCATAATGAGAATCATGGCATTCCACCTGTTGAAGTACTCGAAAGTTAGGGTGATCTGTTCAGTCCTCAAAAGGGTGTGTGGCTCCCTGGAGGAGATGCTGCCATTCCATGCATGCCTGTCAGATGGCCAAGAGCTCCTCCTCCAGGGTGGAGTAGTTCATTTCACTGGCGGTAAGTGTATGGGAATAGTACGCAACAGGATGCTCCTCTTTGTCAGTCACCCTTCTGTAATAGTACGGCTCCAATAGCACTGGCTGATGTATCTGTCTCTACAATAAATGGGGTTGTTTGGTCAGTTTGTAGAAGAATCAGAGAAGTGTAGATGGACATTTTCAGCCACTGGAAGTCCTAGTCTGCTTCGGGATTCCATTGAAAGCGGACATGCTTTTTAAGAAGTGCAGTGATCGGCAGGTCGATTTCAGAGAAATTTCGAATACATTTTGGGTAGAAATGGGCCAATCCAAGAAAGCAGTGAATGTCCTTGATAGACTGATGTATTGGCCATTGCATGATCGCATGCGTCTTTTGAGGGTCCATTTGGATCCTTTCCTTAGAGAGAATAAACCCCAGGTAGGGAACGGAAGAAGCCTCAAAGAGGAGAGGTCCAGGTGCACAATGATGAATGCAGATATTAAACAAGATCGCCAAAATGCTAGACCCTTGAGGAACACCACAGATAAGCGCGCAAGGAGCAGAACAAAAAGGAGGACGTGAAAGTGACTGAGTCTGGACAAACAGAAAGGAGGAGCACCAGGCTAGAATGGTACTAGCCCCAGGCTTGCCCCAGCATTCAAGCAGGCCTGAATGGATGATGGTATCCAGGGTCGGACTGGGACAAGAAATAGGCCCGGTCACCCAAAACAAAGTGGCCCACCCCTCACCTCAAAAAACTGGCCCATCCCTCGTCTCATGACTCTTGACCTCTGCTGACATCACATTTGACACCACTGCAAAGTGACATCCGGGAAGCAATGAAACACAGCCTTTCACCCATTGACAAACAGGAAGTGACATCAAATGGCATTGTTCCTAAGTACACTATGAAAAATATGGTTACAATATCACTGTAAAGTGTATATATTTCATACAAGAATGGATCACCCTATGTATCATTAATATCTGTGTGTATAGGCCCATATTACCAAATTACTGTGAATGCAAGCAGACGTCCAAACCCAAATGATAATAGGTTATTGTATAGCATTTATGCTTAAGCTCTTTTTTTAATAGAACAAATATGCATACAATATCACCCAACCTGTGTTGGTACTCATTTCTCGACCTATGAAAGATGAAGACCGAGGGTTCAATCTGACCCTGATGGTATCAAACGCAGCAGAGAGATCAAGTAAGATGAGAGCTCTCATGTCGCCATGGTCCTGAAGCCGCACAAGATCATCAATTACTGAGACAAGGACTCCCTCCTTTTTCCAATTAGAGAGGTGAAACAATGTTTGCCTTTGTGATCATATGGGGGAAGGTTTTCCCTTGCTTAAACACAAGTCTACTTCATCTTCTCGGGCACAGAAAATGAGTGCTTTCATATGTCACCATTTCTTTCTTTACATGGGGCCTGCACCAATATCTTACATCACAGAATGTACATTTTTCTCCTCCACCGTGCCGTCAATATCCAAGCATACATTATGAGGTGCATTCAAATTGTTTTGGCAATGGAGTTTCATCTGTAATGTGTCCATGGTTCCATCCAATCTGCAACATGCACAGCTTCCTCTCTGGCAGCTCCCTGTTTTAGCAGAACTGCACTCAAGTGCATCTGGCACATGAAGAGGGAAGTAGGCCTCAGGCTTCCTGCCTTGCCGCTCGAACACAGGGCACAATTGGTTTTCATTTTGTTTTTTCTGAAAGTAATATTTTGATGTTTGGTAGTTGAGAGTTAAACTATTATTATTATTATGGTAATTATTGCGCGTGGATGTAGCTTCTAGAAGCAACAGAGCGCTTTACAGAGGTATACAGCAGTACAAATACACACCGGAGCGCTTTACAGAAGTATACACCAATAGTGATACATAACGGAGCACTTTACAAAGGTGTAGAACATTACAGATGCATAATGGAGCACTTTCAGTGGTAACAACAGAACAGATATACAGCGGGGGTAGGATACAGAGAGGGACAGAGTAGGGGTAGAGCAATACCGGGCAGGGGGGAGGAGAGAGACCGGCAGCATCCAGCTGGCCTTTTGTCTGATTCCAACAGTTTTCTTTCCAGATTCCTGCACCTTTGGGCCTAACTTGGCCAGATGCAGTTCTCCAGTACTCCAATGTTGTAAAAGAGTACATGGATGTGCCTATGGCTGGTGACATAGCTCAGTGGGTTAATGTGCCCTCTGATAAAATATGTGTTCTACCTAAAAGTCACAGCTTGACCCCTCAGTGGCGCGACTCAGCATTTCAGCAACAATCCTGCCTGTATGAAATGAGTACGATTGAGTTGGGTTATAGTGCTACCTGCTACATGGTTGCAAACACTCTGTGATACGTTAGTTGTTTAATGTGTATGTGTGTGATCGGTCATCAATGTTTACCAGAAAATTGAAATTTCTACTTTCCTAATTACAAATTATTTGATAACTTTTGAATGGGAAGGGCCAGATAGAGAGAAGGAAGGTCACATAAGGCGGAGGAGTAAGGGATATTTGGGAGAAGGGAAAGGCAAGATCTAGTTCTAGGGAAAGACAACATATAGTTAAGCTGCGACATTTCGTGTGACATCACAGAGCCCCTCCCCCCACTTTCACCCAAGTGCTGGGACTTAGGCCTGCAATCTTCCTGATGCCAGAGAGTCTTAGTGAAAATGATGATAATGATCCCAAATGCAGCTGAAGTGGGGCATTTATTTCCCGCCCATCTTCCTGGAAGGATCAGGCACAACAATAATGAGAAATGCCTCCAAGGAGGAATACATTATGCAAATGTCGCCTTAGCTGTTCTCCTTATCTTCTCCCCGAGACACATGGTTACAGGTTTCCGCTGCGTGACACCTGTTGAGGGGGGATCAGCACCGTGTAGGCCTTGCCATGCAATGCTTCCTCCACTATGCACCGCTGCATTCGCCGCTCAGTACCACATTCCCTTTGCAGGCTGTCTCAATCACTAGTTCCACTGTCTCACTGTCTGCTGAGGGCCCAGTGCACCGGTCACTGTCACATTCCCTGTCCACTGCCACATTCACTGTTTAGTGAATCGTTCAGCGTAGCAGTGGTGGAAATGGCAAAATATTGGTGGGGATCCCACAAGGGCCGTGGTGGGGGTGGAGTTTGGGGGGCGGTGCCCGAGAAGGCTGGGTTAAGGGGGGCAGAGCTGGCAGTTGACCTTCGATCAAAGGAAATGTCCAAAATAATGGTTTAAAACGGCACCATTTCTTTCATGCTGCTTCTTTTCCAAACTATATATCAATTCCACTTTAAACTACTTCCATGGCACTGGTGATGAGTTACTTCACTATACGGATAATAGTTTGGACCAGTGTTGCTGAGTAAATATTCTTTAAAATGCACAATTTGCATTCCATGTTATTTAAAAAAAAAAAAAGAAAACTTCCCCTTGGGTACTATTCAAACACAGTGATTTCTGTTCGCCATAAGCAACGTTTTGCTTTACTTGAACCACACCAAGCACAGCTCCTGCAGCTCCCCTTTGAAAGCAGTTGGGTGGCTGCATAGTGTGTAATGTTAATAAGGGTATTTATTTATGCAATGTTTGTCAGATACCAGAATATTTATTTATGCAATGTTTGTCGGATACAGATATCCGACAAAGATTGCATAAATAAATAAATAATTCGGGTCCATGTATCCGACAAACATTGCATAAATAAATAAATAAACCAGGTCCTGGCTGAGGACTGTAATTTCCTCTTGTGACCTCTTGCATAGGGTCACCAGAGGAAGTCACAGTTTGCTTGCGGGCACCTTCTATTTTTTCATTCTCTCCCCAATGCAGAGCAGGGGTTTTGGGGCGGCTGACTCTGGCCAGATTCCAAGATCCGGCTGCACATCTGGTGCCGGATCTTGGATCTGGCGTGAGCTGGCCCAATGACCAATGCTGCAGCGTACCGCCATACCTGCTGAACCTGTCTCATTACTTCTGTCTGCCGGATGTACTGCTCATTCTTCGCCACTCATTGCTCAACCTGCCCTATTTAGTTTACTACCAAGCTGCCCTGTTTACAACCTATTTCCTCTTTCATTGGTCACGTTACCTCATTCACTTATCCCCCTAATACAGGGTCCTGCAACCATTAGTTCTACAGATGTTTTGGACTACAACCCCCATCAGGCCTAGCCATCATAGTCAATGGCGAGGAATCATGGGTGTTGTATTCCAAAATATCTGGTGATCCAAAGGTTACAGTCTCTGCACTAAAGCGTTCAGTGATGTGCTTGCTACTTTCTTTGCCTGCTGCCCCACTCACTGACTACCATACTTTAGTCAATGACCAACCTTCATCACTCACTGGTCACTCCACCTTATTTGTTATGTTAAATTGGCTTGTACCGCACACGGTTACCATTGGCATGGTCGCCATGCGCTCTTTTGATTCTGCAAGAAAGTGGGTTGGGTAGATTAGTGAGGGAAGAGGGCATAGGGTAGAGGTTGTCCTTTTCTGTTGGCATTTGTAGGACCAGGAGGAACTGGTATCTAGTGTGGGTCAGCTAGGTGTGTTTGAATTGGGCGCACTGAGGTTATTGTGTCCGGAAAGGGAAATGTCCAGTGATTTGGATGTTTTTTTGCAGCAGTTATTTTTGTGGTGGATGTGTGGAATTTGTGTTTTTGCGTTGATCCGTTAGATCGTGTGAGGTAAGTGCAGGGTATGTTGGGGAGAAGTCAGGAGCAGGTAGGGTCAGTATTTGGTGTGCTGATTTGGTTTCATTGTTGGTTCCAGTGTTTGTGCTGTTATTCGGTTGTCATGGGTCCTGTTAAGAAGCATTTCTGAACTCTGACCTGGAGGTGCAGAGGTTCAGAAGGCCAGTCTAGTTTCTTGGAACAGGGTAACCTCTGGACACGCCAGACGAATAAGGGTAGCGATGGCGGCGGTCAAAACTGAGGGGGTAATTCATATAAATCAGCGCACAAGTGGTGCACGCGGCTGGCGCACAGTGTGCGCGTGCAGCAGTCTGCGCAAGCCGCGTGCGCCAAAATCCATTTTCGTGCACAGCGTATTCATGGATTCTAACATCCATAACGATCCGTGGCGCAGAGTGGCGCAGCGAACCTGCAGGAGCGCCAGTTACGCACCCAACCCTGCCCCATGCGCCATGAACAGCACACAAATCCCGTACATGGCGCACAGGCCAGTGGACCAGCATACAGCCCGCCAACCACGAAAACGTCTATAAAACTCCCCGCGCACTCCTCCGAATACACGAACCCTGCACGCAGCAGGGTGCGCGTGGAGAATCACACGCGACAGGCCTTGTGCGAGCGGGGTACGTGTACTTGGGGGGTGCACATGGAGAATCACACGCGACAGGCCTTGTGCGAGCGGGGTATGTGTATTTTGGGGGTACGCATGGAGAATCACACGTGACAGGCCCTGTGCGAGCGGGGTATGTGTATTTCGGTGGTGTGTGTGGATAATCACATGGGACAGGCCTTGTGCGAGCGGGGTATGTGTATTTTGGGGGTGCGCGTGAAGAATCACATGCGACAGGCCCTGTGCCAGTGGGGTACGTGTATTTCGGGGTGCACGTGGAGAATCACACGCGACAAGCCCTGTGCAAGCGGGGTATGTGTATTTCGGGGGTGCGCATGGAGAATCACACGCAACAGGCCTTGTGCGAGCGGGGTACGTGTATTTCGGGGGTGTGTGTGGAGAATCACACGTGACAGGCCCTGTGCGAGTGGGGTATGTGTATTTCGGGGGTGCGCGTGGAGAATCACATGCGACAGGCCTTGTGCGAGAGGGGTACGTGTGCGAGCGGGGTATGTGTATTCTGAGGGGTGCGCAGGGAGATCCAAATGTGATTTTGCAGTATGTGTCCTCCCAGGTGTGCCCTGTACCCCCCTCCCCAGCCCCTGCAGCCAGCCCACACCACAGCAGACTATCCTGCACCCCTGGTCATGTCCCATAGACAGCCCATCCACCCTGGCCATGCCCCCCAGCCAGCCCACATGTCACCATGCACCAGTGAGCACCGAGTCATGTCCCCCTGCACTCCGACCCACCCTGCATTGATGGGGACCTGCCAGCAGGCCCTGAGTCATGTCCCCCTGCACCCCACCCACCCTGCATTGACGGGCACCTACCAGCAGGGCCCGACACATGTCCCCCTGCACCCCCACCCACCCTGCATTGACGGGCACCTGCCAGCAGGCCCCGACACATGTCCCCACACAACATGTCATAAAGATGCACAGTCATGGGTCTCATGTCCACCAAAATCCCACCGCATGCCACCCCAGTCCTGAGACACAATCAAGTTTCCCATGCACCTCACACTGAATGGCCTATTTCTTGTCACAAACCAAAACTCAACTATGCACATCAACACATGTCCGTCACACACACTGTGTGCCAGTGATTGTGCAAACCCACATCGTGACATGCAGTAAACCAATGAGCGAATACCACACATGGAAGTAAGAAATCAAAATGTATTGTGCACAAAATTAAGCAAATGGAATCAAAGCATGAAAATAATATTAATAAAAAAAGAAGAATGCATGTCCAAAAAATAAAATGAAAATAATGAAGTCACAATCCAAAGTCATCCAAAATAAAGTCAGTGAAAACTCCATGTCCACCAAAGCAAATCCAAAGGGAACAGAAATTTCAAAATCCATTGATCCATGGCGAAGTAATATAAAATGTTTGCAGAAATCCACAGTCCAACTATGTACAGAGATTGAAACCAGGGTCCATGAGCCCAACTAATGAAATGAAACCTATAAACAAAAACGACAAAAACTAAGAACTATATACAAAAACGTGGGCCATTGTCCAAGCGTCCCAAAAGAAAACAAGAAGAGAAAGGAAACCTAACACTAACTAACTATAAACAATGGCAGTGGGCAAGTCCTACAGCTCACTCTGTGATGTTGTGGGCCAGGGCATCATCGAACTCCATGTCTATCTCCTGGAGGCAGGCCTCTGCCCTGGCCCCGAGGTCTCGCAGGGATGCATCCATGGCCTGTTCCAACTCCCTGCGTGTTGCCTCGAGGCATTCAGCCCGCCTCAACGCCTGACCATGGTGAGCCGCATCTCTTCTGCCCACCGCCACTCCGCATCTATACACTGGCCCAACCGCAGCCACATAAAAGAACCACCCATTCCAGGGTCCTCCTGCCCTCTGGCCGATGCCTGCCCCTCTGATGTTGATGGCCCGAGCCATCATTGCTCCCACCTAGAGCCTGCTGCTGCTGCTGCTGTCCATGTGCCCTGTCCGATGATGCCTGCACATCCTCCATCTGCTGGTCTCCAGTTGTTGGGGTGTACAATCAGGACGGAGCCCATACGGTCATGGGACTCCTCGTCCGCAGGTAGTGGAGAGCAAGATGACGTGGGCCTCCCCCCTACCTGCGGACGGGCCTGGGACGGGGCATCCCTGCTGGTGCATGGTGGTGCAGTCACAGGGTCAGGGACAGTGACATGCACAGGCCCCTCCGCGGTGACCTGTGCTGCCTCCTGACCCTGGCCCTGGACTGCACCACTTGCACCAGTGGTACTACCCCCACCAGACCCCATGTGTGGCTCAGTAGCGGGCTCCTCCTCCTCTGTTGAGACCACCAACCTGGATGTCTCCGCACCATCTTCCGCCATTGCAAACCCCTCCGGGGCTCACCTGGCCCTTCCGCTACAGCCGTAGTGGCAGACGCGGCACCAGTCCCCTTGCTCCCGGACGATGGCAATTCCTGGGAGGGTGGCTGGGCCTTGCGTTGCCGCCTGGTGGAGGCCTCCCACCACTTAGCTCCACAGCGCCGTCTCCGCCCTCTTCTTCACTCGATGCTGCGTAGAGGGAGACATAGAACACAAGCATCAGAGTACTGTACAATAGTCCCCTAGACAGGAAGCAATAACACATGAGTGGCACTGTCAAACGTCACTTCCATCCTGTCCCTTCACAACACATGGGTCAATGCATGCAACACACATGCAGAAACAGGCATGGCGCATGCAATCAACATCAGCATCCATGTACAAGGCCCACTATTGACATAAATGTTGCCTTTAAACTCACATGCATCATGGCTCATACTGATCCCATGCACACACATCACCGTAGGGTCATGCATCATGGCTCGTACACCACAGACACAGTAGATACAAGGGTGAATAGACTGCATTAGTGAATCTACACATCGTCATGGACATATGTCATGCATCCATGGCGTTTCAAAGTCACACACACACTTCTAAGACACACAGATATGTACATCAGACATGTACATGAGAGCAGCACCCATCTCTCACCCCCCATCCATGTCCAAGAACAGGGACAGGCATGCATTCATGTGTGCATTCCGCATGCTGTTCCCCATGTTGCATTGGAACACATGCACCATCGATGTGGTTCACGCATTACTGGTCTCACATGCATTACCATGATGTCCCTGCACACACACATCCATACATGGCCTATGTCACACATACAGCCAAGGAGCTGACTACCATCACACTGCAACATGCCCTGTTTCACACAGCAATGCATGGCCACTTACCGCTCAACTCCAGACGGGTCTTCCTCCGAAGTGTAACGCTCACCTGGTTCCCACGGGGGCGCTGATCTAGTCTTGATTACTGCAGCCTCTTCTAGCGTGATGCGCAGGACCCGGAACACCGATTGGACAGGACCTCCAAATCGTGCTTCCTTGGCCCGTAGGAATATCCTTCTGCAGATGAGAAAGGGGATTAACAGTCTGCAGAATGGTGTGCTAGCTCCCCCCTTCCCCCCTCCGTTCCTCTCTATTCCTCCAAACCCGGTTTAAGCTCACCTTATGGTTTGGAAGGTTGAACTCTCCATCCTGCTTCTGGTGCAGGGGCGCGCGTTCGTCCAGTTACTTCACTGGTTTTCAGAATGGCGCTGGCAAAATCCACTTGACTTTCCCGAGCAATGCGCCGTAAGTATGAAAGTTCAAAGTTCAAGTGAGGCCCCCTTTATGCTGTCTTTCTCACCTGTGATCTGTCCTTTATTTCAGGTGCAGAATGAAGGCGATGCGTCGAGGGGTTAACCTGCCGAGGTGAGTAGTAATGAGGGCGATCCCTCTAGATGTCCTTATCATTCCTCTGAAATGTCTCTAGTCCTTTCCCCATAGGGGCCGGGGTACGGTACCTGCCAACAGGGCGGCGCCGACCCGAAATGTGGAAGAAAAGCCGGTAAGTATTATGGCTGTTAATCAGGCTTTCCTTCTGTGTGTCCTTCTGCTCACCTTTTGTTTCTTCCTCTCTCCCCTAGGTGCAGAGATGTGGCGTCCGATGCTGACAGCCGCGATGGAGCCGGGAGATGTCTCGAGGACAGGACAGGTGAGTGAAGCGTGGCGCTGCAGCGAGCAACACGATGCTTTTAAATTGAAGTCTTCCTTCAGGGATGCTGGTGAGAAGATTCCGGATGCAGGTAAGAAGCTTGAAATAATCCTTGGTTTTCACCTTTCTCTTCTCTTCCTTCCTTGCAGGTCTTCCAGGTTCAAGACGGGCGTGGCTGTAGTCCAGGAGCAGGAGCAGACACGGTGAGCGTTAAGCTGCAGGAAGCAGAACAACGCGAAGCATGAGCTGCTGTCTGGGCGTGGCTTAAATAGCCTCCAAAGAAGTCCCAGGTATGTATCCTTCCCCAACTAGGTATGTATCCTTCCCTGGCCACGCCCGAGTGAAAAAATAGTCCCTATGAAAAAATAGTCCCTTTCAGGTCTCAGGGAGGCCTGAAGCGTGCAGCATGGTCTGCATCAGGTAAGTGCACAAAACACCTCCCTTTATGAGCCTGGCGCCTATGGCGCCAGGATGATATCCAACATGAGCCTGGCGCCACAGGCGCCAGGACTGAGTCCAAAGAGTCCCTATAAGGGGCCGCTGGGCTTTTACCCGAGGGCATGATGCCTGCTTCTGGGGGTGCTGGGCCTGGCCTGATGCTCCTGGGGTAGGCATCATGACAGCACTCCCCCCCAAGGCCCCTCCCATGGTCGTTCCTTCTGGAGGTTTCGGTTTGTTTGGGAAATTCCGATGGAACCTTTTTACCAGCCGAGGTGCATGTACGTGATCACTGGGTTCCCAAGACCTTTCCTGAGGCCCGTACCCTTTCCAATCAATTAGATAGAAAAGCTTTGATTTTAAAATTTTGGAATCCAAAATGTTCTTTACTTCGAACTCTGGCTCTCCATCTATCAGGATTGGGTCTGGTGGCTTTATTAATCTGGTTCCTGGTTGTACTGGTTTCAAAAGTGACACATGAAAAACGGGATGAATCCGCATGTTGGCTGGTAGATCGAGCTTGACTGCTACTGGGTTAATTATAGCTTTGATTGAGTAAGGGCCTAAATACCTTGGATTAAAAGTTCGAGGTCCCTTGAGCGATAAGTGTTTGGTAGCCAACCATACTTGATCCCCAATTTGGTACGGAGGCGCCTCCTTTCGATGTAGATCCGCATTCTTTTTGTATTTCTCTTTCGCATGTTGCAAATGTGCAGTTGCATCCTTGAAGGCTTGAGTTATCGTAGAATGCAAATGATCCACTGCGGGCATTTCAAGGCTCGAAGGTGAGTCCAAGTCTGAAGTACGAGGGTGATGTCCATATAGGGTAAAAAAGGGGCTTTGACCCGTTCCAGAGTGTATCGAGTTATTATAAGCATATTCAGCCACCCACAGAATATCCTTCCAATTACCCTCCGATTGGTGCAACATACATCGTAGAAATTGTTCAAGGGTCTGGTTTGTTCTCTCCGTCTGACCATCGGTCTGTGGGTGGTGGCTGGTCGAGAGTCTTACGTCGATTTGTGCCAGCTGACAACACTTTTTCCAAAAATGAGAAATAAACTGGCTTCCCCGATCGGAGACTAGTATGGACGGGAATCCATGCAAACGGATGATATTCTCGAGGAATTCCTTGGCAAGAACAAAGGCTGAAGGTAATCCTTTCAACGGAATAAAGTGGGCCATTTTGGAAAATAAATCCACCGTGACCAGAATAGTATTGTAACCATTACAAGAGGGCAGGTCCGTGATAAAATCTAGTGACAGGGTGTGCCAAGGTGCTGGTGGAATGTCTAAGGGCTGAAGAAGACCGGCGGGTCTTGTCTTTTGACCTTTGTTTTGGGCACAAACTCCACAGGACATCACGAAAGATTTAATAACCTTTCGCCAGGAAGGCCACCAGAATTGTCGTCTAACCTTTTCCTCAGTTTTGGCAATGCCAGGATGTCCTTCCATCAGGGTGTCATGATGACGGGAAATAACCAGTTCTTGCAATTCCTTTTCTGGCAAAAATAAGCGTCCTTGGAAGTAAGGAAAAGCCATCCTTGACTGAAAAGTTAGACCCCTTTTTGATCCAATCCTGCAAGTCTGAAGAGTCCAGGACTTGTTTTACTCGTGCTTGAATGTCTTCAAGGGTTTGTAAAGTGGTTATTCCCAAAATTCTTTGTTCGGGAATTATCGGCACAGGTTCTGAGTTTGTGTCTATTTCTTCCATTCCAATTCGGGATAGAGCGTCCGCCTTACCATTCTTAGAACCGGGGCGGTAGGTGATTACAAAATCGAACTCAGCAAAGAACAAAGCCCATCGGAGCTGTCGAGACGATTGGGCCTTGGCAGTTTTTAAATATTGTAAATTTCGGTGATCAGTGATGACGGTGATGGTATGCCGGGCGCCGAGGAGATAATGCCGCCAAGCCTTAAAGGCGGACTTAATGGCTAATAGTTCCTTATCGGTAATCGCATAATTTATCTCCGGCGGTGAGAACTTTCTGGACCAAAATGCTACGGGGTGCAGTTGGTTGGTTTCAGGGTCTCTCTGAGACAGGACAGCTCCCATGGCTAAGTTGGACGCGTCGGTTTCGACTATATATGGGAGATCAGGACGCGGGTGCTTCAAAATAGGTGCAGGCGTGAATTTAGCTTTCAACTCCTGAAAGGCCTGTTCGGCTTCCTCGGTCCATTCAAAACGTTTATTTTTTCGCAAGAGTGCAGTGATGGGTTGCACCACACGTGAAAACTCTGGGATAAACCTGCGATAAAAGTTGGCAAAACCAAGCATGCTTTGGACACCTTTCACTGAACTAGGTGATGGCCATTTGAGGATGGCATCCACTTTCCGTGAATCCATTCAGACCCCTTTAGGTGTCAGGATGAATCCGAGAAACTCAACCTCGGTGGTATGGAAAACACATTTTTCCAGCTTGGCAAACAGTTTGTGCTGGCGCAGTTTCTCTAGGACGGCCCTGACATGTTTTCTGTGATCAGATTCCGAAGAGGAGTACACAAGAATCTCATCGATATACACGATAACACAGACATCGATGAGTTCCCGAAGGACATCATTCATGAAGAATTGGAAGGCAGCAGGCGCGTTGCACAACCCGAAAGGCATCACCTGGTATTCGAATAGTCCATATTTTGTACGGAAGGCCGTTTTCCATTCGTCGCCTTCTTTTACTCGTACCAGATGATAAGCCCCCCGGAGATCTAACTTGGTGTATACGCAAGCGTCCTTCACCTGGTCAAGGAGTTCAGGGATCAGAGGCAGAGGGTAACGATTTTTAACAGTTATCTGGTTCAATGCGCGGTAATCGATACAAGTCCTAAGGTCGCCCTCTTTTTTAGGCACGAAGAACAAAGCTGAAGATGCCGGGGACTTTGACGGGCGAATGAAACCATTGGCGAGGTATTGATCTAAATATTGTCTCAAATGCAGATTCTCAGGTTCAGTAAGGGCATAAATCCTGCTACAAGGGGGTTGTGCACCGGGCACCAGATTGATTTGGCAATCGTACGATCTGTGGGGAGGTAACGTGTTGGCCTGTTCCTTTTGGAAGACGTCCTGAAAGTCTTGGTACTCTGGAGGTAGTTGCACGGGGACAGAGGTTACTGATGCTAGATTAATCTTTGGATTTTCTGGGTAGCAGGTTTGTGCACAATCCGGGAAGGTTATTCTCTTCGCTCGCCAATCAATTCGAGGATTATGTGTCTCTAACCAAGGGACTCCGAGAATAAGCTGAAACTGTGGAGCCTTGATCACATCAAACACAACTGCCTCCCGATGGCCATCCGGACCTACAAGTGTCACCTCAGCTGTGGAATGTGTTACCGGTCCAGAGGCAATTTCGGTTCCATCTACAGTGGTGATGACATCTTTGCTGGTTTTAGGACGCAGAGGGAGGTTTATCCTAGAGACCAATTCTCGATCCACATAGTTTCCTATAGCCCCGCTATCGATGTATGCCTTTATAGCATGCAACCGTTTTGGCTGTTCCAGATCTATGAGGACCATTGGCACAATGAAATGCGAGGTCCGAGAGTTAGTTTTCAAGCTCGGCAAGCGGACCCCTACGCTTGCCGGGCGTGGTCGTTTCCCGATACAGAGTTTCCATGGATTTTATCAGCGGCTCCTACCACCTTCTTGGGCGGCTTAACCGGGCAATCTCGAAGAAAGTGTCCTGAGGACCCACAATAAAGGCATAATTGCATCTGTCGTCTTCTTTCCCGTTCTTTTTGAGTTAGGGGTCCTTTAACTCCTCCGATTTCCATAGGCTCCGAGGCATCAGCCCCCTTGGGGTTAGCGTGGGTTTTGGCCCACACCCGGGTTTCAAACTTGGACCGATCTGCTTTTCTGTTTTGCAGCCTGTGATCCAACTGGACCACTAAGTCTATATATTCAGTGCATTCTTGGGGCGGATTTACAACTTGTGCCAGGACATCTTTAAGTTCTCCGCGTAGACCTCGATAGAATAACGTGATTCTTTTATCCTCTGGCCAACCAGTTTCCACAATTAGTCTATTGAAGGTTGCAATGTAGGATAGAAGGTCTTGATTGCCCTGTCGCAGAGATAGAAGTTCGTCATCCAGAGCCTGTCCCTGGGAATGTCGAGCAAATAACCTTTCCATGCTTGTTTGAAATCCTTGAAAATCACGAAGAATCGGGTCATCTTGAGTTACCAGTGGGACTGACCAATCGGCAGCACAGCCTCTGAGATATGACAACACAAAGGCTACCTTGGTCTGATCATTAGGGAAGGCCCCGGGTCTGCATAGGAAGTGCAAACGACACTGATTCATGAATACGGCGAATCGTTTGGGGTCCCCAGCAAAGCGTTCGGGTGGGGCCAGCGGCATGTTTGCAGGTAGATTAATCAGCACAGGGTTACTGGAAACCACAGGAGTGGGGTTCCCCCCGGAACCGGGTAAAGGAGTTTGTCCAGCTTGACCTTGCAAAAGCTGTCTAGCCAGGTCATCAATCCTTTCCCTTGTTACAATCACTTCTCTTCTGAGGGCATTAGTCTCTTGACGAGCAGCGTGTACCTCGGCCCGTAATTCCCCCAGTAGTTGGGCCAGTTGGTCAGTCTCAGAAGTTTCCATAGCGCCTGGGTGGGAATTTGTAGGGAGGCTTCGCATTCTGTAACGCTCACCTGGTTCCCACGGGGCGCTGATCTAGTCTTGATTACTGCAGCCTCTTCTAGTGTGATGCGCAGGACCCGGAACACCGATTGGACAGGACCTCCAAATCGTGCTTCCTTGGCCCGTAGGAATATCCTTCTGCAGATGAGAAAGGGGATTAACAGTCTGCAGAATGGTGTGCTAGCTCCCCCCTTCCCCCCTCCGTTCCTCTCTATTCCTCCAAACCCGGTTTAAGCTCACCTTATGGTTTGGAAGGTTGAACTCTCCATCCTGCTTCTGGTGCAGGGGCGCGCGTTCGTCCAGTTACTTCACTGGTTTTCAGAATGGCGCTGGCAAAATCCACTTGACTTTCCTGAGCGATGCGCCGTAAGTATGAAAGTTCAAAGTTCAAGTGAGGCCCCCTTTATGCTGTCTTTCTCACCTGTGATCTGTCTTTTATTTCAGGTGCAGAATGAAGGCGATGCGTCGAGGGGTTAACCTGCCGAGGTGAGTAGTAATGAGGGCGATCCCTCTAGATGTCCTTATCATTCTTCTGAAATGTCTCTAGTCCTTTCCCCATAGGGGCCGGGGTACGGTACCTGCCAACGGGGCGGCGCCGACCCGAAATGTGGAAGAAAAGCCGGTAAGTATTATGGCTGTTAATCAGGCTTTCCTTCTGTGTGTCCTTCTGCTCACCTTTTGTTTCTTCCTCTCTCCCCTAGGTGCAGAGATGTGGCGTCCGATGCTGACAGCCGCGATGGAGCCGTGAGATGTCTCGAGGACAGGACAGGTGAGTGAAGCGTGGCGCTGCAGCGAGCAACACGATGCTTTTAAATTGAAGTCTTCCTTCAGGGATGCTGGTGAGAAGATTCCGGATGCAGGTAAGAAGCTTGAAATAATCCTTGGTTTTCACCTTTCTCTTCTCTTCCTTCCTTGCAGGTCTTCCAGGTTCAAGACGGGCGTGGCTGTAGTCCAGGAGCAGGAGCAGACACGGTGAGCGTTAAGCTGCAGGAAGCAGAACAACGCGAAGCATGAGCTGCTGTCTGGGCATGGCTTAAATAGCCTCCAAAGAAGTCCCAGGTATGTATCCTTCCCCAACTAGGTATGTATCCTTCCCTGGCCACGCCCGAGTGAAAAAATAGTCCCTATGAAAAAATAGTCCCTTTCAGGTCTCAGGGAGGCCTGAAGCGTGCAGCATGGTCTGCATCAGGTAAGTGCACAAAACACCTCCCTTTATGAGCCTGGCGCCTATGGCACCAGGACTGATGTCCTACATGAGCCTGGCGCCAAAGGCGCCAGGACTGAGTCCAAAGAGTCCCTATAAGGGGCCGCTGGGCTTTTACCCGAGGGCATGATGCCTGCTTCCGGGGTGCTGGGCCTGGCCTGATGCTCCGGGGGTAGGCATCATGACACGAAGGATCTGGGTGTGGAGCGCTGGGCTTATGCATTCCAGGACCCTCATCTGGATGGTGGTCAGGCTGACCCGGAACCCCTCTGCATCCTCTGCCATCGTGAGGCGCCGGGCCTTGTTGAGGGTCTTGGACTGAAGTACTCCCAGCGCTTCCGGACGTGCTTGATGTTGCGGGTTGCCACCCCCTACGCGTTCATGACAACCACAACATCCTCCCAGATCCTCTCCCGTCCTTCCTTGTTGGCGCGTGATGGTGTAAAGAGGGCATCATAATGCCCCAGAACCTGCTCCACCAGGACACCAACTTCCTTCTCACTGAAGCTGGTGGCCCTCTGCCTCTCTGGCTGGTGGTTGCCAGTGGTCTCGGATGGTGTTTGCCCCGACATGGAGACCCCCGAGGCAGATGTGGGTGGGCTGTGGAGCGATGGTATCCCAGTCGGGAGTCTTCTGTTCCAGCAGGGTGGTCACTGCAACTGGACCCCTGCAGATGGCTGACGTGCAGGCACCAAATAGCAGGGCACGTGGGCAGCAGGCAGGGAGCAGCAGATGGCAGGTGGGAGCGTGCTCGGGGCTCTTGGGGGCAGGAAAATGGCCTTTTGGGCAGGAGCGCAGTCTTCCGTGTGTTTTTGCGTGGCCAGCTTGATATGGAGTGATTTGGCACGTGACAAAAGTGCACGTCAGCATGTAATTCGAGGAAAGGCCCTTAGCACGTAAGCGTGTCTGTGACGTATCGCGCATGGGCGTTTCCCTCAACACGGGCGCATAGTGAATCAGCACGTGAAAAAACCACACGTCCGTGTGTGAATGCGTGTAATTCAAGGAAAGGGCCTAAGTGCGTAAGTGACGTGATGCGCGCAGGCATTTCCCTCAGCACGGGTTAAAGGTGAGCGGGGCCAGCAGTTCCCTGTATGTGTCTTTCGTGGAGACCGACGTGTGTGTTGCTACTTCATGTTGTTTCGCGCGCCATCACAACTTCACAGCGGATCAAGGACGTATCTCTTCTTTTGGGGGGTATTGGCTACGCGTGTTTTTCATCATCGCGCTAGTCTGACGGTGAGTCGCGCATGCTATTTTTCCCACTGCAGGTGCCCCTGTGTATCGCGTACCCATTTTCGAGGTCATAGTAGCCTGCGTGTCCCACGCGTATGCATTTTTCGTGTTCCTGGGTGCCACCGCGTACTGCAGGAGGTTAATTCCACGCACGTAGGCTACAGGGGTTGCGTGCACGGTTTTACTGCAGTTTTGGGGTGCCTGAGCGTTGCGTGACCCGTCACTTCATCACCGGGGTCACATACAGCCTTGCAGGTGCAGGGGTGGTGTTAACATCTTGCACACCACCCCCTTCACCCCAATTGCCCAGGACAATTGTGGTGTACACCTCCCATTGGCACTCCTCCATCTGTGCTGGCACAACTCCATCTGTGCCATGGTTGAGAGGACACCAAAGGTGAGGGGCGCTCAGCTGGGCGTACTCCTCATGGCGGGCGTGGTCAGGGACGTGGCCGGGCTGACCAGGGAGTAGGGGGACTCCAGGGTGTCCAGGGTGGCCGCAGAGGGGGTAGAGGCGGGGGTGCGCCACTTGGGCACGATGTTGTGCCATGTGTCAGTGCAGTCATGCCACCACCCCCTGTGGTTCTGTGAGATGCAGCTTCTTTATCTGGCACTGGCGCCCATGAGATCCGGCAGTCAGTTTCATCGATTGCCACGGGCCCAAGGGTAGTGGTAGCTGCAGGTGCAGCTGTGGACACCACCACTCAGGCTCAGGGTCTGCCAGCGCAGGCTGCGTTGGCACTTGAAGAGTCCATGGAAGATTTCCAACAGGGCAGGAGGCAAACTGTAGGTGCACGCAGGGCTGCCCTGACCGAGACACGTGTCCCTGGGGCAGTAATGTCATCTGCTGCCCCGTCCAGCCGGGTGTTGGCAAGTGCAGGGGCAGATGCAGCCAACAACACCCCGGTTGTGAGTCTACCAACCAGGACAGTCGCGGTCAATGACCCTGCCACAGCATTTGTTGCTGCGCAGGGTCCATTAGAGGGCACTCAGCTGCCACTGACGCAAGTCAGGCCTTTGGTCGTCCTTCCACCTTCCACTCCCTTGGCTCAATCCACCGGTGCCACTGGCCATACTGATCAGGGTGGCATTTGCCAGCCAGGGTCTGCGCCACTATCCAAGAGGAGGAAGGTTGTACCTGCAGCACAGGCTGGGACCCCACACACAGCCACGACCTCCTGTACGCCGAGGAAGAAGCCTTTCTGTGTACAGGAACTGGACTTCCTCGTGGACTACGTGCAGGACCACAAACTTGACATGTTAGTGGGGCCTAATTGTCAAACTACGGCTACCCACCGTGATACCCACTGGAAACAAGTTGCAGAACATGTGAGTGCATTCAGCCATGAGGTGCGCACGGCGCAAGAGTGTAAAAAGCGTTGGAATGACCTCAAACGGAGCGCTAAGGTTAAGCGTGCCTCAAATTACAACATGACTCTGGTGACTGGCAGTGGGCCGGCACCTGAGGAGGAAGACCTCACTCCGCAGAGTTCATACCACCTGTATCGGTCGAAGGAGTGGGAGAGATGCCGGACCTTGATGCGCAGTCCAGTGAGTGTTGCTGCATGTTTGTCGAGGACATGTGTGTTTTACTTGTGTAATGTGTTGTGCATGATTGCCACTACATGTCATGTGTACATGGTTCTGATGTGCAAGTAATGCAATGCTTCACTGATGCATGGCTGCTCTGCAGGATGGTGGACATATAGAGCAGACGGGGACTGTCCTCATCACCACTATTGCACCCTTCTCACATGCTGGTCACCAGGATGCCCCTTCAGTCCATGTTCCAGCTCACAGGCCCTTCTGCATGTAGCCTGGGGTGTCCTTCCTCTCAGCCCTGGGACTTTGTCATAGCATGGCTGACGTGCATGTGTCCTCTGCCTGCATGTGGGTACTCCACGTAAGCATTCTCCCTTGCCCCTCCACCCCCCCTCTGCACCCCAATTTCACCTTTGCACTGGTCTGCATCAATTTTGCCGTAAAGCACTTGCCTGTTCATGTGTCCTGTGTACATGCTAACTTCCACCAGCCAACCTGCCAGACATATGCTGTGGGGTACATCCTTTGTACTTGATGCCGGGTGTCTCACTTGGACTGTGCAAATGTCAGATGCTCTGCAGGGACATGAGTGCCCATTCATGCTCCATGTACCTTCCATGCATGCCCCTATGTGTCCTTGACTGCATGATCATTGTAGTACATGTCCTGGGTGACCTACATTGCATGGCATTTCATCAGCCTTCCCATGGCCACTGTGGGTCAGTCCTGCGTCCCACACATGTTTAGGGTGTGACAGTCTGTGTGGGTCACAGGCCTCTGCCTGTTTCAGGCCCAATGACTCTGTCCAACTGGTGTAGTGTCTTCTTCACATGTGGGTGTACTCCTGAGGGTTCATCATGTGTCCTACTTACTGTCCCATCATAATCTGCTGTGTTGTCACTTGACTCAGATGATGCAATTGATGCTAGCCACCACTGTCTGTCAATACACAGGTCTATGGTCATCCTTTTGATACCATGCACGGAATCCCTGCATTTCCACTTAGGGGCAGGGGTGGTTTGCTTGTAGCCATGCAACCCATTGCATGCACATTGCACGTGGTGCCTGAAGTTGACCTTGCACTGCCTTCACATTTTCTGATACACATCATGAAGTACTTGGACATGTAGATAGTGAGTAACATACAAATATGATGCACTGCATCGACCCACTTCTGAGCTGTATAACACCCTTCTACATTCCTAATCACAGACGCAATGTCAAGTTGACCCAGCATGCATGGCAGGTTCTTTTTTGTGTGTGACATGTCTGCTTGATGTGTTGGCTGTCTGTGTGATGTCTATGTGTGTGTGTGTTGTGTGCTCCTAACATGTGTAGTGACCGTTTTTCTCTCTACTTTTCAGATGATGATGCAATGGAGCCAGAGGATGGTGTTGTCATGCCAGGCACAGGGTTGTTATCACTACAGCAACCCGGCACAAGTGGGGGTTGTGGGTTGGTAGGCCACGAAAACCCACATGTGCAACAGACCATCTTGTCTTTGGCTGGCAATGAGTCTAGCCATGATGACCGCTGTGACGTCCATGTCGAGTTGGATGTGCATCAGGTCCATATGTCAGGGGTGAGTGATTCTGATGTGGACACTCCTCTGTCTGCAACACCTGCACTGAGGGGTCAGACAGTGGTGGAACCTCCGCCTGTGGTGGATCGGGATGCAGGTTCACCCTCCACACCAGTTGCTGATGTGCCTCGGCCATCACGTCGACGGGGGCATGTAGTCATGCAGCCACAGGCGGTGCCAACCCAACGAGGACGGCCGGTCCTTGGGTCCCGCAGTGGTGAAGCCCAGCAACGCGGTGGCCGCGCGCAACCGCGGTATACTGAGTGGGAGCAAGACATGACTGCCAATTCTGAATGCCAGAGGGCAGCAATGGAGAACATCGCTGTGAGCATGCAGCGTGTGGCACAATCCGTGCTCCCCCCTGCTAGGCAGGTGCTTCTCCAGCAGTGGGCGGCACGGTCCAGGGCCCGCTCGCTCAGGCTGGGCATGGCGGCCTCAGACAGGGCACCCTACGTTACTAGGGGAATCCAGACGTGGACCCCTTGCTCACTATTCTTAGAGAGGCACAGATCCACCCTACTGATGAGGTCCAACCAGACCGAAACACGTGTCTGGGGTTTCTGTTGGTACTCTTGTTCAGAGGAGAATTGCCTAGCATTTCGGTGCTGGACTGCCCCTGGGCAGGACAAAGACTGATATGTTTGGGATATTTCTTCTCTGTGAAAGATAGTGAGCTAAAGACTCTGGGTAAGTCTCTTGTAACCAGGACTAATGTCTGGCAGAGGGACTCCCAGGACCCCCCTTTTTAATTAGCATATTTAAGTAACGTTGGGTCTCACCCTACGTTACTAGGGGAATCCAGACGTGGACCCCTTGCTCACTATTCTTAGAGAGGCACAGATCCACCCTACTGATGAGGTCCAACCAGACCGAAACACGTGTCTGGGGTTTCTGTTGGTACTCTTGTTCAGAGGAGAATTGCCTAGCATTTCGGTGCTGGACTGCCCCTGGGCAGGACAAAGACTGATATGTTTGGGATATTTCTTCTCTGTGAAAGATAGTGAGCTAAAGACTCTGGGTAAGTCTCTTGTAACCAGGACTAATGTCTGGCAGAGGGACTCCCAGGACCCCCCTTTTTAATTAGCATATTTAAGTAACGTTGGGTCTCACCCTACGTTACTAGGGGAATCCAGACGTGGACCCCTTGCTCACTATTCTTAGAGAGGCACAGATCCACCCTACTGATGAGGTCCAACCAGACCGAAACACGTGTCTGGGGTTTCTGTTGGTACTCTTGTTCAGAGGAGAATTGCCTAGCATTTCGGTGCTGGACTGCCCCTGGGCAGGACAAAGACTGATATGTTTGGGATATTTCTTCTCTGTGAAAGATAGTGAGCTAAAGACTCTGGGTAAGTCTCTTGTAACCAGGACTAATGTCTGGCAGAGGGACTCCCAGGACCCCCCTTTTTAATTAGCATATTTAAGTAACGTTGGGTCTCACCCTACGTTACTAGGGGAATCCAGACGTGGACCCCTTGCTCACTATTCTTAGAGAGGCACAGATCCACCCTACTGATGAGGTCCAACCAGACCGAAACACGTGTCTGGGGTTTCTGTTGGTACTCTTGTTCAGAGGAGAATTGCCTAGCATTTCGGTGCTGGACTGCCCCTGGGCAGGACAAAGACTGATATGTTTGGGATATTTCTTCTCTGTGAAAGATAGTGAGCTAAAGACTCTGGGTAAGTCTCTTGTAACCAGGACTAATGTCTGGCAGAGGGACTCCCAGGACCCCCCTTTTTAATTAGCATATTTAAGTAACGTTGGGTCTCACCCTACGTTACTAGGGGAATCCAGACGTGGACCCCTTGCTCACTATTCTTAGAGAGGCACAGATCCACCCTACTGATGAGGTCCAACCAGACCGAAACACGTGTCTGGGGTTTCTGTTGGTACTCTTGTTCAGAGGAGAATTGCCTAGCATTTCGGTGCTGGACTGCCCCTGGGCAGGACAAAGACTGATATGTTTGGGATATTTCTTCTCTGTGAAAGATAGTGAGCTAAAGACTCTGGGTAAGTCTCTTGTAACCAGGACTAATGTCTGGCAGAGGGACTCCCAGGACCCCCCTTTTTAATTAGCATATTTAAGTAACGTTGGGTCTCACCCTACGTTACTAGGGGAATCCAGACGTGGACCCCTTGCTCACTATTCTTAGAGAGGCACAGATCCACCCTACTGATGAGGTCCAACCAGACCGAAACACGTGTCTGGGGTTTCTGTTGGTACTCTTGTTCAGAGGAGAATTGCCTAGCATTTCGGTGCTGGACTGCCCCTGGGCAGGACAAAGACTGATATGTTTGGGATATTTCTTCTCTGTGAAAGATAGTGAGCTAAAGACTCTGGGTAAGTCTCTTGTAACCAGGACTAATGTCTGGCAGAGGGACTCCCAGGACCCCCCTTTTTAATTAGCATATTTAAGTAACGTTGGGTCTCACCCTACGTTACTAGGGGAATCCAGACGTGGACCCCTTGCTCACTATTCTTAGAGAGGCACAGATCCACCCTACTGATGAGGTCCAACCAGACCGAAACACGTGTCTGGGGTTTCTGTTGGTACTCTTGTTCAGAGGAGAATTGCCTAGCATTTCGGTGCTGGACTGCCCCTGGGCAGGACAAAGACTGATATGTTTGGGATATTTCTTCTCTGTGAAAGATAGTGAGCTAAAGACTCTGGGTAAGTCTCTTGTAACCAGGACTAATGTCTGGCAGAGGGACTCCCAGGACCCCCCTTTTTAATTAGCATATTTAAGTAACGTTGGGTCTCACCCTACGTTACTAGGGGAATCCAGACGTGGACCCCTTGCTCACTATTCTTAGAGAGGCACAGATCCACCCTACTGATGAGGTCCAACCAGACCGAAACACGTGTCTGGGGTTTCTGTTGGTACTCTTGTTCAGAGGAGAATTGCCTAGCATTTCGGTGCTGGACTGCCCCTGGGCAGGACAAAGACTGATATGTTTGGGATATTTCTTCTCTGTGAAAGATAGTGAGCTAAAGACTCTGGGTAAGTCTCTTGTAACCAGGACTAATGTCTGGCAGAGGGACTCCCAGGACCCCCCTTTTTAATTAGCATATTTAAGTAACGTTGGGTCTCACCCTACGTTACTAGGGGAATCCAGACGTGGACCCCTTGCTCACTATTCTTAGAGAGGCACAGATCCACCCTACTGATGAGGTCCAACCAGACCGAAACACGTGTCTGGGGTTTCTGTTGGTACTCTTGTTCAGAGGAGAATTGCCTAGCATTTCGGTGCTGGACTGCCCCTGGGCAGGACAAAGACTGATATGTTTGGGATATTTCTTCTCTGTGAAAGATAGTGAGCTAAAGACTCTGGGTAAGTCTCTTGTAACCAGGACTAATGTCTGGCAGAGGGACTCCCAGGACCCCCCTTTTTAATTAGCTCAGACAGGGCACGCCAGGCTGAAATGTTGTCTCTGTATCAAGCAATTGCTGTTCACTGAAAGGCACACATGGAGGCCCTGAGGGATGAGTATGAGTCCCTCCGATCCACTCTCGGTGTCCTCTTGATGTCCCAGACGACGCGGTCAGAGGAGAGGTTTGAGCAGCTTGAGCGTACCATCTTGGCTGAGCTACATGCTTGCCGGGAGGTGCATCAGTTGTCCAGCCAGGACTTGCAGGAAGAACTCTGTGTTACACGTGTTACCTTGGAAGATGAAGCACGCGTATCATGGGAGGTTCTGCATGCAGACCTACGCATCATCGCCACACAGAACCAGGCTCACCCATCCGGCAGACTTGCTGCTGACGAGGGGCAAGCTGTGGCTAGGCGTGGTCAGGCTCCTGTGCCACGTCCTCCTTTTCAAGAAGAGCCAGACTCGGACGACGAGGTATCTCCCACATAGGTCAGGCTGTGCAGGCGTTGAGTCCACAAAGTGGGTGTTGAGCTGCACCCTGTACCTCCCCCCTCCTGGATGCCTCCTCCCCCCCGGGTCATATGTGGCCATTTTTGATTTTTCTTTTAGTTTAGTTAGTTAACTTTCAATTTGATAGTTAGTTTAATTAGGTAATGTATGTTTTTCATAGTTAGTGTAATTAGTTAATATAGTTTAAAATTGTTTGTCTATTGTGCTTTCATGTGACGGTGTGGTGCTTTGTGGCTTTTGAAAGCATCCACTGTCTGTTCCAGCTGGTCCCTTCAAGCTTGTCTCGTGTATGTGTTTGCAGCTTGGGGTCCTGACTCACATATGCCACTCCTGCTTCCCTTATCCATGGGCTCGCAAGGATGGTTCGGTGTTACAGCCTATTACACAAAGGCTTTGGACTGTCATATCTGTGGCATGTCTGCTTCTGTACTACTTGTGTTAACACCCCTAGTGGGGATGATAGGGGTGATATTGACCACAGTTCTTCCTTTGCTAGATGGGTGGTTTCATGATTCATGTGTTTATTAATTGCTATACATTGTGTAGTATGTTTCTTATCTTTACTGTACATGTGCTTGATGTAATTCATGCTGTAGACATTGGCTACCACACTTTGCCTGTGAAAGTTGCACTGATGTTGTGATTTCTGTTGTACGTCTCTGACATGGTCCAGTCATGACATGCCCGAAGAGACACACACAGGGGAATTTCAAGCATTAATCATGTGTTTTCTGCCCTTTCTGCAGGGGGATGAGCCTACAGACCACCTTTCCCAGCAGACATGGCCCATTGGACGTCTGGAAGCTGGACACGTTCGGTGGTGCAGACATGCGCATGTGTGCGCAAGCAGAGCCACAGGGATTGCGCTTATACATCCAAAAGAAGCTGATGTGTTTCAAGGAACTCCAGGCAAGGTGAGCAGCACAAGAGGGCCACACCGCGCCAACCTTCCACCAGGCCAGTTGCAAATGCATGCTAAGTAGCATCACTGACGGTGAGCTTGGACAGATAATGGTGTTGAAGCACACGGTACAGCTAAGATGCGTTGGTGGACTAATGGCTAGTTGATGGGAAAGTTGTCAGGGGCACATGCAGGGGCAGTGGCACATATCCTCCTGTCCAACATGGTCCATTGAGGCAGTTGTATTAGCCATGTAGCATTCCAAGACAGGGAAAGAAGCAGCTCACAGGTACAGACAATGAGGGACAGACTTGTGTGCAGTGCATATCATTTTCATGTTGAAATTGACACATGCACTACCTACTTTATTTGGGTTATGCTGGAACACGACTTGTACTGAAGTCGTACCTTGCTAAATGCGTCTGGCTGCTTACCCAGGGAACATTGGATGTTGTGTGAATCTTGACACATTGGTCTTCCATTTGCCACGCACCCACCGGTGCCTGACTTACTGCATTGACTGTGTATGAACCATCACGGGGGGAATCTTACTGTGGGTACGAAGCACCACACCAGATTGTTTGTTTGTAGAGTAGTTTGTTACTTTGGGGCATGTATTGTGGTGTGTGTGTGTGGGTGTTATGGGCACGCACAGATTAGTGGTTCTGGCTCTCTTTGCAGCATTGAACTGCTCCTGTTACCGGACCTGAGAGTGCGCAGGCAGGAGGCCAGCACTCACCCCAGAGATAAGTTTCTCTTTGACTTCCATTTGAGTAATTTGGTACTATGTGCATGATGTACACGTTTGGTCTGATTGTGTATGTGTTAATGTGATTAGTATATTTTTGTACATTCCCTACTTTCCCTTGTCAATCCTACTCCCCTCTCCTGCCCCTCATTCCGGTTATCCAGAATACCAATGCCTGTTCCAACTGCATATCCCTGACCCTGCTTCCCCACCAGGGTCTCAGAGGCCTGTGTAAGTTTGACCTTGCAGGCACCCAGACCATGGTGGGGGTGGTTGGTTTGTGCTACTCCTGCGCCTGTACACGGGAGCTGTGACAGTACACATCAGTTTGTGGTGCATCATTGTATATTATGTACCAAACATGGTACACATCCTGTTGTGACATTGTTTTACTGTGCTACCTTGGTTGTTCCATCATTGTGCTAGTACTTGTGATTTGTGATGTACTGCTACTTCAAGTCATCTACTGGAGACTCTTCTGGTGTATCTTGCTGCCTGCAGGCTTTTTGCTTGGCTTGTGTGTTTGCCTGCTTTGAATTCTCTTTGCTTTGGTATTTTTGCAAGTCAAGGTGGCCTCTGAGTGTGCTGGACACTTTTTACACGCAAGGTGGAAGATGGAGACAAAGGGGAAGGGTCATCCTGTTGCCAGGTAGACTTCAAGGATGAATGCTACATACCCCAGGCGCAGCTGTTCAGTGGGTCATGGTGATATGTGAGGGAGGGGGTTATTTTGTTGTTGGACAGTTGCCTTGCCCCACAGTGTGATGGGCACCCTGACATTGTAATTGTGGTATCCTATGTACATGATGTATTCTGCTGATCAATGTCTGTTCATGTGTTGTGTTTACCTTTCAGGTGTGAGGGGATAGTTGTGGTTTGACATGCTGGGGTGTACACATGGCAATGTTCACATGTGATGTGTAGAGGACACTGATGGTCACTTGATTGCACATGCGTGTATTGAGTGCATGTCCCTACTGACACACACACTCGCACTATGATCCACAACATGTACAACCAACCTTCCATGTCCACATGTGCACTCAGTTTGCCTTCTGGGGCCCACTGTGTCCCTGCAGCACATGATCTCTGACCATTTCTGGATCCTGTACATGCATGATTTGTTTTTTTATTCAGTTTGTCGTTTTCATGTGATGCTCAGGGTGTGCATCACACACAATGGCTGGTCACTATGCTGTGTGCTGAGCAGTGTGTTGCAGGAGATGGACACAGCACACGGATTATGCAGTGTTGATTTTGCTGTGCACAATGTGCATGTAAACAGGCATTCATTGTTATGTTCAAGCTACAACTGTTGGTATGCATTTGGGTATGACCTGCTTTGTGTGGGAGGTTGTTGGTCAGTCATTTCATCTGATTCCATGTCAGAAATCATTGTCTGACACCACTTTGCATTTTTCACATGTCAATGTGTACATTATTGGTACTGTGTTGGTGTTTTGCTATTGCTTGCCATGTCATGTTGTGGTTTTGGAGGCTTTGGGTGACATACCAGTGATTGTCATGGCCTGTTTTGCAGGTCTATGTGATGCACACCTTGCATGTGTACCTTTTGGTCACACTGGATTGGTTAGGTTTCAGTAGCTAGGGATGCACACAATGTGGCACTTCCATGGCAACATTCTAAGGGTGGTAAGGTTGTGACAGTTAACTGTCTCTTTGTCATCATCGATTTTCACCTGGTATGTGCCAGGCCTGTGTGCGCTCCGCAGGAGTGGGAGTTTAGGTGAAAAATGTAGCCACAAGCTGGGTCCGGGCTGCCTCGCCATGTGCCCTATCCCGCCATGCTGCCCAGCTTCCAGGGCCCGGCTCAGGGTGGACATTCTGTATATGAAACTGTCATTGGTGGCGCCAGGGTAGTTTGCATAGACAGAGGTGATGATTCCCTTGGCATTGCATACCTCTTGCACATTGATAGAATGCCAGTGCTTGCGGTTTCGGTAGATGTGCTCATTGGCCCTAGGTGGACGTAGGGCCACATGGGTGCAATCTATGGCACCGAGCACTTTGGGGAAGTATGCCATCCTGTAAAAGTCCTGGACAACGGCCTGCCTTTCTGCAGGTGTTCTGGGCATGTATATGTGCCTGCGGACTGAGGGGCGCGTAGTCATGATTGCCAACACCTGGTGTAGGCAGCGTGACTGTGTGGCCTGTGAGACCCCCCCCCACTATGGCAGGAGTCCGCTGAAATTACCAAGTGGCCAGAAATGCAGGACATTGAGCACCTTCTCCAAGGGGATCAATGCTTGGGAGCAGAGGGTGGGGGATGTAAGGTCATCTTCCCACTCCCTGACCAGGTCTAGGATGATATGAGGTGGAAACCTATACTAGACCTGGTCGTCAGGCATCCCAAAAAGGCTAGTCCGGGGGGGAAAAAATGCGGGCCCGGGCTATTCTCCTCCTCCTGCAGTGTCCCACGATCAGTGCTGCGACAAATGGGGCATTCATCGTAGCAGTATATACGTGTTTGTTGTTTGTGCGCACTTTTATACTGTGCGCGGGGATGCTTACGCCTGCCTTCCTGTGGCGGACGTGTGATGCCTGAGCGCATCTTTTAGCGTGTACTTGTTTCCCGTATTCAAATTCATGAATACAAGTTGTTCACGTGCGTGTGGGCGTTCCGTGTATTTCTCTGCAGTACTTCCCCAGTTACGCCTTCTTTTTCACACGTTGTTCCCCATTCCGCGCATTACGCCCCATGTCCTGCCCCCTTTTTGGTGTGTGCGCGGACGTTGTGTGCTGTCCCTGTGCGCATCGCGCACAGCGTTCGGGTTGTTGCAATGATGTGTGCACCCGTGTGCGCCACGCACGGATTTGGCGCACAACCCTGGGAAACATGCGCGGCGCCTTCCTTGAATCGCAAGCGTGCACGTGTGCTTGCTGTCTCACGCTTGCGCCACCTTGCAACAGCTTGCTCTGGGATTTTCGGCGCACGTTTGTTCCATGAATCGGCCCGTAAGTCTCAAGAGGGGTGAGGGTGACTAAAAGACCTCAATGAGCACACAAAGCAAGGACACTTAAAAATTACTCCAGACAGGTGTTATATTAAAAATATATACACATTTATTACAAGGCCTTTGTAACATCGACCATAGCAAAGAATCACAATAATACTAAAGTAAACCAACACATCACAATCAATACAATATATATACAAGACCGAGGGGTCTAAGGATTTAGGAGCACGAAATATGTAGACCACCTAGATGGGGAGGAAAACAGGCAATGCAAGTAATCATTAGACCCATTTCGACATCAGAAATACACCTAACTAGGAGGCAGTCCAAGCCCTACGAAGAGAGGAGCCTTATGCTCAATAGTACATGCACACGCTTGTGCCAATGGACAAAATAGGGACTCTTCAAGGGTCTCTGACAGTTCAGGAAGGTGGATGAGGCGATGAAGAACAAGTAAGACCTGCACTTGCGGGCAGAGGCAGGGTGAGAGTGTGGGATGGATCCGCTATTTCGCAACAGCGGTAGAAACGAAATGGGTTCCTGCACTAGGGGCCACCGGTTAGGGTATGGACTACTCACCGGTCCTCGACGCAGGCAGACCCAGAATTCGCCAGTTCAGTTCACGTTGCTGGCAGGTTCGGATGCGACAATCAGGACATCTTGACACCGGGTAGATTCCGCGGTAGCAGGATTCAGGGTCGAGGGGGTCACAAATGCAGTGAACGTGCACAGGTCATTACCACAACAGGGCAACACGGCAACCGCATTTACTCTGGTCCGGGCGCACTCGTCTCACTTCAGACCTGGGAATGCCAATTGTACGAAATTCGGTGTGAGATTGCCGTGGACACAGAGCTAGCAATATGCCAAATTTCGAGGGCTTCCCAAAACGGCAGCAGTGACAGAGCAAACATCCCGTGTAAGCTGGTCAGCCCACTGGTTTGCCCAGGGACACTTCCGAAGAGGCTTACTTGCAGGGTTTGATGAAGGTGCCGAGGATAGTTGTTCCCAATATTCAAATGGGTCAAAGCGCCTTCGCAGACCTTCTGGGACGATCAGAGGCAGAGACGTCTCGCAGGACGACAGCGGGCTCAGGGTGCCAAACCTTCCAGCGAATCTCTGGAATCTGCAACCTTTGGCTCTCCAGATGTGTTGTATCATAACTCCCATCAGACCTACCCAACAAGGATAATAATCCGAAACTTCTAGCAACCCCCAGGTTGCAGACCCCTGTCCTATCTCATTCATCATTCTTGATAATGTTGTTCTCGCAGGTCATCCTGCCCCATTCACTGCTTCATTATTCCTTGATCCTTGGCCTCTCTGCTTCACTCATTTGTCACTGTGCACCATGTACTGGTCACACAATCGGCAACCTGCCTAATATTCACAGTAAACCCTGCAGTAATAGAAATAAGGATTTGACTAGCAGGAGCCAAAACAGCTCATGGGTATTTGGCATCTCTCGGTAAGCAGGAGCGACCTGTTGTGAACCAGAAGCTGTTATATAGCGTTCCACAAAAGTAACTCCCTTATAAGATAAAAACTATAACTTTACCAATTGTAAATCACCAAGTATGCTTTAAATGTCTTCTAGATTTGCCCTAATGCCCATTTACACACATTTCCAAACAAACAGATTTAATGTCACATACGTATGTTTGCACAGCACCAGTTGACTTCGGGAGCCAAACTTAGCTCCTAGTAACTTCTTGTGTCAAGCCAACCAGGTCCTAAGCTATAACCGGGAGCTAAATAGCTTCAATTTCAAACCCTGATCTATATTAACTCATTACCCAACCTCCAATGTGCAGTTAATTGGTGCTTAATCTGCCTCATATTGCATTGGTTACGCTACCTCATCTTTCCTTATGCCTCCGTTTGTTGGCCATTGCCTTATTAGGGCATGCACATGGATGTTTATGTTTTGTTATGTTATGTTACGGAGATTTATACCGCACACCGCTGCCTTCACATGGTCCCCAGGCCTTCTGGTGGAACTGAAACAGAGGGTGCGGATTGGTTCAGTGAGGCGAGACAGAATATGCAAAATAGCTCAGAGACTGGTGTCCGGTATTGAGCGTGCTATAAAGGATTAGTTAATAGCTTTGATTCTGTGTTATTGCATGAAGTTCAGAAGAACCCATATTCTGTGTGCAGGTGTATGTTTACGTTCTGAGGTGAGGCCGTCGAGGGATTTGTGTCCAGATGGCAGTCTTCAATACCGTCAAGCTAGGATATAATCATTTGTAACCATTTGGATACAGAAAATATTTCAAGTTCATGGTTGCAGCCATCTGCACTTTGTGCCTTCATGACGTCTTACGGAGCAAAAGATTGCAACATAGTCCCTGTCCCGTTGCCCCGACACTCGCGCTATTTCTCCTGTCGAGAAAGACTCCAGAGTTCATGCCCCCTCAACTTTCCGAACAGGATTCCACAACCAAGTAGTACAAAAAACATTCTTCTCACTCTTCTAGTGTGATGCGCAGGACCCGGAACACCGATTGGACAGGACCTCCAAATCGTGCTTCCTTGGCCCGTAGGAATATCCTTCTGCAGATGAGAAAGGGGATTAACAGTCTGCAGAATGGTGTGCTAGCTCCCCCCTTCCCCCCTCCGTTCCTCTCTATTCCTCCAAACCCGGTTTAAGCTCACCTTATGGTTTGGAAGGTTGAACTCTCCATCCTGCTTCTGGTGCAGGGGCGCGCGTTCGTCCAGTTACTTCACTGGTTTTCAGAATGGCGCTGGCAAAATCCACTTGACTTTCCTGAGCGATGCGCCGTAAGTATGAAAGTTCAAAGTTCAAGTGAGGCCCCCTTTATGCTGTCTTTCTCACCTGTGATCTGTCTTTTATTTCAGGTGCAGAATGAAGGCGATGCGTCGAGGGGTTAACCTGCCGAGGTGAGTAGTAATGAGGGCGATCCCTCTAGATGTCCTTATCATTCTTCTGAAATGTCTCTAGTCCTTTCCCCATAGGGGCCGGGGTACGGTACCTGCCAACGGGGCGGCGCCGACCCGAAATGTGGAAGAAAAGCCGGTAAGTATTATGGCTGTTAATCAGGCTTTCCTTCTGTGTGTCCTTCTGCTCACCTTTTGTTTCTTCCTCTCTCCCCTAGGTGCAGAGATGTGGCGTCCGATGCTGACAGCCGCGATGGAGCCGTGAGATGTCTCGAGGACAGGACAGGTGAGTGAAGCGTGGCGCTGCAGCGAGCAACACGATGCTTTTAAATTGAAGTCTTCCTTCAGGGATGCTGGTGAGAAGATTCCGGATGCAGGTAAGAAGCTTGAAATAATCCTTGGTTTTCACCTTTCTCTTCTCTTCCTTCCTTGCAGGTCTTCCAGGTTCAAGACGGGCGTGGCTGTAGTCCAGGAGCAGGAGCAGACACGGTGAGCGTTAAGCTGCAGGAAGCAGAACAACGCGAAGCATGAGCTGCTGTCTGGGCATGGCTTAAATAGCCTCCAAAGAAGTCCCAGGTATGTATCCTTCCCCAACTAGGTATGTATCCTTCCCTGGCCACGCCCGAGTGAAAAAATAGTCCCTATGAAAAAATAGTCCCTTTCAGGTCTCAGGGAGGCCTGAAGCGTGCAGCATGGTCTGCATCAGGTAAGTGCACAAAACACCTCCCTTTATGAGCCTGGCGCCTATGGCACCAGGACTGATGTCCTACATGAGCCTGGCGCCAAAGGCGCCAGGACTGAGTCCAAAGAGTCCCTATAAGGGGCCGCTGGGCTTTTACCCGAGGGCATGATGCCTGCTTCCGGGGTGCTGGGCCTGGCCTGATGCTCCGGGGGTAGGCATCATGACACGAAGGATCTGGGTGTGGAGCGCTGGGCTTATGCATTCCAGGACCCTCATCTGGATGGTGGTCAGGCTGACCCGGAACCCCTCTGCATCCTCTGCCATCGTGAGGCGCCGGGCCTTGTTGAGGGTCTTGGACTGAAGTACTCCCAGCGCTTCCGGACGTGCTTGATGTTGCGGGTTGCCACCCCCTACGCGTTCATGACAACCACAACATCCTCCCAGATCCTCTCCCGTCCTTCCTTGTTGGCGCGTGATGGTGTAAAGAGGGCATCATAATGCCCCAGAACCTGCTCCACCAGGACACCAACTTCCTTCTCACTGAAGCTGGTGGCCCTCTGCCTCTCTGGCTGGTGGTTGCCAGTGGTCTCGGATGGTGTTTGCCCCGACATGGAGACCCCCGAGGCAGATGTGGGTGGGCTGTGGAGCGATGGTATCCCAGTCGGGAGTCTTCTGTTCCAGCAGGGTGGTCACTGCAACTGGACCCCTGCAGATGGCTGACGTGCAGGCACCAAATAGCAGGGCACGTGGGCAGCAGGCAGGGAGCAGCAGATGGCAGGTGGGAGCGTGCTCGGGGCTCTTGGGGGCAGGAAAATGGCCTTTTGGGCAGGAGCGCAGTCTTCCGTGTGTTTTTGCGTGGCCAGCTTGATATGGAGTGATTTGGCACGTGACAAAAGTGCACGTCAGCATGTAATTCGAGGAAAGGCCCTTAGCACGTAAGCGTGTCTGTGACGTATCGCGCATGGGCGTTTCCCTCAACACGGGCGCATAGTGAATCAGCACGTGAAAAAACCACACGTCCGTGTGTGAATGCGTGTAATTCAAGGAAAGGGCCTAAGTGCGTAAGTGACGTGATGCGCGCAGGCATTTCCCTCAGCACGGGTTAAAGGTGAGCGGGGCCAGCAGTTCCCTGTATGTGTCTTTCGTGGAGACCGACGTGTGTGTTGCTACTTCATGTTGTTTCGCGCGCCATCACAACTTCACAGCGGATCAAGGACGTATCTCTTCTTTTGGGGGGTATTGGCTACGCGTGTTTTTCATCATCGCGCTAGTCTGACGGTGAGTCGCGCATGCTATTTTTCCCACTGCAGGTGCCCCTGTGTATCGCGTACCCATTTTCGAGGTCATAGTAGCCTGCGTGTCCCACGCGTATGCATTTTTCGTGTTCCTGGGTGCCACCGCGTACTGCAGGAGGTTAATTCCACGCACGTAGGCTACAGGGGTTGCGTGCACGGTTTTACTGCAGTTTTGGGGTGCCTGAGCGTTGCGTGACCCGTCACTTCATCACCGGGGTCACATACAGCCTTGCAGGTGCAGGGGTGGTGTTAACATCTTGCACACCACCCCCTTCACCCCAATTGCCCAGGACAATTGTGGTGTACACCTCCCATTGGCACTCCTCCATCTGTGCTGGCACAACTCCATCTGTGCCATGGTTGAGAGGACACCAAAGGTGAGGGGCGCTCAGCTGGGCGTACTCCTCATGGCGGGCGTGGTCAGGGACGTGGCCGGGCTGACCAGGGAGTAGGGGGACTCCAGGGTGTCCAGGGTGGCCGCAGAGGGGGTAGAGGCGGGGGTGCGCCACTTGGGCACGATGTTGTGCCATGTGTCAGTGCAGTCATGCCACCACCCCCTGTGGTTCTGTGAGATGCAGCTTCTTTATCTGGCACTGGCGCCCATGAGATCCGGCAGTCAGTTTCATCGATTGCCACGGGCCCAAGGGTAGTGGTAGCTGCAGGTGCAGCTGTGGACACCACCACTCAGGCTCAGGGTCTGCCAGCGCAGGCTGCGTTGGCACTTGAAGAGTCCATGGAAGATTTCCAACAGGGCAGGAGGCAAACTGTAGGTGCACGCAGGGCTGCCCTGACCGAGACACGTGTCCCTGGGGCAGTAATGTCATCTGCTGCCCCGTCCAGCCGGGTGTTGGCAAGTGCAGGGGCAGATGCAGCCAACAACACCCCGGTTGTGAGTCTACCAACCAGGACAGTCGCGGTCAATGACCCTGCCACAGCATTTGTTGCTGCGCAGGGTCCATTAGAGGGCACTCAGCTGCCACTGACGCAAGTCAGGCCTTTGGTCGTCCTTCCACCTTCCACTCCCTTGGCTCAATCCACCGGTGCCACTGGCCATACTGATCAGGGTGGCATTTGCCAGCCAGGGTCTGCGCCACTATCCAAGAGGAGGAAGGTTGTACCTGCAGCACAGGCTGGGACCCCACACACAGCCACGACCTCCTGTACGCCGAGGAAGAAGCCTTTCTGTGTACAGGAACTGGACTTCCTCGTGGACTACGTGCAGGACCACAAACTTGACATGTTAGTGGGGCCTAATTGTCAAACTACGGCTACCCACCGTGATACCCACTGGAAACAAGTTGCAGAACATGTGAGTGCATTCAGCCATGAGGTGCGCACGGCGCAAGAGTGTAAAAAGCGTTGGAATGACCTCAAACGGAGCGCTAAGGTTAAGCGTGCCTCAAATTACAACATGACTCTGGTGACTGGCAGTGGGCCGGCACCTGAGGAGGAAGACCTCACTCCGCAGAGTTCATACCACCTGTATCGGTCGAAGGAGTGGGAGAGATGCCGGACCTTGATGCGCAGTCCAGTGAGTGTTGCTGCATGTTTGTCGAGGACATGTGTGTTTTACTTGTGTAATGTGTTGTGCATGATTGCCACTACATGTCATGTGTACATGGTTCTGATGTGCAAGTAATGCAATGCTTCACTGATGCATGGCTGCTCTGCAGGATGGTGGACATATAGAGCAGACGGGGACTGTCCTCATCACCACTATTGCACCCTTCTCACATGCTGGTCACCAGGATGCCCCTTCAGTCCATGTTCCAGCTCACAGGCCCTTCTGCATGTAGCCTGGGGTGTCCTTCCTCTCAGCCCTGGGACTTTGTCATAGCATGGCTGACGTGCATGTGTCCTCTGCCTGCATGTGGGTACTCCACGTAAGCATTCTCCCTTGCCCCTCCACCCCCCCTCTGCACCCCAATTTCACCTTTGCACTGGTCTGCATCAATTTTGCCGTAAAGCACTTGCCTGTTCATGTGTCCTGTGTACATGCTAACTTCCACCAGCCAACCTGCCAGACATATGCTGTGGGGTACATCCTTTGTACTTGATGCCGGGTGTCTCACTTGGACTGTGCAAATGTCAGATGCTCTGCAGGGACATGAGTGCCCATTCATGCTCCATGTACCTTCCATGCATGCCCCTATGTGTCCTTGACTGCATGATCATTGTAGTACATGTCCTGGGTGACCTACATTGCATGGCATTTCATCAGCCTTCCCATGGCCACTGTGGGTCAGTCCTGCGTCCCACACATGTTTAGGGTGTGACAGTCTGTGTGGGTCACAGGCCTCTGCCTGTTTCAGGCCCAATGACTCTGTCCAACTGGTGTAGTGTCTTCTTCACATGTGGGTGTACTCCTGAGGGTTCATCATGTGTCCTACTTACTGTCCCATCATAATCTGCTGTGTTGTCACTTGACTCAGATGATGCAATTGATGCTAGCCACCACTGTCTGTCAATACACAGGTCTATGGTCATCCTTTTGATACCATGCACGGAATCCCTGCATTTCCACTTAGGGGCAGGGGTGGTTTGCTTGTAGCCATGCAACCCATTGCATGCACATTGCACGTGGTGCCTGAAGTTGACCTTGCACTGCCTTCACATTTTCTGATACACATCATGAAGTACTTGGACATGTAGATAGTGAGTAACATACAAATATGATGCACTGCATCGACCCACTTCTGAGCTGTATAACACCCTTCTACATTCCTAATCACAGACGCAATGTCAAGTTGACCCAGCATGCATGGCAGGTTCTTTTTTGTGTGTGACATGTCTGCTTGATGTGTTGGCTGTCTGTGTGATGTCTATGTGTGTGTGTGTTGTGTGCTCCTAACATGTGTAGTGACCGTTTTTCTCTCTACTTTTCAGATGATGATGCAATGGAGCCAGAGGATGGTGTTGTCATGCCAGGCACAGGGTTGTTATCACTACAGCAACCCGGCACAAGTGGGGGTTGTGGGTTGGTAGGCCACGAAAACCCACATGTGCAACAGACCATCTTGTCTTTGGCTGGCAATGAGTCTAGCCATGATGACCGCTGTGACGTCCATGTCGAGTTGGATGTGCATCAGGTCCATATGTCAGGGGTGAGTGATTCTGATGTGGACACTCCTCTGTCTGCAACACCTGCACTGAGGGGTCAGACAGTGGTGGAACCTCCGCCTGTGGTGGATCGGGATGCAGGTTCACCCTCCACACCAGTTGCTGATGTGCCTCGGCCATCACGTCGACGGGGGCATGTAGTCATGCAGCCACAGGCGGTGCCAACCCAACGAGGACGGCCGGTCCTTGGGTCCCGCAGTGGTGAAGCCCAGCAACGCGGTGGCCGCGCGCAACCGCGGTATACTGAGTGGGAGCAAGACATGACTGCCAATTCTGAATGCCAGAGGGCAGCAATGGAGAACATCGCTGTGAGCATGCAGCGTGTGGCACAATCCGTGCTCCCCCCTGCTAGGCAGGTGCTTCTCCAGCAGTGGGCGGCACGGTCCAGGGCCCGCTCGCTCAGGCTGGGCATGGCGGCCTCAGACAGGGCACCCTACGTTACTAGGGGAATCCAGACGTGGACCCCTTGCTCACTATTCTTAGAGAGGCACAGATCCACCCTACTGATGAGGTCCAACCAGACCGAAACACGTGTCTGGGGTTTCTGTTGGTACTCTTGTTCAGAGGAGAATTGCCTAGCATTTCGGTGCTGGACTGCCCCTGGGCAGGACAAAGACTGATATGTTTGGGATATTTCTTCTCTGTGAAAGATAGTGAGCTAAAGACTCTGGGTAAGTCTCTTGTAACCAGGACTAATGTCTGGCAGAGGGACTCCCAGGACCCCCCTTTTTAATTAGCATATTTAAGTAACGTTGGGTCTCACCCTACGTTACTAGGGGAATCCAGACGTGGACCCCTTGCTCACTATTCTTAGAGAGGCACAGATCCACCCTACTGATGAGGTCCAACCAGACCGAAACACGTGTCTGGGGTTTCTGTTGGTACTCTTGTTCAGAGGAGAATTGCCTAGCATTTCGGTGCTGGACTGCCCCTGGGCAGGACAAAGACTGATATGTTTGGGATATTTCTTCTCTGTGAAAGATAGTGAGCTAAAGACTCTGGGTAAGTCTCTTGTAACCAGGACTAATGTCTGGCAGAGGGACTCCCAGGACCCCCCTTTTTAATTAGCATATTTAAGTAACGTTGGGTCTCACCCTACGTTACTAGGGGAATCCAGACGTGGACCCCTTGCTCACTATTCTTAGAGAGGCACAGATCCACCCTACTGATGAGGTCCAACCAGACCGAAACACGTGTCTGGGGTTTCTGTTGGTACTCTTGTTCAGAGGAGAATTGCCTAGCATTTCGGTGCTGGACTGCCCCTGGGCAGGACAAAGACTGATATGTTTGGGATATTTCTTCTCTGTGAAAGATAGTGAGCTAAAGACTCTGGGTAAGTCTCTTGTAACCAGGACTAATGTCTGGCAGAGGGACTCCCAGGACCCCCCTTTTTAATTAGCATATTTAAGTAACGTTGGGTCTCACCCTACGTTACTAGGGGAATCCAGACGTGGACCCCTTGCTCACTATTCTTAGAGAGGCACAGATCCACCCTACTGATGAGGTCCAACCAGACCGAAACACGTGTCTGGGGTTTCTGTTGGTACTCTTGTTCAGAGGAGAATTGCCTAGCATTTCGGTGCTGGACTGCCCCTGGGCAGGACAAAGACTGATATGTTTGGGATATTTCTTCTCTGTGAAAGATAGTGAGCTAAAGACTCTGGGTAAGTCTCTTGTAACCAGGACTAATGTCTGGCAGAGGGACTCCCAGGACCCCCCTTTTTAATTAGCATATTTAAGTAACGTTGGGTCTCACCCTACGTTACTAGGGGAATCCAGACGTGGACCCCTTGCTCACTATTCTTAGAGAGGCACAGATCCACCCTACTGATGAGGTCCAACCAGACCGAAACACGTGTCTGGGGTTTCTGTTGGTACTCTTGTTCAGAGGAGAATTGCCTAGCATTTCGGTGCTGGACTGCCCCTGGGCAGGACAAAGACTGATATGTTTGGGATATTTCTTCTCTGTGAAAGATAGTGAGCTAAAGACTCTGGGTAAGTCTCTTGTAACCAGGACTAATGTCTGGCAGAGGGACTCCCAGGACCCCCCTTTTTAATTAGCATATTTAAGTAACGTTGGGTCTCACCCTACGTTACTAGGGGAATCCAGACGTGGACCCCTTGCTCACTATTCTTAGAGAGGCACAGATCCACCCTACTGATGAGGTCCAACCAGACCGAAACACGTGTCTGGGGTTTCTGTTGGTACTCTTGTTCAGAGGAGAATTGCCTAGCATTTCGGTGCTGGACTGCCCCTGGGCAGGACAAAGACTGATATGTTTGGGATATTTCTTCTCTGTGAAAGATAGTGAGCTAAAGACTCTGGGTAAGTCTCTTGTAACCAGGACTAATGTCTGGCAGAGGGACTCCCAGGACCCCCCTTTTTAATTAGCATATTTAAGTAACGTTGGGTCTCACCCTACGTTACTAGGGGAATCCAGACGTGGACCCCTTGCTCACTATTCTTAGAGAGGCACAGATCCACCCTACTGATGAGGTCCAACCAGACCGAAACATGTGTCTGGGGTTTCTGTTGGTACTCTTGTTCAGAGGAGAATTGCCTAGCATTTCGGTGCTGGACTGCCCCTGGGCAGGACAAAGACTGATATGTTTGGGATATTTCTTCTCTGTGAAAGATAGTGAGCTAAAGACTCTGGGTAAGTCTCTTGTAACCAGGACTAATGTCTGGCAGAGGGACTCCCAGGACCCCCCTTTTTAATTAGCATATTTAAGTAACGTTGGGTCTCACCCTACGTTACTAGGGGAATCCAGACGTGGACCCCTTGCTCACTATTCTTAGAGAGGCACAGATCCACCCTACTGATGAGGTCCAACCAGACCGAAACACGTGTCTGGGGTTTCTGTTGGTACTCTTGTTCAGAGGAGAATTGCCTAGCATTTCGGTGCTGGACTGCCCCTGGGCAGGACAAAGACTGATATGTTTGGGATATTTCTTCTCTGTGAAAGATAGTGAGCTAAAGACTCTGGGTAAGTCTCTTGTAACCAGGACTAATGTCTGGCAGAGGGACTCCCAGGACCCCCCTTTTTAATTAGCATATTTAAGTAACGTTGGGTCTCACCCTACGTTACTAGGGGAATCCAGACGTGGACCCCTTGCTCACTATTCTTAGAGAGGCACAGATCCACCCTACTGATGAGGTCCAACCAGACCGAAACACGTGTCTGGGGTTTCTGTTGGTACTCTTGTTCAGAGGAGAATTGCCTAGCATTTCGGTGCTGGACTGCCCCTGGGCAGGACAAAGACTGATATGTTTGGGATATTTCTTCTCTGTGAAAGATAGTGAGCTAAAGACTCTGGGTAAGTCTCTTGTAACCAGGACTAATGTCTGGCAGAGGGACTCCCAGGACCCCCCTTTTTAATTAGCTCAGACAGGGCACGCCAGGCTGAAATGTTGTCTCTGTATCAAGCAATTGCTGTTCACTGAAAGGCACACATGGAGGCCCTGAGGGATGAGTATGAGTCCCTCCGATCCACTCTCGGTGTCCTCTTGATGTCCCAGACGACGCGGTCAGAGGAGAGGTTTGAGCAGCTTGAGCGTACCATCTTGGCTGAGCTACATGCTTGCCGGGAGGTGCATCAGTTGTCCAGCCAGGACTTGCAGGAAGAACTCTGTGTTACACGTGTTACCTTGGAAGATGAAGCACGCGTATCATGGGAGGTTCTGCATGCAGACCTACGCATCATCGCCACACAGAACCAGGCTCACCCATCCGGCAGACTTGCTGCTGACGAGGGGCAAGCTGTGGCTAGGCGTGGTCAGGCTCCTGTGCCACGTCCTCCTTTTCAAGAAGAGCCAGACTCGGACGACGAGGTATCTCCCACATAGGTCAGGCTGTGCAGGCGTTGAGTCCACAAAGTGGGTGTTGAGCTGCACCCTGTACCTCCCCCCTCCTGGATGCCTCCTCCCCCCCGGGTCATATGTGGCCATTTTTGATTTTTCTTTTAGTTTAGTTAGTTAACTTTCAATTTGATAGTTAGTTTAATTAGGTAATGTATGTTTTTCATAGTTAGTGTAATTAGTTAATATAGTTTAAAATTGTTTGTCTATTGTGCTTTCATGTGACGGTGTGGTGCTTTGTGGCTTTTGAAAGCATCCACTGTCTGTTCCAGCTGGTCCCTTCAAGCTTGTCTCGTGTATGTGTTTGCAGCTTGGGGTCCTGACTCACATATGCCACTCCTGCTTCCCTTATCCATGGGCTCGCAAGGATGGTTCGGTGTTACAGCCTATTACACAAAGGCTTTGGACTGTCATATCTGTGGCATGTCTGCTTCTGTACTACTTGTGTTAACACCCCTAGTGGGGATGATAGGGGTGATATTGACCACAGTTCTTCCTTTGCTAGATGGGTGGTTTCATGATTCATGTGTTTATTAATTGCTATACATTGTGTAGTATGTTTCTTATCTTTACTGTACATGTGCTTGATGTAATTCATGCTGTAGACATTGGCTACCACACTTTGCCTGTGAAAGTTGCACTGATGTTGTGATTTCTGTTGTACGTCTCTGACATGGTCCAGTCATGACATGCCCGAAGAGACACACACAGGGGAATTTCAAGCATTAATCATGTGTTTTCTGCCCTTTCTGCAGGGGGATGAGCCTACAGACCACCTTTCCCAGCAGACATGGCCCATTGGACGTCTGGAAGCTGGACACGTTCGGTGGTGCAGACATGCGCATGTGTGCGCAAGCAGAGCCACAGGGATTGCGCTTATACATCCAAAAGAAGCTGATGTGTTTCAAGGAACTCCAGGCAAGGTGAGCAGCACAAGAGGGCCACACCGCGCCAACCTTCCACCAGGCCAGTTGCAAATGCATGCTAAGTAGCATCACTGACGGTGAGCTTGGACAGATAATGGTGTTGAAGCACACGGTACAGCTAAGATGCGTTGGTGGACTAATGGCTAGTTGATGGGAAAGTTGTCAGGGGCACATGCAGGGGCAGTGGCACATATCCTCCTGTCCAACATGGTCCATTGAGGCAGTTGTATTAGCCATGTAGCATTCCAAGACAGGGAAAGAAGCAGCTCACAGGTACAGACAATGAGGGACAGACTTGTGTGCAGTGCATATCATTTTCATGTTGAAATTGACACATGCACTACCTACTTTATTTGGGTTATGCTGGAACACGACTTGTACTGAAGTCGTACCTTGCTAAATGCGTCTGGCTGCTTACCCAGGGAACATTGGATGTTGTGTGAATCTTGACACATTGGTCTTCCATTTGCCACGCACCCACCGGTGCCTGACTTACTGCATTGACTGTGTATGAACCATCACGGGGGGAATCTTACTGTGGGTACGAAGCACCACACCAGATTGTTTGTTTGTAGAGTAGTTTGTTACTTTGGGGCATGTATTGTGGTGTGTGTGTGTGGGTGTTATGGGCACGCACAGATTAGTGGTTCTGGCTCTCTTTGCAGCATTGAACTGCTCCTGTTACCGGACCTGAGAGTGCGCAGGCAGGAGGCCAGCACTCACCCCAGAGATAAGTTTCTCTTTGACTTCCATTTGAGTAATTTGGTACTATGTGCATGATGTACACGTTTGGTCTGATTGTGTATGTGTTAATGTGATTAGTATATTTTTGTACATTCCCTACTTTCCCTTGTCAATCCTACTCCCCTCTCCTGCCCCTCATTCCGGTTATCCAGAATACCAATGCCTGTTCCAACTGCATATCCCTGACCCTGCTTCCCCACCAGGGTCTCAGAGGCCTGTGTAAGTTTGACCTTGCAGGCACCCAGACCATGGTGGGGGTGGTTGGTTTGTGCTACTCCTGCGCCTGTACACGGGAGCTGTGACAGTACACATCAGTTTGTGGTGCATCATTGTATATTATGTACCAAACATGGTACACATCCTGTTGTGACATTGTTTTACTGTGCTACCTTGGTTGTTCCATCATTGTGCTAGTACTTGTGATTTGTGATGTACTGCTACTTCAAGTCATCTACTGGAGACTCTTCTGGTGTATCTTGCTGCCTGCAGGCTTTTTGCTTGGCTTGTGTGTTTGCCTGCTTTGAATTCTCTTTGCTTTGGTATTTTTGCAAGTCAAGGTGGCCTCTGAGTGTGCTGGACACTTTTTACACGCAAGGTGGAAGATGGAGACAAAGGGGAAGGGTCATCCTGTTGCCAGGTAGACTTCAAGGATGAATGCTACATACCCCAGGCGCAGCTGTTCAGTGGGTCATGGTGATATGTGAGGGAGGGGGTTATTTTGTTGTTGGACAGTTGCCTTGCCCCACAGTGTGATGGGCACCCTGACATTGTAATTGTGGTATCCTATGTACATGATGTATTCTGCTGATCAATGTCTGTTCATGTGTTGTGTTTACCTTTCAGGTGTGAGGGGATAGTTGTGGTTTGACATGCTGGGGTGTACACATGGCAATGTTCACATGTGATGTGTAGAGGACACTGATGGTCACTTGATTGCACATGCGTGTATTGAGTGCATGTCCCTACTGACACACACACTCGCACTATGATCCACAACATGTACAACCAACCTTCCATGTCCACATGTGCACTCAGTTTGCCTTCTGGGGCCCACTGTGTCCCTGCAGCACATGATCTCTGACCATTTCTGGATCCTGTACATGCATGATTTGTTTTTTTATTCAGTTTGTCGTTTTCATGTGATGCTCAGGGTGTGCATCACACACAATGGCTGGTCACTATGCTGTGTGCTGAGCAGTGTGTTGCAGGAGATGGACACAGCACACGGATTATGCAGTGTTGATTTTGCTGTGCACAATGTGCATGTAAACAGGCATTCATTGTTATGTTCAAGCTACAACTGTTGGTATGCATTTGGGTATGACCTGCTTTGTGTGGGAGGTTGTTGGTCAGTCATTTCATCTGATTCCATGTCAGAAATCATTGTCTGACACCACTTTGCATTTTTCACATGTCAATGTGTACATTATTGGTACTGTGTTGGTGTTTTGCTATTGCTTGCCATGTCATGTTGTGGTTTTGGAGGCTTTGGGTGACATACCAGTGATTGTCATGGCCTGTTTTGCAGGTCTATGTGATGCACACCTTGCATGTGTACCTTTTGGTCACACTGGATTGGTTAGGTTTCAGTAGCTAGGGATGCACACAATGTGGCACTTCCATGGCAACATTCTAAGGGTGGTAAGGTTGTGACAGTTAACTGTCTCTTTGTCATCATCGATTTTCACCTGGTATGTGCCAGGCCTGTGTGCGCTCCGCAGGAGTGGGAGTTTAGGTGAAAAATGTAGCCACAAGCTGGGTCCGGGCTGCCTCGCCATGTGCCCTATCCCGCCATGCTGCCCAGCTTCCAGGGCCCGGCTCAGGGTGGACATTCTGTATATGAAACTGTCATTGGTGGCGCCAGGGTAGTTTGCATAGACAGAGGTGATGATTCCCTTGGCATTGCATACCTCTTGCACATTGATAGAATGCCAGTGCTTGCGGTTTCGGTAGATGTGCTCATTGGCCCTAGGTGGACGTAGGGCCACATGGGTGCAATCTATGGCACCGAGCACTTTGGGGAAGTATGCCATCCTGTAAAAGTCCTGGACAACGGCCTGCCTTTCTGCAGGTGTTCTGGGCATGTATATGTGCCTGCGGACTGAGGGGCGCGTAGTCATGATTGCCAACACCTGGTGTAGGCAGCGTGACTGTGTGGCCTGTGAGACCCCCCCCCACTATGGCAGGAGTCCGCTGAAATTACCAAGTGGCCAGAAATGCAGGACATTGAGCACCTTCTCCAAGGGGATCAATGCTTGGGAGCAGAGGGTGGGGGATGTAAGGTCATCTTCCCACTCCCTGACCAGGTCTAGGATGATATGAGGTGGAAACCTATACTAGACCTGGTCGTCAGGCATCCCAAAAAGGCTAGTCCGGGGGGGAAAAAATGCGGGCCCGGGCTATTCTCCTCCTCCTGCAGTGTCCCACGATCAGTGCTGCGACAAATGGGGCATTCATCGTAGCAGTATATACGTGTTTGTTGTTTGTGCGCACTTTTATACTGTGCGCGGGGATGCTTACGCCTGCCTTCCTGTGGCGGACGTGTGATGCCTGAGCGCATCTTTTAGCGTGTACTTGTTTCCCGTATTCAAATTCATGAATACAAGTTGTTCACGTGCGTGTGGGCGTTCCGTGTATTTCTCTGCAGTACTTCCCCAGTTACGCCTTCTTTTTCACACGTTGTTCCCCATTCCGCGCATTACGCCCCATGTCCTGCCCCCTTTTTGGTGTGTGCGCGGACGTTGTGTGCTGTCCCTGTGCGCATCGCGCACAGCGTTCGGGTTGTTGCAATGATGTGTGCACCCGTGTGCGCCACGCACGGATTTGGCGCACAACCCTGGGAAACATGCGCGGCGCCTTCCTTGAATCGCAAGCGTGCACGTGTGCTTGCTGTCTCACGCTTGCGCCACCTTGCAACAGCTTGCTCTGGGATTTTCGGCGCACGTTTGTTCCATGAATCGGCCCGTAAGTCTCAAGAGGGGTGAGGGTGACTAAAAGACCTCAATGAGCACACAAAGCAAGGACACTTAAAAATTACTCCAGACAGGTGTTATATTAAAAATATATACACATTTATTACAAGGCCTTTGTAACATCGACCATAGCAAAGAATCACAATAATACTAAAGTAAACCAACACATCACAATCAATACAATATATATACAAGACCGAGGGGTCTAAGGATTTAGGAGCACGAAATATGTAGACCACCTAGATGGGGAGGAAAACAGGCAATGCAAGTAATCATTAGACCCATTTCGACATCAGAAATACACCTAACTAGGAGGCAGTCCAAGCCCTACGAAGAGAGGAGCCTTATGCTCAATAGTACATGCACACGCTTGTGCCAATGGACAAAATAGGGACTCTTCAAGGGTCTCTGACAGTTCAGGAAGGTGGATGAGGCGATGAAGAACAAGTAAGACCTGCACTTGCGGGCAGAGGCAGGGTGAGAGTGTGGGATGGATCCGCTATTTCGCAACAGCGGTAGAAACGAAATGGGTTCCTGCACTAGGGGCCACCGGTTAGGGTATGGACTACTCACCGGTCCTCGACGCAGGCAGACCCAGAATTCGCCAGTTCAGTTCACGTTGCTGGCAGGTTCGGATGCGACAATCAGGACATCTTGACACCGGGTAGATTCCGCGGTAGCAGGATTCAGGGTCGAGGGGGTCACAAATGCAGTGAACGTGCACAGGTCATTACCACAACAGGGCAACACGGCAACCGCATTTACTCTGGTCCGGGCGCACTCGTCTCACTTCAGACCTGGGAATGCCAATTGTACGAAATTCGGTGTGAGATTGCCGTGGACACAGAGCTAGCAATATGCCAAATTTCGAGGGCTTCCCAAAACGGCAGCAGTGACAGAGCAAACATCCCGTGTAAGCTGGTCAGCCCACTGGTTTGCCCAGGGACACTTCCGAAGAGGCTTACTTGCAGGGTTTGATGAAGGTGCCGAGGATAGTTGTTCCCAATATTCAAATGGGTCAAAGCGCCTTCGCAGACCTTCTGGGACGATCAGAGGCAGAGACGTCTCGCAGGACGACAGCGGGCTCAGGGTGCCAAACCTTCCAGCGAATCTCTGGAATCTGCAACCTTTGGCTCTCCAGATGTGTTGTATCATAACTCCCATCAGACCTACCCAACAAGGATAATAATCCGAAACTTCTAGCAACCCCCAGGTTGCAGACCCCTGTCCTATCTCATTCATCATTCTTGATAATGTTGTTCTCGCAGGTCATCCTGCCCCATTCACTGCTTCATTATTCCTTGATCCTTGGCCTCTCTGCTTCACTCATTTGTCACTGTGCACCATGTACTGGTCACACAATCGGCAACCTGCCTAATATTCACAGTAAACCCTGCAGTAATAGAAATAAGGATTTGACTAGCAGGAGCCAAAACAGCTCATGGGTATTTGGCATCTCTCGGTAAGCAGGAGCGACCTGTTGTGAACCAGAAGCTGTTATATAGCGTTCCACAAAAGTAACTCCCTTATAAGATAAAAACTATAACTTTACCAATTGTAAATCACCAAGTATGCTTTAAATGTCTTCTAGATTTGCCCTAATGCCCATTTACACACATTTCCAAACAAACAGATTTAATGTCACATACGTATGTTTGCACAGCACCAGTTGACTTCGGGAGCCAAACTTAGCTCCTAGTAACTTCTTGTGTCAAGCCAACCAGGTCCTAAGCTATAACCGGGAGCTAAATAGCTTCAATTTCAAACCCTGATCTATATTAACTCATTACCCAACCTCCAATGTGCAGTTAATTGGTGCTTAATCTGCCTCATATTGCATTGGTTACGCTACCTCATCTTTCCTTATGCCTCCGTTTGTTGGCCATTGCCTTATTAGGGCATGCACATGGATGTTTATGTTTTGTTATGTTATGTTACGGAGATTTATACCGCACACCGCTGCCTTCACATGGTCCCCAGGCCTTCTGGTGGAACTGAAACAGAGGGTGCGGATTGGTTCAGTGAGGCGAGACAGAATATGCAAAATAGCTCAGAGACTGGTGTCCGGTATTGAGCGTGCTATAAAGGATTAGTTAATAGCTTTGATTCTGTGTTATTGCATGAAGTTCAGAAGAACCCATATTCTGTGTGCAGGTGTATGTTTACGTTCTGAGGTGAGGCCGTCGAGGGATTTGTGTCCAGATGGCAGTCTTCAATACCGTCAAGCTAGGATATAATCATTTGTAACCATTTGGATACAGAAAATATTTCAAGTTCATGGTTGCAGCCATCTGCACTTTGTGCCTTCATGACGTCTTACGGAGCAAAAGATTGCAACATAGTCCCTGTCCCGTTGCCCCGACACTCGCGCTATTTCTCCTGTCGAGAAAGACTCCAGAGTTCATGCCCCCTCAACTTTCCGAACAGGATTCCACAACCAAGTAGTACAAAAAACATTCTTCTCACAGCTTCCAGCTTTCCAGCCAATCAGTAAGCTTAAAATGGAGGCTCTAACCACCTCTAAAGGCTGCATTCCAAGCTTCCGTTTATGATATGTACACTCTGGGTACTTGGCAGGGACACATGGACTAGCTGTGTCATAGTAAGCCTCATTATGGGGCTCTTTTGTTTGCGCATTGACCGTTGTCCTTGTTGGTAGCCCTCTGTCCTTGTTGGTAGCCCTCGCATTCAGCTCAGGACTTAGAACGTCAGTCGCACCTAGAAACACTTGTGTACAGGCACGTTATAAATGACTTGTCATATCCTATAAGTAGTGATCATCTGCCACACAATAGAGCCCTCTAGTGAGGGTTCTAATGCTTCAATGTAAGCCACAACAGACAATGCAGAGATGAGATTAACAGATGATTGGCATCCACTCATCCAATGGGATGGCCTTGCTCCCCATAAAAGCCCGCCAATGCAGATGTAAAGAGGTACCACTGCCGATATGCACTGCTTCTATGCGCCCAGATACCTATGGGTTACGTGCGCTTTACAAATCAATATATAAATAAATAAACAGTCGTCTCTCGCTTCACAGTTACTAAGCAGTGTTGTGAGTCGTCCTTCTGTAGTCCTACATGATTTCCGAGATGTCTCACCCTTGGCTTCCTCTCTACCTGTTTTTTGATTGCCCTCAGCCTCATTCTCTCCTCCAATTCATCTCCTCCAATCCCCACCCTGACCTCCACCTCCTCTTCGCACTCTGAAACACTTGTGTACGAGCGCGATATAAATAAAACATAATTTCATTTCATTTCTCTCCCTCGCTCTCATTTTGATTCCCCTCCCCATCCTTACAACTCCCTGTCGTTTCTCTCACTTCGGCCCTACACTTTTCATTCTATACCACAGCACTCAAGTTAATTGTTGTAATTTTCTGCATATAATGTGTTCTGTTACTTGATTCACATATTGTTGCAATGCTTATTGTATTCTATATTGCCCTCTTGTAAAGCGCTTTGGCGTAAAGCGCTATATAAAAATATAATAAATACAAAAAATACATTCTGGATGGAACTGATATTTTGCCCTTGCTTTGGCCCTCAGTGTACGTTAGATTTGGTTGAAGACTTCCTCTGCATGGAGAGGTTGCTCCTGTTTCCTGTGTCCTGCTACCTTCCCTTATTTCCCTATACCCGCTGCACATGGCCTGCTCCCTTGTGGGATGCACCCTTGCCTCCTCCTTCATCAGATAACTCTGGAACTGTGCATCGACCCCAGCTCCATCTTCCTAGATTTCGAAAGAATTGGTCTGCCAGAACTTCCCCTACCTTGGATTACACTGTGCAGACTCCCACTTCTCTTAGTCTGTCCCAGGGACGTCATTTGGGGGTCGCCAGAGGTCGCAAGAGCGACCTCTGATGATTGGACAGCGACCTCTGTCACTCTCTTGCGACCTCTGGGAGGGGGCGTGGCATCAGCCACCAAGCGTTGCGTGCTGCGTTCCTCCATTTTGTGAGCAGCACGTGTGGTGTGGCACGGCGCTCCTGCTTCACGCTGCGTTCCTCCATTTTGTGAGCAGCACGTGTGGTGTGGCACGGCGCTCCTGCTTCACGCTGTCCAACAAACAACAAACACGGTAAGTCAGTTAAAGTTATTAGATTTATGTTTGTTTGTCTCTCAGGTAGTCACGTCACGTATAGTGTGCTGCTGGGTTGGGGTCTGGTGAGTGGGGTCGGAAATGCGGCGTCCTTGCCGCGGCGGGTTCCAGTGCTGAACTCCCCTGCGGCCGGGGCGCCGCTAGCCAAAGGCCCAGGCTGAGGTGTGTCACAACTCGGCCTGGGTCTTGCCTGCGCAGGTGACTCTGAGTTGCCGGCCTCCCCGTCCCATTAGAGAGAAACCTGGGGGAAACTCAGACACGTGCTGTTATTAACGAGATGCCGGCACTGGAGGTTCCCGGGGGCTCTTCTGTCGCCCCCTCTCTTCCCTTTCTACTCCACCGTGTGTTCTATATTACGCGGGGGCCAGAGCCCGGCTCTGGTGCCTTATTCTGTGTCCGCGTTCAGCGGCCTCTCTGTCTTGCACCGGGTCTGTCTTTATCCCGGTCCTGTTTCTCGCGGCTCTCTCCCTTCCCCGCTGACTTGCTGCTTGCTTCCGCCTCCCCCTCTGCCAGCTTCTCCCCTCGGTTATTTCTTGTCCCCTCACCCTGTCGCCTGGTCTTCCCTTCTCCCCTGGTTCTCACGTCCTTTGATTCGGCCCCTCAGTTCTCTGCCCCTCTGTTCTCTGCCCCTCTTAAACCCCTGCCCTCCCCCGCTTCTCTTGTTGGTTTTTATCTCGTCTCTCCGACCCTCTTATCGTTTTATCTCGTTACTTTTCTCTTCCTCACCGTCTTCTTATTTTTCTTCAATTTGTTTTCTATTCCCGTCCTATAATGTTTCTTTTTGTTTGTTTCTCGGCCTGGTACTTCCTGCCCTGCCCCCCTCCCCACTTTCTCACCTTCGTGTCCTTCTCATCTTCCTTCACTGTGTTTATTTTTTCTTTTCAGCCTTTTCCTTTCTTCCTATACTCTGCCTTTACGCGTCCTCCTAATTGTTTTCTCGCTCCCCACCCCGCCCTTTTGATGGCTTCTGTTTGAATTTTCCTTCTGAAAGCTCGTAAATTAGCGCCCCCCCCAGCCCTCAACGTAAAATGTGTATTCCATCTGCCAGTCAGGTGCTGGAAACCTGAAAAAACGACTCAGCCTTTTATCCTCCCTGCGCCTGTAGATTATCATGAAAAACAGCTCCTCTTAGTTACAGCGCTTCGAAACGGCACGACCTGTGGCAACAAGCGCTCTATGAAAGGTGTCATTCTTGCATCTGTGTCGAAAACCTTCCGCTTTCCTTGCTCTTATTCTTTATCCCCTCCCCCCTCCTACGCACCATTCTCCCATCTTCATCTCTCCATTTTATTCTTCTCCACAAACCTCCTCGCGCATTCTTCCTTCCCATATCTTCCTCTCTCCCCCTTTATTTTTCTACATGTAGTTCTTTGTCCTGGTTTGCGGCGTCCCACTTTTCTCTTACGACTGTAATCTTCCCTTCCTTTTTTTCGTATCCCTTTCCTCTGTTACTGTACTCTGCCTCTTCCCTCTCTATCCCCCATTCGTCTGTTACCGCAATCCTCCCCTTCCGTCCTTCCTTGCTCCCTTTCCTCTGTTTCTGTAATCTCCCATTTCCTCCCTTCTCTGCCCTTTTCTTCTGATGCTATGATCCCCCGTCCTACTCTCCCTGCCTCTTTTCCTGTTACTGAGCCAGTGCTGACGGCCAGTATGTTATAAAAAAAACTTGACAAGAAAAGGCAAACAGCTTGTTTTATAGGAGAGCACGCTTGAACAGACGGTTGAACATATTCCTCTCCCCCTATTGCAAAGTTGAAGTACTTTCAAAAGACACTTCACATGGGCACATTGCAACGGATGTGAATATTATGAAACATATAATATTGCAGTGATCATGTAAACATGGTCAGGTGTGAACTGTAAGCACCGCACCGCCATCCTGTGAAGACATTTGAAACACTTGTTGACCACCCCCAAATGCCCACGCAGTGATGTGGTGCTGTGGGTGCAGATGTGTGCCCTTTCTGTGCACGTCTTGTGTCATACCCTGCCTCCAGAGACACTTGCAAGGGAAACGCACGGAATCCCGTCCCCCTGCCGTTTCATGTTTCCATGGACTAATTCCTCCAGTGGAAACAAGAACAGCTGGATTTTTGAGTGCACAGCCCAGGACATTAGCACCAGCAAGTGTCAAGATTCACAAATGAAAGGCTAACCAGTCTAAATAGTGTTACCGTGTGTCTACAGACGTCGCATATGCTGACTTTGCATACTACATTAACGTTCACTATTACAGATGTTCAAACTCTAGGCTATTTCTTTTTTTAAAGTTTTCTGAACACACATAGTGTGCAGGGAGGTACTTGCCTCCCACAAGAAGCCCATTTCCCATGGAAGACCTCCCGATCAGTGCACTCGCATACCCTGGAGAAATACAACACAACATTGTATATTTCCTCAATGGACGTCGCAAACTGTCTTGAGTTCATCGGACCGCAACCCCCACTGCTTGATAGGTGTCCTGTCCTGTGTATTTTGGGAAGCATTCCAGCCTGCTAGCATTCCAGACCTCAGCTCATGTGCCAATCCATTAAACCCATCAGAAACTCGTCTCGGTGTGACAGCTTTCAGGGACTCCCCACCAAACCACCCCATGCATCCCCAGCAATAAAAATGCACAGCGCGCCTCATAAACCCAGGCTAGTAGGAAGGAGCTACACATCCGGGACTACAATGGATTTTACAGCACACATTTTGTGAAAGATTTGGCAAAAAGCCATGCAATTGGCAATCGGTTTTGCAGGGTAACGTGAAAAAATCGTCAGGTCACCAACAGTGCACGGTAGCATTTTCTAACGCATTTTCACGATTCCTTTGCCCACAATAAAGGCCAGTATTCTGCCATTGCAATAAGACATTTTCCTTCTGGCTGTACTCACAACACCTGCTAGGATCACTCAGAACCCTATGAGCCCATCCAGAAATCAGAGGCTGGCTCTGCCAAAAAAAAAGTTGCCTTTGCCTATTCCTTTAGAAATATGGACCTGTAAGAACCACCAAGATTAAGTAACCCTTTCTGGTCTCCCCATCAAAGTGTGTCATGTATCCACTCTGCTGAGCTCAAATGCCCATCCTCACAGAAGCCTGGTCATGCCACCCCTGCTAGCTAGAGCCCCTAGGACCAGGCGCGTGATTAGGCATGTCCCGCACTCACACTTAAAATGTATATGTAAGGAGGAACATTTTAGGCAGAAAGTTCAGGAGAAAGAAACTGAAGTACAGAATAAGTGACTACGTGACAGGCAGATGCGGTGTGATTGTGTTACGCTCTGCCACTTGCCTTTGTTAGTGGTTCACCTAAGCCTGTCCCAGCCAGAGTGCAGGGCAGGGCAGAGGCAGGGCAGAGTCACATAGTTGTCAGGTCACTGGATTGCTCTGAGTCCAATCAAAGTAATCACCTACCAGCCACTGTACAGACATACTAATGTGTTGCATGCTACGTCCTGCAGCCTGCCTTAGAGTCACATACATTACCTGCCACTGTAAAAAGCAGTAGGATCTGTCACTGAAATCTGTAGGTGGTAGGACTGCTTAAAAAGCAGTAGCCTACTGCCTAAATCTGTAGGGTTGGCAAGTATGTTAGTATAATGAATTCAGTGCTGGCACGGCAGCGGCTTTACATTAGGGAAAGTAAGCAAGCCGCTGATGCCGGCAGCACCAAATTCATTTTACTAACGTTACATTTTGTCTTTTATAGATCTTGTGGGGGCGGGATTGGAGGCATTTTTACTTCCTGCTGTAAGATAAGTCTTCGCCGGTTCCATGTGCACCCGACCCCAGCCAGTGTCCATGTGCCCCTCGTCACTGTGTCCATGTGCCCCTTGCCACTGTGCTCATGTGCCCTCCTGGGCCCAGCTTACAGCAACAGTTTATGCAAATTAAACTGCTTAAATTAACCACAGGCAGATGAAATCCAAGTCATTTGTGGCCTGCAGCCTATACATTTTGCAATGCATTTAACTAGGATTTTACATTGTGACACGACATTATGTAAACTGCTCCTTGCCGAGCCACACACTCAGCCTGGGCCTGCTGCGGCCTACAGAGCTAGTTCCTAGAGATCCTAGGGCAATGGTGCATAACATGCATCCCTCTGAGTTACAGAAGGTTAATGATGAATCTTTGCCTGGCCTGAAGTCATTCTCTAGGTCTGTCATGTGCAAAGCCTCTGTGGTCCAGTTTGTCTTTGCATGATGCATGCGCCCCAGAACTCTAAAACTCTATTAAAAATTAATATGGTCTGGTGTTGCACAAATTAATCTTTCTGATATTTTGTTATTATTTTCAGACCTGCATCTTCATGCGGGAGTTCCTTCCTTTCTGTGTTCTCAATGCCAGCAAACAGTACCACCATTGAGCAGCTGACATCCAGCCTTATCTGTGACCGCTGTGGGAGGTAAATGAACGTGAAGCAACATATTGAAAATGTACAGCATATGTTAATGATCTGATCTGTTAGTCCATATCTATTTATGCATTTCAGCCTTGTCCGAGTTGTTTCAACACTAAATACGGCTTTTTCTCTTCCATTTAATCAGGGAACACCACAAAATTAACTTCAAACTGTATGACACTGAACGCATGCTTAACGTCAGTTTTTTGGGACCCACAGGTTTCCTCTTTTCTTAGGGGCAGAGTTTGAACAGGTTGCAACTGTTAATCTCTCACATGTAAAGTATTACCCTGACAGATAGGACTGACCTAAAAGTAAGCTATGAAAATAAATGCTTGAAATCACTGCTTAGGTATGTACTCAGTGCTCCAGATAAGATTTTGAAGTGGGACTATTGTATTCCCTATTTTGTAAACTTGGAAGTAAAATAATTTTTAGGGAGTAAAAATGTAAATCTAGTTCCCCACAGCAGTATTTTGTAAGCAAGTAAAAAGGCTTTAAGTGAAAAACGGAAAGGTTTTTCTAATTATTGTTGCACCTAGTTACTCATACACATTAAAAGATCATGTGCATGTCTACCGATCGAGCAGTAATAATAGTAATTTCTTCCTTTGGAACTACGTGCGCTACCTCTCCAAACATCCATGGAGCTGTGTGCGTGAAAGCAGGGGCACAGGGTCCACAGTGTTTGTTTCCTATTTTTTGTTGGGAGTATTTGTAATCTGTTTTTCTTTTTGGGGAGTACTCACTTATTTTCAGGGAGTACACTGATAAACTTGTAAGCCAAAGCAATACATTTCAGATTTGTCTCCTCTTTGGTATTCAGCGGAAGTGGTCCTCCAAAGAAGAGTGAAGCACAAAAGAAGTCGTAAGGACACTGAGGAATCCATCATTTGCTTGACTAATAGCTTCTTATTTAGCAGTACTAAAAGAACGAACATGTCTACACCTACAGGAAAACCCAAGGATCCAAAACAGAGGTCAATCATTGATATGTTTTCTCCTAATGCAAGAGGAGCTGGCCCTACTCCAGGCTCTGATTCAAGCAAGCGCAAGAGGTCTGATGATATCTCAAGTGGCAGTTCAAACACAGCTGCACATGTTGTCCAACCATCGGCCAGCACATCAACTCTAGCTGGCAGCGAAACTGCTTCCTCAGGTGCAGACAATGCATCTACATGTGCTGACATTGGTTCACTATCTCCACATGCTGACTCTTTGTCTACAGCTCCACCTTCCTTGGCTGACATAGCATCTCCTTCATTTGTGGTGGCCACTGAAGGCTCTTGTTCACGTGCAGACATTGCTGTGACGGTTTCACGTGATGTTGATGACCTAATCAACACTTTAACGTTCCTGGATAGCGCTGAGTGCTCTTTCAACCCTGATGTTGAGGATTGTTCTTCCCGTATTGGCATGTTTGATGATCCTCCCACTGGTGCTTGTTCTCCCGACATTTCACTCCTCGGGGAGAGCACAAACAGCTCTTGGTTGCAGAGCGATAACAGTATGCAGATGTGTCTAGCTGAGCAGGGCATTCCAAGAAGATCTCCAGCTCCCAATTTAGATGACAGTGTGGTGACTGATCTGTCCCCAAATCCATGCAGTGACCCTGTACAGCCAAAACTTCCCACATACCCTGTAACTGGTTCCCGTAAGTTTAACGGAGACTACAAAACATATCCTTGGGTGGAATATTTCGTTCTGAAAGATAAAGTATACTGCTTTGCATGCAGACATTTTGGTTCTTATTCTGGAGGAGCGGGGCGTGCACGTGGCAATGTTCCATTTGTTGACATTGGCTTCGCTAAATGGGAAAAGACACGTCGTTCTTTAAAGATGCACTCAGATTCTGATAAGCATAAGTCTTCGGTTGTAGCTTGGGCAGACTTTAAGCGTGTACAACAGACTACAGGCCCTCACCACTCAATTGTTTCAATGCTAGAAAAGGTTGGGGACCAAGAGATTGAAGAGAATCGTCAACATGTGCTGCAGTTACTAAAGGTTGTATGTGTTTTGGGTCGTCAAGGACTTGCTTTCCGAGCCACAGATGAATCGCAAGACTCCCACAATAAGGGAAACTTCATAGCAATATTGCGTTTGCTGTCTGATAATAATGAACGTCTTAAAGTAAAAATGGCTAGAAGATATGGGCACTACACATCTCCTGAGTGTCAAAATGACATGATCTCAGTTGTGGCAAATCGTATACGTCAGAATATCGTTAGGAAAGTGACAAAGCACTTTGCAGTGTTGGTTGATGAAACCAAAGACATTTCGCATAAAGAACAGATGAGCTTTGTGATCCGGTTTGTAGATCAAGATGGGAACATTCAGGAAAAAGCCATGGGATGTTACCACATGGAGAAGTTGGATGCCTCCAGTTTAGCTGCAGCCATTGACAAATCTGTACGCAATGCTGGCCTTGACTGGAAGAACTGTGTGGCACAATGCTATGATGGGGCATCAGTTATGAGTGGCTGTTTCAATGGAGTGCAAGCAAAAATAAAGGAAATTGCTCCACAGGCAGTTTACATTCACTGTCATGCACATCGTCTAAACCTTGCGTTAGTGCAAACTATCACTAACATACAAACAGTGAAGGATTTTTTCTCAATTTGCAGGCTGTGTATGTGTTCCTTTCACAAAGTTCTCCTCGGCACGAACTCTTTGTAAAAGCTCAAACAGAAAGCGGTCTGGAAGTACAAGAATTAGAAAGACTTTGTGGCACTAGATGGTTTTATTGGTACGCGTGTGTTAAAAAAATACAGGCTCAATTTGAAACCATTATAGTTGTTCTCAGTGTAATAGAATCATTGCAACAACGTGACAAGCAGGCTTGTTCATAAGCCAGAGGACTTCTCCGAAATAAGCAGTGCTTTGAGTTTTTGCTAACTTTGTTAAGTATGGAAGCAATTCTGAAAAAGATTTGTGTGTTATCTGATGAACTTCAGAGAAAGCATCTTGATTTGCCAGATGCGAGTCACCTAATTCAAGTGACAAAAACTGCCCTCGTCAACCTTAGACAAGAATGCCATTGGGTGAATATCGTCAATGACGCAACGGAATTGGCAGAAGAATGTGGTATTGAAACAGTTGAAGACCACGACCGCAGAGCTTTACCAGTAAGGCAGCACCAACTGAGCAGCAAACTCAAAGAATACCTTGTTGGTACTACTGTAGGGAAGAGGCCTGGACATTAGGAGCACTCTGAGGATCGAATGCCACAGACTGAACGGATAAAGCAAGAGGTGTTTTTCTGCACCTTGGATAGGTTTGTAAGAGAGTTGGATGCTCATTTTATAGATAACATGGGGCTTATCAAGGCTGCCAGCATGTTCAATCCAAAGGCTAAAAATTTCTTGGAGGACTCATCTGCAGATTTTCTTGCTCGGCACTACCTAGGGCCCCAAGTAGATTACTCTGCATTGCATTCAGGCCTTGACACTGCAAGGGGCTATTTATCTGGCAAGACTTTAGCAGGCATTCACTCTGTCAGGTACTATCTCAATTAATCTCCAAGAGGCTTTTCTGATGTCCTAAATCTGTTGGATCTGGTTCTTGCATTGCCGATTACAACTGCAACAAATGAGAGGTTCTTCTCCTGTTTGAAAAGAGTTAAAAACTCTTTGCGAAATAGATGTGGAGACAACAGACTTTGTAATTTGTTGGTAATGGCATGTGAACCTATGGAGGTTGACGAGGTAAATTTGAGTGATGCCATTGACCGATTTTCTGACATGCGACACAGGAGGTATCCTCTGAAAAGATGAACCATCATATTCTTCGACACTGTTAGATTATAGCTCAATTTTCCAGTTAGGTCTTTCTTTTCAAGTCACGCAGACCTAATCAGCACCACATACAGTGTTCAAAACCATCTGCTACTCTCCTACACTACCAGCCTCTTCTCCTCATGAAGTCCGCCATGATACATCGCTCATGCACTACAACCAGTTTGTCTCATCTTCAAAACACTGCATGGTATGCTGTTGAGTTTTGTCAACATCCTATTTTTTACCAGTGAGCTAAGCAACAATGGACCATTACGTCAGAAACATCATGTGTGTCTTTAAAATGGCATCATCTGCCACACCGCCAGCATCCTACAGATTTTCAGTCTAAGCGACAGCAAGACATTCAATTAGCCTTTTCCTGTGAAGCCAGACAGGCACTACTAGTAGCACAGCCACAAGCATCTGTCAACCGCCAGTCTCTTAGAATCTGAGTAGCCTCCATCAGCATCTTCTTGACAAGTCAGCCAGAAGCTGCAGCACAGCTGGAGTTTTGTGTCATGAAAACATTTGCTATCCGATCCCGCCTGGCTCTTCTTCATTTCCAGTCAAGGAAGCAATGATGAACCATCTAAGCAGCAACTTCCTTTAAGCCAGTCACCAGCTACCCGACAGCTACAGTTCTGTCTTCACAATGCCAGCACCGTATCCTTGAGTTGTAGTCAACCAAGCAATGATGAGACACACCCAGTCAGTGCCCTCTGTTAAAACCAGCCCGGCACCATCGGCATCACAGCAGGTATTCTGTGACCTCAAAACAGCACCTGCCATACTTGCAGCCTCTTCTCTGCCAAACACCTGCAGCTCCACTACCAGAGTTTTGTGTCTTCTTGATCTGTTGCCATTGAACACTCACAGACCTCTCCTCTGGTTTCCAGTCACCTAAGCAACAACCTGCCCTTGAGTCAGAATCTTCACCTCACATGCCATTGAAACAGCAGCACCGGCACGTCTGTCAAGCCACTGTTCTGCTCAATCTGGTAAGAAACTACATTTTAAGTCTTATGATCAGAGTGAAGGAAGAGCAACTGTTGGGCATTATCCAAAAATCTATATAATAGTACTAATTGTTGGAATGTGTACCATTGTGGAGAGGTGCGGGGTGTGGAGGACAATGAACATGTAGGAACAGAAACCTAGGCATATAAAGAGTGTTGGTGAGTGTGGGAGTAATGCAAAATGCAGCCAGGATTTTTTCCCCCATAAAATCTGGGCACTGGACTGATGAGGCTTTTGGTACTGAAGTTTGTATCACTCAGTAATGCACTGTATGCCTTGAACACATTTTGAACTAATCTTTTGGCAGCCAAAATAACACAAGCAGAAGAGTCATTAAAAACTGAGGATGCCATACATGTTTTCTGGTGAAACATTCTCCCTCTCCCCTTTTATCCTGGCTTTCCCCTATCCAGGTGCCCGCCTATCCGTCCCTGTCCCCCCAGAATGTGATTTCGCTCTGTAGTCCTGTTGAAATAACTGGGCAGATCCACATAAAGAGGGGATTGGGGTTCATACACTTCACTTGGCAACATGGGCCTTGACACTGATACATATGATGATCCATTCTTGTATGAAATGTCACAATACACTGATATCGTAACCATTTTTTTCTTAATGCACTGAGGGATAATGCTTTATTAGGCCACTTCCTGTGAATTCATGGTGGGGGCGTGGTCTAATAACATCACGCCCTGTGGGGTGTGGTCAAATGACATCACTTCCTGTGGGGGTGTGGTCAAATTACATCACTCCCTGTGATGTCACTCTTGGGGGTGTGGCACTGTGATGTCACTTCCGCTACCCCTGGCATTTTGGTGAAATGACGTCCCTGGTCCGTCCTCGTGCCATTCGGGCCAGGCCCACTGCAGACTATGTTATTGCCATCCATTGGCACCATCGTTAGTTGGCATGGACATTCCTCCCAACTGGAGTCCCACACGTGTGTGGCCACAACCCCGGGCTGACGGATCAGCTTACAAAATGTTACAAACCTATGGAGAGAGGTATTATCAAAAAAGTGACTTTTTATGGTGGTGACGATGAGTAGCTAAGCACCAGATCACCATCTAGTGTGCAACCAAATTCACAGTCAAAAGTTAGAAAGCTGCAACAGGTCCCACTGCAGAACATTAATCACCATCATTTTAAACTCCACTGCCTGGGCTTGGAATCAAGTTCATTAGTGTGAAAGATCCCATCAGACTTATTGAAAACCCCCAAAGATCATGCTGTTTTGTACTGCATTGCCCACCACTGAAGACCAAGCCTTCTGGACCTCAGCCCCATGGATTCCCGTTTGCAAGGACTAAGGCCTTGATCCCCTTATGGGGCTGTAATGGCAACATGATTTTCACTTCTCTAATTAAATATTTTTTATTTTCTTAATTCATAACTACTTGTCAGAAATTCTAAATTGAAAGGAAATTCAAAGGCATAAGTAGTATTTAATGAAACACTCACAACATTGGTGAAAGCTTGTTCCTAAGTTATAATTTTGCAGAGGTTTTAGTTTTCTTTGCTTGCTTTCACCCACCTCAATAAATAAAACACTGTCTTGGGTTGTCTAAGGCAGTGCCAATTCAACGCTAATCTCTTGATACTGGAATGGTACACCTGTGCCCAGCAAAGGAAGGACATCTGCCCATCCAGAAATGCCTTATAAGATTCTTGTAAGTAGCTCATCAGAACGGTTTTTGATTTTGTTTCTCCTTTAAGGTGGTGGGTGGTGGGTGGGGAGGGTTGATGTTTGTATGTATTTTTGATGATAGATTAGCAGTTAATTGGCAATCAGAAAATCTGTGTTCATTTACTTACTGTCTTTTTTCTGTGTTTTTATGTAATCATTAGATATTATATTTGAGTTATGTTCTGATTGTTTTTCTTTAAAATGTCTTTACTGAATTGTAATTGTTATGTTGAACTAAATAAAGAGTTTAGAAAAAGAAAATTCTGATAAGATCCTTTAAAGAAAATCATTAACAAGTTGTATGGGTGTTAATCAAGATATGGTTTTGAAATGGTCATATCCCAATTGCGGGTTCACCGCATAGCATGGGGCATCTCCCATTGTACCATCTTGTCCGTATTCCTGGCTTTAAATTAAGATGCTACTACAATAAGGACGTCAGAATTGCTGCAGCAGCAGAAGAGAGACATCAGGTATTGTGAATTTCGAGATAGTACAGAGTGTGATTTGGTTTGCTCCGAACCAACACTCTTGAAATGAGGCAATGTCACACTGTGGTTGATGGGGTGTGGATAAGAGATGTATAGCTTATAAGATGTTTGACAGGTGTCTATCTTAGAGCTGTAAGTTTGGGTAAGGACAAAAATGGAAGCACAAAATATTTGTAATATCTTGAAAGTATTTTTGCCTCAATCAAAGAAACCATAGCAGGCTATTTTCCTCTTGTATAAAGTGACTGGTTTACCAAGGTTGGGCTCAGTCTCATTCCTGCTTTTCCCTGGTGCGTTTGATCTACGAGTTCCTGTAACTCTTTCCAACAGTCACTATATCTTAGGCTCCAATTTACATGACTCTTGTCCTTAATGTTTTCCACATATGCTCGCCACCTTCTTCCTCTCATTGTATATTGTTCAAGCTTTTGATATACTTTAAGGTTTCTCCATTCTTGAGAACTTTTTTTCACTTAACACTTTTATTACACACTGTGCCTTATAACTTTTTATTAAATGGTTTCTTCACTTGTCTTCAAATAGCTTTCCTTGACTTCTCTCTGAGGTGCTTATAACCTCAAATGTTTTTTTACTCTGAGTTAATATCTCACACTTATCATCCTTTTTTAATATTTCCTCTGATGTCTCAATGACTTGAGTTTCTCTTCCGTTGTCACACGTATGACTTTTATCATTCAATTCAGTATTCTGAGTCTTTCTGTGGCCTCCTACCACTCCAGCATACGATGTACCTGTTTTCCTTGATATTATGCTTGCAGGGCTCGGCACTCGTTTTGGGTCCTTGATCGACTCTCCGGATCCTCTGTCCGATTTGGTTTCTCACTCATCTCTCTCCAGTCTGGTTTCTTGCCCCCCCCTGGTTTGGTATGCTTCTCGATTGCCACTGTCACTGTACGGTAGTGACTGGGAGCTGGATCCACTCTCAGCCCTGCTAGTCTCTGCATCGTTGTACGGGTGTGCGGTCCACCATGGGATGTCTGTGGTCACGGTGTGAGGAATTCAACCATCCGCACTGGGTGTGCCCGCCTGGGCTTTTTTAAAATATTTAATTAAATGGAATGATGATAGACCAACCTCGTGAAAACGTGTGGGGCTAATCCACATACATTTTCCTATGTTCACACTACAACAAATACATAGACCTGTGTACTCTAGGTGCCCACAGTGTGAGGAATTCAACCATCCTCATGGTGGGTGTGCGCTTTCTTGGGCCTTTTATACATTTTAAATTAAATTGAATGGTGGTAGAATAATCTCCGGAAAATGTGTCAGGCTAGGTATTACCCAAATTGTTCAAACAAAATTGTTTGAATTAACAATTGACCTAATTTCAAGGGTCCGAATTGACCTTTTCACAATTGATCGAATATATTGGAGTGTGGTGGAACGCGTCAGTCAGCCACTCTGGCATGGAAGTATTTGGGAAGCTGTTTTTAAAACTGCATTGTTAAAATGAAGCTTTTTCTACCTTTGAAAGCTTTGTTTAGCAGTTGTTGTTCTGAGTGCTCCCCACTCGTTTTTTCGGCAATTTTTGCTGTGTTTTTGTGAAACCAATCTCTGTGATGGGAGTGCAGCTCTACAAAAAACAAAGGTTTTGTGCCTCTGTAACTGGGAAATATATCTATATCTATATATCTATATAATATATATATATATATATATATATATATATACAGTGAAAAAACTGTGTTAAAGGGACGTTATGGTTCCAAGTAAAACCGAAAAACCCTTGAAATTCGCCAGTTATGGCAAGCTAAGCAACCATAACTCGCACCACCACCGTGCACTGCTAAGACTAACACCCAGGAATCAAAGATGACATCACAAATGTCATTGATGAGATCACTGTTGACATCACATGTCTGGCTGCCCCTTTTTTCCTTTACTGACATGTCTAGGCCACATGGTTTTCTTCAGTAACAGTCAGGAATTAAAATTGGAAAAGGTAGTATATTTGTAGACTTATCCTTCAAGTATGTTCTTACAATAATTCCCTTAGGGTCCAGTCATATCATATGAAACATAAACATAGGGGAAGACACAAGCTTGAAAGACAGCAATCCTTTCTGTGCATTAAAATCATTAAAATAATCAGTAGAGTTGTCAGAACTTTCCGATAGTTCTGTTGTTTTTTATTACTGTACTTTCCCTGTTTATGTTCCTATTTTTATATCTTGTATTCACACTACTTTCCTTAGAGTCCAGGCACATCATGTGATATATATATATATATATATATATATATATATATATATATATATATATATATATATATATATATATATATATATACATAGGGTAAGTAGCAGGTTTGAAACAGAGCAATCATTTCTCTGCATAAAGGTTATCAGTTAGGTTATGAACATGTTTTGCTACTACTGCTGTTTTTTTCTTACTTCATTTTCCTTGTATATACTCATATTTGTATGTGGTGTTGTCACTGTGTTTTGTCTATAATAATGCAATTATGTAGTAAGTGGGTTTTATTATCTACTTATCACATGTTTCACAGTATGCAAAAGTCTAATAAGAAAACAGTTATCATTTCACTATTCAACATGGCAGGTTAATGAATATTGCACCTCCATCATGTATGCTGCACACAATGCCTGTGTTTCTACATGAGCACCTTAGTATACTGGATGGACGAATTAGCACTTGATATTTATTCCAATAATCCTTGACACTTTTTTTAATTGAAATTACAATAAGAAACCCTTGTACAGACTTTTCATGAAAGATAAATGCACATGTGATGTCATCAGTGATGTCATCAATGACATTTGTGATGTCATCTTTGATGTCCTGGGTGTTAGTCTTAGCAGTGCACGGTGTTGGCGCGAGTTATAGTTGCTTAGCTTACCATAACTGGTGAATTTCAAGGGTTTTTAGGTTTTACTTGGAACCATAACGTCCCTTTAACAAAGTTTTTCACTGAATTTCATAAGTGTTTAGTAGCACAACTAACCATAACGTCCCTTTAACAAAGTATTTTCACTGAATTTCATAGGTTTTTAGTAGCAAAGCTTAACAATAGTAACTTTGACTTTATGTACATGTAATATGGAACATACTGAACCACTTCTACTGAATGTAATGTCCGCAAACATTTTTGATGTCCGCGGACATATTCGAACAACAGTACCACTACCTAAAAAGTCTGGGGGGTATGTTTAATTGTTATATTACAACATGATAACATTTAAAAAATTCACAAAGTAGTACACATACATATTATATGCAGTAATACATAAGAAATGTAACCCATATATGTACCGCACTAACCATTCATTTAAATACAATATATTCTAAAATAGAATATACCAAGAGAAGATAAATAGGCTTCCAACATAATTACCTCACAGACAATCCACAACTAAGACCAAGACCAGACCTACAGAGTACTCTGAACATATCTTACCTGAAAAAGTAAGTGTACATCATTTTACTCATATCTTTATAAACTTTCTGTATTACATTTAAAAAAAAAATATTATATATATTTTTTTTTTCTCACAGAAATGTCTAGTACTCTGGAATGGCTAGAGGAGCACTTCCCACATGACGAAATGTCAGAAAATAGTGAAGCTAATGGTACAAACTTTACAATATAAACCATTTAATTGTTATTATTTTATATATATATATATATATATATATTTATTTTTGTACAGAGCATACCAAAATAGAAAATATGTCTGAAGAAACTGTTATGGAAAACATGCTTGACAGCTTAAAAGAAAAAATTGATTTATTATTGAGCAAGTTTAATAATTTGAAAACTTTTGTTGAGGATCATTTTAAAACAAAAACCTCATACCATTGTCCCACATGTACTTGTCCTCCCTCACCATATCCCAGTCAATTATCCACAAACCCTCTCCATAATACACAACGTTTTGATGAGACTTCCATCCCTTCTTCACCTGATACCAATCATGTTGAAACCCCTAATTCTCCTGTTTTTGTTTCTGTTTCTGCCTCACCTTCTCTGTCATAAATTATTAATATATGTGAAATAAAGTAACATTTTTATATTGTGTTGTAATTACTTCCCATTTTTTATTTTTTTTAAAAACAATATAGATGTCCGCGGACAGCGCGGGTGTTCTGAAATGTTTGTAAATAAATGAAAATGGAGGTGTCCTGAAGAACACTATACCTGTCCGTACTGTTCGCTAGCAAGTTGAAACTGTTCTAAGAACACAAGTGGTGTCTTGAAATGTTCGTAATTAAACGAAAATGGAGGTGTCCTAAAGAACACTATACCTGTCCGTACTGTTCGCTAGCAAGTTCAAACTGTTCTAAGAACCCAATTGGTGCCCTGAAATGTTCGTAATTAAACGAAAATGGAGGTGTCCTAAAGAACACTATACCTGTCCTTACTGTTCGCTAGCAAGTTGAAACTGTTCTAAGACACAAGCGGTGTCCTGAAATGTTTGTAATTAAACGAAAATGGAGGTGTCCTGAAGAACACTATACCTGTCCGTACTGTTTGCTAGCAAGTTGAAACTGTTCTAAGAACTCAATTGGTGTCCTGAAATGTTCATAATTAAATGAAAATGTAGGTGTCCTAAAGAACACTATACCTGTCCGTAATGTTCGCTAGCAAGTTAAACTGTTCTAAGAACACAATTGACGTCCTGAAAAGTTCGTAATCAAACAAAAATGGAAGTGTCCTAAAGAACACTATATCTGTCCGTAGTGTTCGCTAGCAAGTTTAAACTGTTTTAGAACATACGCGATGTCCAGAAATGGTTGTTTGATGTGTGACGCACTTTTAATTAATTCAGGACCCGAACACTGTCCGTAGAACATCAACGCGCATGCGCAAACCAATGTCTGTGCATTTGGTGTCCTGAGGACAGGAGTTTCCTTCGCGGGCCTGTTCGCGAAGGGATCATGTGACTGCGCCCATGCTGATCGCGTGTTCTGAATGCAGACACTGTTCGTGTCACCGAACAATTTAAAAGTACTTTTTCGAGTACTCCATAATATTTTTCCATAAAAACTCCTCATGGCACAAGTCCCACATAGTAATCCTGAGTTTCTACATATCTTTTGAAACTTTTTGAACCCTTTTTTGTGTTTGAACTGGCGCGGACAGCGCGCATGTCCCCAAACCGCGTACAAGCACCCCTATAAAAGACCACGCCCTAGAGCTTATTCTCATTGTGTTTCTGGCTATTCTTCAGAGCACAGCTATTTCTCCAGCAACTTGCTGATTCCACCATCGAGATGGCATCCCTGGCTGCAGAATTGCCACCTGGTGCTGCACCTGCTTCAGGACCACCCCCACCCCCTCCACCATCACCACCTTCCCAAGGGCCTTAAGAGGGGAACAGGAGTGAGGATGCAGAGGAGGAAGAAGAGGATGACATGAATGAGGTAGAGGAAATCCCTACTACCCGCACTAGACGTGAGTTTGGGTGTGGCGGTTATTTTCCATTTATGGGAATGGTCCTAAGGCCCGTGTGAACTGTGTTATCTGCAATGAGTGCAAAAAGATACTCAGTCGTGGGAAGCACGGTTCGTACAGCTTTGGGACCACGACCATGAAGCGACACCTGAGGTCATTTCACTCTGGGGCTAGTCGCAAGGTTGTACCTTGCGAATAACATAGTAGGTTGATTTCCTCTACTTCATCCTCCGTTTCTGATCCTGTCACTACAAGGACCACCTCTGTGGGACAGCGTCTTCCTCAAGCTGCCTCAAAGGCCATACAGAATTCTGATGACCTTTTCCTTTCGAGGGTCACAGTTGTATGTATGTACTGTGACACAGTACTCTGCAGGGGGGAGCGACTTCGGAGTGCTTTTGAGACTATCGTCTCAGAGCACAAGACCTGCTCACTACCCAAATAAAACCCACTCTACATCTTCCTCTCTCAGCTCGCCCTTTCTTATCCCTGTGGTTGGTGTCCCCCCCTTTACCCTCCTTTCACTTCCTCTCCTAGTGTGTCATGTCTAAAAAAAAACAAAACAATGCAAAATTACAAAAATCAAAAAAAATAAGGCTCTTTTCAGAGCCACTTTTCACAGTTAAAAAATAGAAGTGAAGATAAATAAAGCAGGGCCCTTTGTATTTCTTAAAAGTCCACGGACAGTTCGCGAACATTAAAAAAATTGGGGTGCTACCCAATTGTTACCATTGCATTTTTCTCTGGGAGGAAGTGGTGGCTCTGAAAAGAGCCTTTAGGAGGTGTTTGTAGGTCAAAAATTATAAATACTTAACACCTACTTCAAAATGGATGCTGTATTTCTAAAAAAGGTCGCAATGCATTGTGTACATTTCTCAGAAAAATCTGATTGCCAGCATAAGTAAGATGGACTCCATCTCTGCGAAAAATGTATGTACTAAGAAACATAATATTTTCATTGTGAAAAGAGGACATGCCAAAATCTCTTAGAAATGCACAAACAACCTTATTAACATTGCGCCTTGCTTTTCCCATTTGTGGACTAAATGAAGAAGAACGAAGCCATATTTGTCTCTGCGCAATCCGTGAAAATATTACTTGAGAATTAGGAAACATGTCCATGACATTCCCAAGTCCTTCTTTCATAGCAAATTGCAAATAAATTCCTGACACATATCCTAAACTGTTCCCACCGCAATGAATTACAATTATGTCTGGATGTTGCTTTGTTTCCAGAGTAGCACAGGGAGGTAGCAAGTCCAACCACTTCATTCCACGTACTCCATGCCAGTGTACTTCCACATGTGGAAATCCAAGATCTACAGCTACTCCACAGCTTTCTACATGCACCTTCAACCAATGTATCCACAAATCCTCCAAAATCCAAACAATCTGTTTTCTGAAACACACAGCCATAGCTCTCTGTTGTTCTCTCAGCAAAAAGAGTATCTGAGAAACTCTCTCCTGGCACAACACATCCACTAAACTTTCCTGACCAATCCCTTTCACTGCTCATTCTCATGACTTCTGAACCCAAAAATCCCCGGATGTAACTCCCGATGTCCGCGAACTACCGCCATGTCCGTGGACATATCCTAACATGAACAGCCCTTCTACCATTTCCACTTCACTCTCTGTGCCATTCCCTCATTGGATGTAGCTAAGAAACCACATAACCATGCGCCAATCACATTCAAGACCTCTACATCTGACTGCATCATCGTAGATCAGCACTGCAAATGTACTGTGAATCTCTCTGAGTACAAGTGTCATATCATTGGCAAGCACCATCTACAAGAAATACTGTACAAGTCTCCAAGATTTCTACTTGCAGCTCCATGCATATTCATATGCATGAACACAAACTACAGGTATGCATATTTTCTGTACAGTACATGAACACATTTTCAAACTGACTTTTAGCTTGTGTAATCTGTAAAATGAATCTACTGTATTTTTTTCCAATTTCCTAAAATCAACTATCACTTATAAACCTTTATACTATTTACTTTCTTTATACACACACTATCAAATCATGTTAAACAACATTTTTAAATGAAATTTATAGACTACATATATTCAAACAAAATTGCATGCATGCACACTCTATGTTCCAATCTCAAAAAATAATACTTATACAATTACATTTATGTATTTATTTATTTATTTGATTACTTTAATTTAAGCATGACATTAAGGCACTATTACCTAGAACAGCTTAGATACAGAAATGGTGGTATTCAGTGGTACATTATGAATTTCACAAGACATACTAAAGATATTTTGTTTGTTACAGTTACTCATTGCAATACAATTTGTTCATTAAGAACATATCATATGTATTGAACTGGTGCGACGTATCTTATGTGAATAAGATAGTTTTAATGGTTTTAAGGAAGGCGCTGAGGATTTCAATTAAAAAAATCAATATCTAAATTTAAGAAAATGCTATATACAAACAAAATTACTAATTTGTTTCTTTTACAATTGCAGTGAAGACCATTCTCCTGAAAAGAAGCAGCCGAATTTCAAGAACAAAGAAGAACTAAGAATTAAACTGCTCATTTTAGAAAAGAAGTAAGTAGAATATCACCATAATATTTGTATTATTACTCAAACATACTGTAAAGTTAATTAATGCTATTTCTGTGCCTAAAAATAGAGATTGTGCACCATTCTGTCCAAAAATCCCCATGTCTTAAACAGCGATTTACAGCCAGAATGGCACGCAAATTCCTACTTTTGGACACACAAATTACCCAACTCAACCGCTAGAATTTTCATATTATAGAACAAACAACTGTTTTTATTGTATACATTAGATTTACTTTTTGTACTTCTCCACATCACTAGCTTATTTTTTCTGTCATCTGAACCTGCGTTTAGTAACATACTAATTGAAGAATACACATCCCTACTAGTTGTAGTTCCAATGCACAATCAAACACCATTACATGCATCATCTTACTCGAACACTCATGCACACAGCACACATACATTGCAGAACACCCCAACCCATACCTTCTTTATTTTTTTCAACAGACCCTAAAGAATGCCTACCAAAAGTCAAGTCCGTAGAAAGCAACGCAGAAGTAGAGCAAATGAAAATAAAAGTGTGCAACATAAGCATCCATTTCTAACAGAATTTGTAAAAAAAAGTTGAAACAAAACAGCTAATACAGTCATTTAGTGAAACACAAGAAGTTTCAAGTACAAAAACTTTGCCTCCTCTACCAAAATGTAAAACAAACCAAAAAACAATTAACAGAAAATCAGCTATCACTACAGATAAAACTACTTCTTTAAATTTTAATATAGTGCAAAGTAAGCATACCAAGAAAAGTACTTTAGCCAAAATGTTCCATCACAAAGTCCTTCAAAATCTTATAAAAACAGGAGAGAAATCAGGTTCAATGCTTAAAACCTATGTTAGGAAATTAATTTTAGAAGCATTGATAGATAGTCCAATTCTTCTCAAAAGAAAGTTATTTATTTTAGTGTTAAACAAAATGAAACCACTAACAAAACTAATAACTAAATTACAAAAAAGACTTCTCAATAAACGAAATGTCAACAGAAAGAACTTCTTAAGTATCTGCAGAGGTGAATGGAGTCACACTATGAGCACAGAACCATACTTTAATGAAGAAGCGTACAAACAACAGCAAACAAATACAATTGCCATACATATCAGTGGTCGAAGTTATGAAAAGGTTAATAATACCATAATGGAACAAGAAGTACTCCTTACAGAAATATGCCCTGAAAACTTAGAATTACCCCTCCATTCAACTGAATCAGAACGTCTAGTGTAGAAATGACCAGCACGTCAATATGTAAAATTCCTAAACAATTTTTCAAGTCTTTACGCCAAATCCTCAATCAATATGTAAAAAGCAAAGACAAAATCAAAATTAAACTACTGAAAAATATGGATACCTGTCCAGTGCGCAAATACACAGGACTACAAGGACATTCATTGGCCTGCATTACAGGACCTACTTGTAAAACCACCTTCCATGATATCAAAAGAATATCAACACATCATTCAACTATAAGAAATCCAGTCTATAAACTGTACTATGCTAAAAGTCCTGCTTTAGCACTAGCAAATTTAAATAACATTCTTCTACATGGTACAGCGAAAGACTTACTTCAATAAATTGACTATATCCAGAAAAAATATTTTGGAAGTGAAAGCCATTTACAGAATGAAATAGCTTTAAACCAAATTAGCAACAATTCTACACATGGCAACCGTTTGCTAAACACATACAAAAAAGAAATACTAAAATTTAAATGTACATCAGTTGAAGTACCAAACCATGTATGTGTATGTTGCCGCAGAACTTTTTATAAACGTAACACGAAAACTGTAGATCTATCATATAAAATAGAAGACAATGAAGATTCTAAATGGTTTGAATTAGCTCTCTACCTTGTAGCAGAAAAAAATACGAAATAAGTGACCCCTTAATACTTTGCAGTTACTGCACTACAACACTTGACAACAACCAAACTCCTTCACGTGCTATCACAAATAATTTGGAATTATGCCCACTACCAAAACCCCTACAACAACTTAATTTATATGAGAGCATCATAATTCAAACAGTACACCCATTTCAAGCAATAATACGCCTTCAACCAAAAACAGTAAAATTACCTCCCTCTGAATTGGTAAAAGGCATTCGTGGAAAAGTAGTTTATTTACCATTAGATCTAAACGAAAATGTGCATACTCTAGGAGTGCAACGTCCAATGCAGCAATCTTTAATTATCTTAGTAAACGTAGTACCTACAAAAGACAAAAAAATATGGCAACAGCTGGTAGATTTACATAAGGTTAGACAAGCCTTACAATATCTTAAAGAGAATAATGAATATTACAAAGAAATTAATATTGAAGAAAACTTGAACGATACAACTGAAATAATTCAAGAAACACAAGAAGCTGGTCAATTTGAGCTACTAGATCCTGCTACAATATCAAATACTTTAGACCATTATACAATTCATCCTTTGCACTCTAATGACACCATAGAAGATGCACTGGAAACATACCAAATGCGTCAAACAAAAGGATCACCAATCAGCATATGGGGAAAAAGTATAGAAGCACGTGCTTTTTCTCTACTCTTTCCTACTGGCAAAGGAGGAAGGTATAATGATAGACCTATTCAAATATCAACTTCAGAATACCGCTCATTACGGATGTATTCTGAAGATTCCAGATTTAGACAAAATGTGGAATACATATTCCACCTACTCTTTGAAAGTGAACTAGCAACTTTATGTTACGGAGTTGCACACATATTAAAATCAGGATCCCACTTTCAAAACATGACAGCTACACAATTATTACAAAAAGTGCAACAAAAGGATGAGGTTTTACAATCAAATATTACAAATCTATTAGCAAATATGCGTGGTACTAAAGAGTGCTGGTTTCGACGTCATGGAGATGTACGTTGTATGATCAGAAACCTTGGTTTGTTACGTTAAGTTGTGCAGAATATGCATGGGAAGATTTACATGATTTCCTACGCATATCAAATAAAAACAAAACAAACATAGATATACTAACACCAGGAGAACTTTGTTCTTTGGATCCTGTTAATGTTTCAAGATATTTTCACCATCGCGCCATTGCTATGCTACATTGTATTTGTAATAAAACTGTTCCTCCCCTTGGAGAAGTGCAACACTTCTTTTGGAAAAAAGAATACCAAGCCAGAGGAGCACCACATATCCACATGCTTTTATGGATTAAAGATGCTCCTAAATTTGGTCAAGACAGTGATGCCACTGTTTTACAGTTTATTGAAAAATATGTCACTTGTGAAATTCCATCAGAATCCACAAATAGTGATCTTCTTGCACATATTTTACAATTTCAAAGACATAAATGTGGCAAATATTGTCATCGCAAATACAAAAACAAAGGGAAGTACTACACTAAATGCCGGTTTGGGTTCCCTAGACCAGTTACAAATACAGGTCAAGTGAACAACCTCATGTCTTCAGTTAGACATAGTGTTAAAGGTAAGTCACCTAAAAATACATATTACATAACAAGAAAAGAAAAAGAAAAATATATCAATGATTATAATGCAATCATTGCCCACTTATGGAATGCAAACATAGATGTGCAGTACATTGCAGACAATTCTACTGCAGTTGCACGATATATCACAGCATACTTAACCAAAGCAGAAAAGACAGAGCTCCAAGACCTCTGGAATGACCTGTCATCAGATAAAACAGTGTCTCAGAAATTATACAGCTTGGGCATAAAAATGCTCTCCCATAGAGAATGTGGATCATATGAAGCAGCTGATTGTTTAACTGGTACTGCATTGTATGGTAAATCTGAAAGTATAGTATGGCTAAGTCTTGGTCCAGCTAAATCTAGAAAAAGAGTTCTAAAAACATACGAAGATATAGAAACAATAGCCAAACATGATCCCAACAGTCAAGACATTTTAAAAAACAATGTATTGGACACATACTACCCAAACAGAAGTAATACTTTGGAAACCATGTGTCTATACCACGTAGCCCAAAACTACACATACAAAAATAATATAAAACCTGATGAAAAAAAAGGTAAATACAGAGTGAAAAACTGTGAAGGCAGCTTAGTTAAACTCACTAAACCAAATTTAATTAATCATATCAAATTGTCATTGAAGACTCCTCAACATAAAGAAATATATTACATGTCCCTGCCACAACTCTTTAAACCATGGAGAAAAGAAGAAGAAATACTAGAAAACTATGACTCATATGAAGATGCTTTCAAAGCAAATGAAAGCACTATAACTGATGTAAACTTTACACAATACAAAACAATGTTGTACAATGAACAGCAACACAATGAAGAACTCCAGGCCCAACTAGATAAAGACACTCCTGACAGTAGTCAGTCTTCTGTAACAGGAAGCCAAGAACCACTGGGAGAACCACTAATAATAAATGAGGCAGAATTAGCTTTGATAGAAGTAGAAAACACCATGTGTCTTTATGAAGATAAAGAAGACTTAACTATACTACAATCAAAACTAAGCAACGGACAATGTAGCATTTTTGAAGAAGTAACAAAACAAATTGCACATGGTGTACAACATGAAAATAAAGAATGTTCCTGCCATAATTATAAACCTATACTACTGTACGTCAGTGGTGAAGCTGGTTCTGGCAAAACATTCCTAATCAAAATCATCAGTAACTTCCTTCAACAATTGACAAACAACAAACTGTCAGCTGTTGTCAATGCCCCCACAGGTTTAGCTGCCTACAACATAGGTGGTGTCACTTTACACTGGTTACTACTATTGCCAGTAGAACACCAGAACAAATTAGACTATTACAAACTTTCTGCAGAAGCTGCAATGGAACTACGCAGAGTATTGAAACAAATGAAAATGCTACTAATAGATGAAGTGAGCATGGTTTCCAACCTACTGTTGGCTTGATTCACCTCAGATTACAAGAAGTACTGAAAACAAACTATGAAGAGCTCTTTGCAGGAAAACACATTATTGTTTTTGGAGATCTTCTTCAATTGACACCAGTAAAAGGTGAGCCTATTTTGAAAACATTAGGACACAAACTCTGCTGTAAAACTGTTGGCAGCATTGGAAATGTCAACCTTTGGCAACATTTCCAATATAGAGAATTAACAGAAAACATGCAGCAATCTGCAGATCTCACTTATGCCAACATCTTAAAAAGTATCAGAGTTGGTATACTCTCTAAAGAAGCAGAAACAATATTGAAAACCCGGCAAATGAATGCACTTTATGGCGATAATGCATGTGCTACAGATGTTATGGAACAATTAGCCCACAAAAATGTCAATTGTATGGCCTTAATGCCAACTATTGCAAGCTGTTTCAAATTCAATGAAATAATGTTAAGTAAAGAAATGCAACCAATAATGGAAATTAGCACCACAGACAAACTAGATGTACATGGTATGACACTACCTATGTGTGACCAAGCCACAACAAGACTAAATAGTTTAGAAAAATCAATCTCAAACACAGCAGGCTTAGAAAAGATATTAAAATTATCCTTAAATTGCAGAGTAATGCTTAAACGTAACCTTGACATGGACCAAGGACTAGTTAATGGAGCACTGGGTACAGTTGTTGGCTTTCAAACATACCCAGGTGACAACAAAATTCAGTTTGTCAATATACTCTTTGACAAACTTTCAGAAGTTAAAAGGATAGGACGCTCAACAGCTCGATTCCTTCTCTTCAAAGACATGTATGTAGGCAGAGAACAATTTTCTCTAACTCTTGCATACGCAGTCACGATTCATAAATCACAAGGTCTTAACCTAGACAAAGCAATGATAGATATTGGTAACACAGTCTTTAAAGAAGGCATGAGCTACGTAGCACTATCACGCTTACGTACACTTGACAGTCTATTTCTAATCAACTTTGATGCAAGTAAAATAAACGCTGATATTCCTTGCATTTTAGAATACAATAGACTTCGCTCACTATACACTCCCCATTTAAACACATATTCTTTTCCACAAAAAGTAAAACATTAAAAAAGAAAAATAAATCAAACAGAAAAGCAACAGGATTTCACTGCAAATCCTCCAAAGAGAGTAAAAGAAAGTAATACTTCATCAAGTACCATAAGCAAAAAAGAATCAATTAGGCAAAGTAAACCCGGTACTTCTTCAAAGAAGGAAGACAAACTCCCAAAAAAGCAGTCAGATACAGAACTACCTGGTCCATTTAAACTGCCAAATATAGTTGGTGTAAGTTGCTACGCAAATGTAGCAATGAATATTCTATTTCAATTACCACCAATTGTTGACAACATTTACTTACACAGTACAGACCCATTGTGTTTGCAAATGTTAGTACTTCACAGAAATGCAGCAAACAATCCTGACAACAAATATACAGGCCGATTCATGGAATTAATCTGCACGGAAAATTCCGGCGCAGAGGTGCCAAAACGTGCGATTCGCCGAAAATCGCAGGGAAACCAGCGCACATCGATTCATGGAAGTCTGTGCATGAGAAAAATATTGGATGTGCGCTGAAAAAGTGCGCGGCGCATGCCGGCACACAGGTCATCCAACGGCGTGCGCCACAGCCGCTGCGAAATCGCACATAGCACGGCGCACATTACAAAAGTAGGCGGAACAAGGGCGTAACACTCGGAATGGGGAAAAACGCGTGGAAATATGGCCGTCACGGGGGAAGTACAGGAGGCAAGTGTGCGGAACGCCCACACGCTCCCCTACAACTCGTATTCATGGAATCGAATAGGGCAAACCAGCGCACGGTCAAAGACGCGCACAGGGCCAAACAAGTACGCCACAAAAAAGCAGGCGGTAGCGTCCCTGCGCCTGAAATAAATGTGCGCCAAAATGTGCGCTAACAAAAAGCACCCATATACAGCTATGATGAATGATCCATACAGTGGCCCTCTAGGACGAATGAGGTGCAAAGGGGTACCGACAAACACGGACACCCGCTGTGTGAAAAATAGTGTGTGCCTGTATTACGGGGTTCGCGGGAAGTTCCACACGCGAGTGGCCTGGGCACGTGTATTCCGGGGTACGTGTGAAGTTTCCCACGCGATTTAGCAGGGTACGTGTATTTCGGTGTGCGCGTGAAGTTTCACACGCAATTTCAGCAGGGTACGTGTACTCCGGGTGGCGGCAAATTCCACACGCGAATCCAGCAGCCTACCTGTATTTTGGGGGTGGCGGGGAGTCCCACATGTGAATTGGCCATGTGGGTCCTCCCAGCTGTTCCCTCTACACCCTCCACGGCCCCTGCAGGCAGCCCACACACCCCTGCACATGTCCCGCAGGCAGCCCATCCACCATGGCCATGCCCCCCAGCCAACCCACATGTCACCTTGCACTACTGCCCACCCCCCAGCATCCAGGGGCACCCTCCACCACACCCCCACTCATGTCCCCCTGCACCCCCAGCCCCCAGCAGTGCAGGGCACCCTCCACCAGGCCCCCACTCCTGTCCCCCTGCACCCCCACCCCCCTGCATCCAGGGGCACCCTCCACCAGGCCCCCACTCATGTCCCCCTGCACCCCCACCCCCCAGCAGTGCAGGGCACCCTCCACCAGGCCCCCACACATGTCCCCCTGGACCCCCACCCCCCTGCATCCAGGGGCACCCTCCACCAGGCCCCCACTCCTGTCCCCCTGCACCCCCACCCCCCAGCAGTGCAGGGCACCCTCCACCAGGCCCCCACTCCTGTCTCCCACCACCCCCACCCCCCAGCACTGTAGGGCACCCTCCATCAGGCCCCCACTCCTGTCTCCCTGCACCCCCACCCCCCTGCATCCAGGGGCACCCTCCACCAGGCCCCCACTCATGTCTCCCTGCACCCCCACCCCCCAGCACTGTAGGGCACCCTCCACCAGGCCCCCACTCCTATCCCCCTGCACCCCACCCCCAGCACTGTAGGGCACCCTCCACCATGCCCCCACTCATGTCTCCCAGCACCCCCACCCCCAACACTGTAGGGCACCCTCCACCAGGCCCCCACTCCTGTCCCCCTGCACCCACACCCCCCAGCAGTGCAGGGCACCCTCCACCAGGCCCCCACTCATGTCCCCCTGCACCCCCACCCCCAGCACTGTAGGGCACCCTCCACCAGGCCCCACTCCTGTCTCCCAGCATCCCCACCCCCCCAACCGTGCGATTTGCCTGGGCACGTGTATTCCAGGGGTGCACGGGTAGTCTCACACGCGATTCCATCAGGGTACTTGTATTATGGGTCCGCGTGAACTTCCACACGCGATACCAGCAGGGTACGTGTATTACGGGGTTCGCGTGAAGTTCCACACGCGATTGCCCTGGGTACGTGTATTTCCTAGTGCGCGGGAAGTTTCACACGCAAATTTGCAGGGTACGTGTATTTCGGTGTGCACGTGAAGTTCCACACGCGAATGGGCCTGTGAGAGTGGGGCACGTGTATTCCAGGGGTGGGCGGGAATATTTACTTGCGACTGGGCCTGGGAGAGCGTGTTACGTGTATTCCTGGGGTGGGCGGGAAGATTTACACGGTCGCCTACAACGCGCCAAAAAATGAAAGGTACAATCCTGAAACACGTACGCCAGCATGAAGCAGGCGCACGTCCCGCGCAGCATAAAAGAGTGCACAAACAACAAACAAGCTCAGACGCCAGAATGAATATACCGTTCCTAGCAGCAGTGGCCGTGGGATACCGCAGGAGGAGGAGAAGGATAGTCAGGGCCAGAATCTTCACACCGAGAACCAGCCTATTTGGTATGCCTGATGACCAGGTGTATTTCCACCACACATAATACTCGACCTGGTCAGTGAGTGGGAGGATGACCTCACATCACCCACCCTGTGCTCGCAAGCACTCAGCCCCCTGGAGAAGGTCCTCAATGTACTGCACTTCTTGGCTACCGGATCATTTCAGCGGACAAGTGCCATAGTGGGGGGGGTGTCACAGGCCACGCAGTCACGGTGCCTACACCAGGTGTTGGCCATCATCACTGCACTCCCATCAGTCCGCAGGCACATATACCTGCACAGAACACCTGCAGAAAGGCAGGCTGTCAGCCAGGATTTCTACAGGGTGGCACAATTCCTCAAAGTGCTAGGTGCCATTGATTGCACCCATGTTGCTCTACGTCCCCCCAGGGCATCTGAGCACATCTATAGAAACCGCAGGCACTGGCATTCCATCAACGCCCAGGTAGTATGTGATGCCAAGGGAATCATCACCTCAGTATATGCCAACTATCCAGTGTCCACCCACGACAGCTTCATTTACAGGATGTCAACCCAAAACCGGGACATGGAAGCTGGGCAGCATGGCGATGCATGGCTGCTTGGTGAGTAGAAATGCCACAGCACACGCATGCATGACAGATACAGAGTAATGCTAATACCCCACTAATGATCCCCATCACCACCTCCCCAGTGGACAGTGCCTACCCTCTGAGCACACACATGATGACGCCAATTCGGAACCCCATCACGCCTCCCGAGGAAAGATACAACACAGCCCATATTGCAACACGGGGCATAGTGGAGCGCACATCCGGAGTGCGCAAGTCACGCTTTCGCTCGCTTGACCGTTCTGGTGGGCAGCTGTTATACGCTCCCCCAGTAGTTTTCAGGATCATAGTGGCAGCATGTGTCCAGCACAATATTGCAATACGCCGGGGCCTGGATGTGGACATGGTGGTGCCCCCACATCCCCAACCACATGCACGCCCGCTGCGCATGGGAGGGGAAAGGGCATGGGGTGAGGCAGCCCGTACGCAGCTGGTGGCTAATTACTTCACATAGAAAGCACACCCCGGTGGAGTGCACACAGCCCTGGCACATACCATCTGACAATCAATGATGACTCAATCTGACAATTCTGATGAATTAAGGGACACTCAACTGTCAGAACCATATCAGCCTGAGAATATTCATCTGGAAGTGTCACAATGTGTGCATCCCTATCTATACAAAAACCACCAATGCAGTGTCATCAAAAGACACACTTCCATGCAGCAAAAATGAATACCCACTTGCAAAATACAACATGAGAACAGTGCCATGTCACCCAACCCCTCCCCGGCACGGCCACACAACACACCATGGCATGTCATGCAATGTGAGAGCAAACAAATTAATCCCCACAACATGACCCAAGTGTCACCAACTACAGTGTCCCTAATGGAAACTGGCCACACATGAAATGCTCACAGTAATGCAGGACCAACAACGCACATTACCAAATGCTTACCAATAATACCAATCACCTACACAACCTCCAACCTACCATAAACATAACAGTATGGACTTAAAAAATTGGTAGCCTCACTACCTGATAATGCCAGCACTTCGAACACTTCCAAATATACAGTTTTTGCGCCACGCAAAAGTGTAGGTGCACTGCTTACAACATGGACTCCAGTTCCAAAGTAGACCGCCTTGTGAAGAAATGAGAAATGGACCTGCAAATTAGGAGGATGAGATGGATGCAGAGGCACATATCAATACACCATGCAGTGTACAATACAACAACAATATGCACTAGGAATGTATACACAGTATTGACTACAGACTGCCCACACATCAAATGGGAGTCCAACGTCACCGTGTAAGTCAATTTCACTTGGGCACACCCTTTGCAATCCAATGGAAACGGGAAGCAGGAGGGGTGTGTGTCACACAAACCCAAGCATCTGACCCAAATTCAGGACAAGCCTGCATGTGCCCAGCCACAGTACAGCGTATGCCCACGGGAGCCACACAAGGCAACACACTGTCCAAAAAATCAAGAATCAAAATTTAAAAAAAAAAAGAAAAATCAAAAATCTAAAATGGCCATGAATGGGCCCGGGGGGGAGGTTGGGGGAGGCCACCCAGGAGGTCCGAGGACAGGGTGCACACCAAAACCCACCTGTGTGGATCTTGCGGAAAAAAAAAAACCTCCATGGGCTCATGGTCTGCACGGCTACCCTATTGTGGGAGAATCGCTGCTGTCGCTCTCCTCACCCTCTGCAGCTGCATCAGGAGGTGGTGGCACTATGGGAGGCAGCCCACGCAAAGCCCTAGTCTGGTCCTCCATGGCAGCAAGCGTGGTGTTGAAGGTCTGGTTCTGGAGGATAATTGTGCGGAGGTCCCCATGTAACAACTCACGGGATGCCCGGACCTTCTCCCTAGTTGCCTGCATCTCAGCTGAGAGCATAGGTGTGAGCCGCTCCAGCTGCGGTTCTGTCCTCGTGTTAGCTGAAGCCATAAGCTCAACCAGAGTTGCCCTGAGCTGACGGAGTTCCACCCTCAGGGCTTCTCTGTGGCCCTGGGACTTAATAGAAATGGCTTCCCGCAGAGTCTCCAGTACCGCCCGCCTGTCCCTGTTGGACGCCAACATGTCCTCCCTGTGTGACTGGCTAATGGAGTCTGTTGCCTGCTGTAGTTGTTCAATTAGCCTTTCTTGGGGGACAATGGAAGTGGCCACCCTATCCATGGCCTGAGCCATCATCTCAGTTGATGCTGCCTGTTGGTTTGCCATCATGTATATGGATTTCTCCCATGCGGTATTGCCAGGTGGCGTACGGCCACAACGTCGGCGGGCACCACACCTGTCTGGGGCAAGGCGCACTGCCTGAGGCTGCAGGACTGCATTCCCCCTCTGGTCTGCTGGCCCAGGAACAGGATCAGATGTAGCGGAGTGTGACCCTGCATCCGTAACCACCAAAGGCAGACCTACCAACACTGACATCCCCATTGCAGGTGGGTTGGACAGTACAGAATCCCTCCCAGAAACACTTACCTGCGACGGCACATAGGTCTCATCATCCGAATCTACACCTGAATAGAGCTCGGGGGAGAGACACCCCTTGAGATGACGATCTGCAGCAAGTGTGGGTTCTCACCCACCACCACACCACGTCCCTCACTGGTGCCCGGTTGGGCCTGAGACCCCTCCTGGGTCTGCACCATCTCCACAACCCCAGCAGTATCAAGTGCGTCATCCCCTGCAAAGACATGAAAGAAAAGAAATGGGAACAGGCATTAGCACCATGGAACACAATTAGGGCTGAGAAGCAACAGAAACAGTACTTCATTGACACATGTCCCACATGACTATAACCCTCCCATACATGCACTGTCACTGCGTATGAAAGGGAGGCAAATGGCACACATTGATGACACCAATATGGAAGACCAACAAATTTGCAGCATGCTGCCTAGCAGTGCCATCACACATTGGCCTGTGATTGGCATGTCCAATACACATACATGGCACATGCCATCACACAGATGGCATGTACCCTAGCCATGTCACACATGTGACAATAGGACTGAGAAATGCCTAGTGAAAGTGGTGGAATGCAGACAATCAGCCTGAATGAACACAGAATAACATGCAACTATGTTGTGGCAAGATGACACTTCAAGGGCAACTGGCGTGAGGTTGGGCTGAATGTCTACTGTTGCCAGAAGGGATACTGCAACACCCAAATCCTGTTGCGCAGAATGTATTGGATGAAGCACATGGGTGACCCAAACCACTCAGGCACACACCCCCTCACCTGGCACTCAATCAGAAGCACTCACACACACACCATGCACATGGATGTCACACACATGCATGTGCACTCACCGGACAATGCCTCGTAATCTGGCAGGTCTCCCACGCCTTGGATCTGTTCCTCCGTGTCGTAGGTCCCAGAAACATACTCATGTGGAGTGAGTTCTATGTCCTCTGCCGGAGACCCACCTCCAGTCACTAGAGTTGCAGCATGACTTGAGGCCAGCTTTTTCTTTGCCCTGCGCTTAAGGTCATTCCAGCGCTTGTAGCAATCATTAGCTGTGCATCTCACGAATCCAAGGGCACTTATGAGTTCCGCAATGGTCTGCCAGTGTGACTGACGTTGTGCAGGTGTGGTCTTGCATCCTGCAGTAATCACCATTTCGCTGTCATGTGTGGACACATACTCCATCAAGTTCGGCCTGATTGAAGCTGGGCTTCCTTGGTGGGCCGGACTGTGTAGCCGTGTCTGGGCATCAGCCTGTACTGGACGAGCACTCTTCTTCTTCCGCTTGGAAGGTGGTGGTGATACTGAGTGTCCTACGCCGCTCTGGACACTAGGGGCAGGAGCCCCGGTGGACTGTGGAGTAGGAGTGTGGGAATGAACACTCACCATGGGACTTGGTGCAGGCATTAGCTGAAGTGTGATGTAGTCAGGGGGAACGTCAGCAGGATGGACTAGGACCGACACTGTCCTGGGAGACTCAGAGCTGAGGTGGATGGAGCCGCAGCTGCCCCTGCAGCCTCCCCACCCTGCCTACTCAGGGCAGCAGATGATATAGCTGCCCCTGATCCACGTGGGCTGGTGACACCAACGTGCACGCCACAAGTGGCCTAGACCTGCTGACCTGGAAGTCATCCATGGAGTCACCCTGTGCCAGGTCTGGTGCCACAATGGGTTGGTCCAACAAGGGCTGAGCAGGGATGGTGTCATCCACGTTACCCTCAACCAAGGGGTAGGGTACTAGATGGAATTCGTACCCTAGTGCTCTAGCAAGGCTGTATGTGACCCCTGGGGGAAGATGACGGATCACGCAATGCACAGGCACCCCGAAAAAGGGAGATAATGTGCATGCAACCCCTCCTAGACCACGTGCGTGGAAAAAAAACCTGCACTACGCTGTGGCACCCAGAAACACAAAAATGAACGTATGCGTGTCACACGCAGCCTAGACTGACCTCTGTAGGGGTAGACAACACTGGGCAAGCACAGATGTCAAATACGTGCGTGACTCACCGTCTGCCAGGAAATATCGTGCGAAAAATACGCGCGTGTGCGCGTTGGCAACACCCCCGCCAAAAGAAGAATTGTACGCTGTCTGAGGAGACAGGACAACAGGAGAAGTGAACGCTGTTTGAGGAAACAGGCCCAGGAAAAAGACAAGAAGAGAAAAAGCTGTCAGAGGTAACAGGGAGTACGAACTTGGAACGCCGTGAAGTAAATCGCGTGTGAACCAACAAGAAGTACAGATTTCACCCACTAGCTCTCCACAAAAAGCACGTACAAGACAATGGCATTCTACACGTACCTTTTAAACATGCCCACACGTCCAGCGTCACTTCCGCTTGTACGCGCTAAGGCCCTATCCTCCAATTACACGAGCTGACACTCTGACGTGCAGTCATAGGGAAAAGCCCACACATGCATGTCAGAGATGCGCATACGCGCTGAGGCCCTTTCCACCAATTGCACGCTATGAAACTCTGACGTGCTTATTTTTTCTACGCGCCATGGAAAACGCACGTGCGCATAACGTCAAAGACGCGCCTAAACGCTGGGGGCCATTGGGCCAATGAATTCGCGTACGTGTGCTGATGCGCTTACGCGCTAAGGCCCTTTCCTCGAATTACACGCAGACGTGCTTGATTTTCACGTGCCAAATCACTCCGTATCAAGCTGGCCACGCGTAAACACACAGAAGACCACGCTCCTGCCCAGAAGGCCGAATTACTGCCCCCCAGAGCCCTGAGCACGCTCCCACCTGCCATCTGCTGCTGCCTGATTGCCTACTGCCCACGTGCCCTGCCATTTGCTGCCTGCACATCAGCCAGGGGTGCTGGTGCTGTGACCACCCCTGCTGGAACCGAAGACTCCTGACTGGGATTCCATCACTCCACAGACCAGCCCCAGGACCCAGTTGCCCACCCACTCCTGCCTCTGGGGTTGTCATGTCGGGCACTGCAACATCTGATACCACTGGCAACCCCCAGCCAGAGAGGCACTAGGGCCACCAGCTTCACTGCCACCGAAGTTGGTGTACTGGTGGAGCAAGTCCTGGGGCAGTATGATGCCCTCTTCGGAAGTTTGCGCGCCGACAAGGAAGGACGGACTCGGATCTGGACGGACATCGTGACTGCCATCAACACGGAGGGGGTGGCAGTCCGACTATTCCATCATGTCAAGAAGCGCTGTGAGGACTTCAGGTCCAGGACCCTCAACAAGGCCCGGCGCCTCTTGAAGGCAGCGGATGCTAAGGGGCGCCTGGGCCACTTGTCGGACGATCAGATGAGGGTCCTGGAACGCATATCCCCAGCGCTCCACGTCCGGGTCCTTGAGAGGCAGACCCGTCTGGAGTCTAGCGGTAAGTGTACATGCATCATGATTGTAAGCTGTGCGTGTGGTGGTGTGCCAGTAGTGTGCAGGTTGCACATGTGTATTTATGGGGCCAAGTATGGGGGGTGTACAGGGCCGTGAGGCTAACACATGCGAGGGCTCTCATGTGTGAGACATGGATGGTGCTTGTGTGTGTAGGCCTGCATGCCAAATGCGGATGTGTGGGCACACATGTTTGTATGTGTATGTAAGTAGGCATGTTCGTGATGTCACACCTGGTTGTTGGTTTCAGCTGCATGTATCAGCACTGTGTACATGTGCATGTGTGTGTATTTGACAAAGGGGCAACAGTGATGCAACATGGATGCATGTGACAGCGGGATGTGGAAGCCTGATTGGCAGATGTGACATGGATGCCAATCTGAAAACTGCAACAGTTGGCAGAGGCGTACACATGCATGCAAGTGTGGTGGTGTGTGTGCATGTGTAGTGCACTCCCTGTGTTGCATGTGATGTCTGGTTCACCTTTGCCTGCTCATGCTGTTGTATGTGTATGGATGGTGATGCCTGTTGCAATATGGCAGTGTATGGCTCATGTGTGCGAGTTGAACTGACATGTGTGTTGGCGAATGTGATGCCATGTCTGAGGTTTCCAAATGCCACTCATTTACAACTGTCATGTGTGTATGTGTCCATTGTACAGTGCCCTGATGCCTGTGTTTTATTTCTCCCTGTCTGCAGCGTCAACTGATGAAGAGGGCGGAGAAGGTGCTGTGGAGCACAGCGGCAGGGATTGCACCGCCAGCCGGAGACGCAAGGGCCGGCTCCCCTCCCAGGTTGTCATCTCGTCGGGGAGTGAGGAGTCCGGTGCCGCGTCCCAGGCCGCAGCTTCTGGGGGGAGGTCCAAGAGGCGGAGGTCGGAGTTGGACTCCTCGGCAGCAGAAGGGGCAGCTGGGACCCCACAGGGCCCAACGGGGGAAGATGGCACGGAGTCGTCCAGGTTGGTGGGGTGTTTGGTGGAGGAGGAGGCCGTGCAAGCAACAGAGACGGGGTCTGGAGGTGGGGATTCCACTGGTGGTAGTGGTGCAGTGCAGGACTAGGGACAGGAGGCAGCACAGGCCGCCGCGGAGGTGCCTGTGTGCAATCCTGTCCCTGATCCTGTCACTGCATCATCTTGCACCAGCAGGGATGCCTACGTCCAGACCCGTTTTCAGGCAGGGGATGAGCTTCCAACAACTGGCCTTCCTCTGCCTGCGGACGTGGCTATCCAGGTACGGGTTGAGCCTGTCCTGATTGGTGTGGCGTTGCGTCAACGGGCCATGCGAGGTGACCTGCAGTCTTTTCATGTGGAGACTGCACGTCATCTCGAATGGCTCGTTGACCGCGTCGGCCTACTGGGACAGGTCACCCAGGCCGGATTCCTCTGTTTGCTGGAGCTTGTTCTGACCCCCTCCTCAACTGAACACCCTATGCGCCAGTCGTCCTCTGTGCCATCTTTCCACCCATTTGTCACCTGGGTGCCCTGTGGAGCTGCCTCTGACGGTGCGGCCAGGCTGGTGGAGGACACATCCCTGCCAGAGTCAGGAGTTGGACGTCCAGCAGGGGTGGCCACATCAACGACTGCACCCCGGCCGGTGGAGGATGTGCAGGCAGCAGGAGCCAGGGCACGGGCACAGGCACAGCAGCAGCAGCAACGAGGTGGGAGCCATGATGGCTCGGGGCCTTTGACATCGGAGGGGCAGGCATTGGCCGAAGGGCAGGAGGACCCAGGACGGGAAGTGTCTTCCGTGTGGCAGCGGTTGGGCCACGCCATAGATCCGGAGCAGCAGCGGGCGGAAGAGGCACGGGTCACGATGGTCAGGGCGGAGAACTCCATGCGGAGGGCCCTGAGGCGGGTCGAGTGCCTCGAGGCAATCCGCAGGGAGTTGGAGGAGAACATGTCGTCGGCCCTGTGGACACTCGGGGCCATGGAGGAGGATCGCGTCCAGGACATTGAGCAGGAGTTCGATGATGCCCTGGCCCGGAACATCCAGAAGTTAGCCGTCGGACTAGCCCGCTGCCCTTGTAAATAGTTCTTTAGTGTTAAGTTTCCTTTTGGTTTTGTTTTGTTTTGGGGCGCTTGGACAATGCCCCAACTTCTTGTAAATAGTTCTTCATTAGGTAGTATTTTATTTTGTAGGTTTCATTTAAAGGATTGGGCACATGGACCCTGGATGTTCACCTTGTACATAGTTTGACAATGGATTTGGATTTTTAAATTATTTTTTTTTTTACATGGATTAATGTTTTTTTCTTATTTTGGAACATTGGATTTATTTTCTCACACTGACACTTTGGAGACTTGCTTTTGGATTGCCTTTCATTTGGATTTCATGCATCTTTTTCATTTATTGGACATGCTTGATTTCATTTATTATTTCCATTTTCCTCTGTTCCATTTCATTGCCTTGCTTTTCTGTTTAATACATTATAATTTTGTACTTCTATGTGTGGTATTCTCTCTTTGGTTTCATGCATGTCACAATGTGTGTTCTATCATTCACATGCTGTCATTGTGTGGGTTTGACAGATATGTGTTGATGTGCAGACTAGCCATTTGGGATGCTTCATGTGCTGGTGATTTCTTTGTCGGGTGGATGTCATACCTGGTGGTGTGTTCAGACTGGGGTGGCGTAGGCTGTGTATTGAGTGTGCATGGGGCCATGATTATGGATCGTTATGTGGTGTTGGGGGGACATGTATGGGGGCATGGTGGAGGCTGCCCCACAGTGCAGGGGGCTGGGGGTGCTGAGAGACATGAGTGGGGGCCTGCAGGCAGGTGCCCTGCACTGCTGGGGGGTGGGGGTGCTGGGAGACATGAGTGGGGGCATGGTGGAGGGTGCCCCTGGATGCTGGGGGTGGGGGTGGTGCAGGGGGACATGGGTGGGTGCCTGCAGGCAGGTGCCCTGCACTGCTGGGGGGTGGGGGTGCTGGGAGACATGAGTGGGGGCATGGTGGAGGGTGCCCCTGGATGCTGGGGGGTGGGGTGGTGCAGGGGGACATGAGTGGGGGCCTGCTGGCAGGTGTCCCACAGTGCTGGGGTGTGGGGGTGCTGGGAGACATGCGTTGTTGATCAGTAGTGCAGGGTGACATGTGGCTTGGCTGGGGGGCATGCCCATGGTGGATGGGCTGCCTGCGGGTCATGAGCAGGGGTGCAGGGTAGTCCCCTGTGGTGTGGGCTGCCTGCAGTGGCTGTGGAGGGTGTAGAGGGAACACCTGGGAGGACCCACATGGCCAAATCACGTGGAGTACTCCCCGCGCACCCCTGAAATACACGTACCCTGCTGAAATACACGTACCCTGCTGAATTCGCGTGTGAAACTTTCCGCGCACCCCTGAAAGACACGTATCCTGCTGAATTTGCATGTGAAACTTCCCGCGCACCCCTAAATGATGTGCAAAGGGGTACGCGACAAACATAGACACCCACTGTGTGAATAATAGCATGTGCGTGTATTTCGTGGGTGCACGGGAAGTTTAACATGCGATCAGGCATGGGGGAGTGTGGTACGTGTATTTCAGGGGCTCGCGGGTTGTTTAACACGCGATCGGGCATGGGGGAGCGTGGTACGTGTATTTCAGGGGCTCGCGGGTTGTTTAACACGCGATCGGGCATGGGGGAGCGTGGTACGTGTATTTCAGGGGCTCGCGGGTTGTTTAACACGCGATCGGGCATGGGGGAGCGTGGTACGTGTATTTCAGGGGATTGCAGGTTGTTTAACACGCGATCGGGCCTGGGGGAGCAGGGTACCACTCACCGTCTGCCTTGCGTGTAGAAGAACGCATAGCCAACACCCACCCGTTGTGAAGTAATGGCGTATGAACCCCAATGCCTGCATAACACACGCACCGCACCCCACGAAAGGCACGTACTGAGCAATGGAAATCCATGTGGGATCTTCAAGCCATGCCAGGGCAACGCCCCTGGGCGATACGTCACAGATGCGCTTACGCGCTAAGGGTCTTTGGTCCAATGGAATCGCGTATGCGTGCTGACGCGCTTACACGATAAGGGCCTTTCCTCGAATTACACGCTGACGTGCTGAATTTTCACGTGCCAAATCACTCCGTATCAAGTTGGCCACGAGTAAGCACACGGAAGACCACGCTCCTGCCCAAAAGGCCGGATTACTGCCCCCCAGAGCCCCGAGCAGCCTCCCACGAGCCATCTGCTGCTGCCTGCCTGCCTGCTGCCACCGTGCCCTGCCATTTGGTGCCTGCACATCAGCCATCTGCAGGGGTCCAGTTGCTGTGTCCACCCCTGCTGGAACCGAAGACTCCCGACTGGGATACCATCGCTCCACAGCGCAGCCCCAGGACCCAGTTGCCCACCCACGCCTGCCTTGGGGGTCGCCATGTCGGGGCACACACCATCCGAGACCACTGGCGACCCCCAGCCAGAGGGGCAGAGGGCCACCAGCTTCAGTCAGAAGGAAGTTGGTGTCCTGGTGGAGCTTGTCCTGGGGCATTATGATGCCCTCTTGGGATCATCACGCGCCGACAAGGAAGGACGGACTCAGTTCTAGACAGACATCGCGGCTGCCATCAACGTAGAGGGGGTGGCTGTCCGACTATTCCATCATGTCAAGAAGCTCTGGGAGGACTTCAGGTCCAGGACCTTCAACAAGGCCTGGCGCCTCTTGAAGGCAGCGGATGCTAAGGAGCGCCGGGGCCACTTGTCGGAAGATCAGATGAGGGTCCTGGAACGCATATCCCCAGCGCTCCACGTCCAGATCCTTGAGAGGCAGACCCGTCTCGAGTCGAGCGGTAAGTGGCCAAGCATTGCTGTGTGAGACAGGGCATGTTGCAGTGTGCTGGTTGTCTGATACTTGCCTGTATGTGTGACATAGGCCATGTTCGTGTGTGTGTGTGCAGGGACATCATGGTCATGCATTTGAGAACAGTAATGTGTGAAGCACACAGTTGGTGTATGTGTTTAAATGCAACATGGGGAGCCCTATGCAGAATGGACACATGAGAGTATGCCAGTCTCTGTTCCTGGACATGGGTGGGGGTGAGGGATGGGTGCTGATGCCATGTGCATGTATGGTGTCCATGTCTGTGTGTCTGACCTGCGTGTCTGTGACTTGTGAATGCCATGGATGCATGACACATGTCTGTGACAATGTTCAGAATCACTGATGCAGCCTAGTTATCCTTGCATCCACTGAGTCTGGGGTGTACGAGTCAAGATGGATGAAAGTACGGTGAAGTGTGTGCATGCGATAGGCATGACCCATGATGCATGTGAGTTCATAAACAACATTGTATGTTTCAAGGCTCCCTTAGACATGTTTGCTAATGTCCATAGCATGCGCCATGCCTGTTACTGCATGTGTTTTGCCTGCACTGTCCCATGTGTTGCGGAGGGACATGATGGAAGGGATCTTTGACAGTGCCACTCATCTGCTATTGCTTCCTGTCTAGGGGACCATTGTACAGTACCCTGATGCTTGTGTTCTATGTCTCCCTCTACACAGCGAAAAGTGAAGAAGAGGGCGGAGATGGCGCTGTGGAGCAAAGCAGCGAGGATGCCCCCACGGCTGCAGCGGAAGGGGTGGGTGAGCCCCCACAGTGGCTTGCAACGGCGGAAGACGGGGTGGAGCCATCCAGGTTGGTGGTTTCCACAGAGGAGGAGGAGGCCGCTACTGAGCCGCACATGGGGCCTGGTGGGGGCATCCCTGCTGGTGCAAGTGGTGCAGTCCAGGGGCAGGAGGCAGCACAGGTCGCAGTGGAGGTGCCTGTGCATGTCACTGTCCCTGAGACTGTGACTGCACCACCATGCACCAGCAGGGATGCCCCATCCCAGGCCCGTCCGCAGGTAGGGGGGATGTCCATGTCATCTGACTCCCCTCCACCTGTGGACGAGGGGACCCCTGGCCGTATGGAGAAGGTCCTGATTGGTGTCGCGTTGCGCAAGGGTGTCATTCATGATGAGGTGCATGCTTCCCGGGGGGAGCACGCATGTCATCACGAAGAGCACCGTGCCAACGTGGCCCAGTTCGGAGTGGCCATGGTCGGGGGTTTCGTGCATGTGTCGGGCACTCTGGCGACCCTCTCCTCCTCTGTGGAGGCTATGCACCAGACGTTCTCCATGCGGTCTTCCAGCCCAGATGCCACCAGGGCCCCCTGTGGACCTGCCCCGACCAATGCCGCCAAACCGTTGGGGATCCCATCCCTGCCACAGTCGGGAGTCGGAGGTCCAGCAGGGGTGGACACACCAGCAACTGGACCCCAGCAGATGGAGGATGTGACGGCATCATCGGGCAGGGCAGGTGCACAACAGCGTCAGTGGATTCCATCTGCCTGAATGCCGTCGTGCTGGCACAGGCAGTTGCGTCGGAGGCAGCGGCAGGCTCGACGTGGGAGGCATCATGGCTCGGGGCCATCAACATCAGGGGTGCAGGCATCGACCAGATGGCAGGAGAACCCTGGAATGGGAGTGTCTTCCATGTGGGAGCGGTTGGGCCAGCAGATAGGTGCGGAGCGGCAGCGGGCAGCGGAGGAACGGCTCACAATGGTCAGGGCGGAGAACTCCATGCGGAGGGCGCTGAGGCGGGCTGAGTGCCTCGAGGGTATTCACAGGGAGTTGGAGCTGGACACTGTATTATCCCTGCAAGACCTCTGGGCCAGGAAACATGCCCGCCATCAAGCCATCGAACAGGAGTTCGATGATGCCCTGGCCCATGACAACAACCAGTGAGCCGTCGGACTAGCCAACTGCCCTTGTAAATAGTTATGTAGTTGTTGTTAGGTTTCCTTTGCTTTTTTTTTGTGGACCTTTTGGATAATGGACCGCATTTTTGTATATAGTTTTTTTATTAGGTAGTATTATTAGGTATTTTTCATTTCTTCTGTTGGGATCATGGACCCTGGATTGTTTATCTGTATATAGTTGAGTGTGGACTTTTATTTTTTTATTTGGAATTTACCCATGGAGCAATAGTTTTCGGTTTGGATTTTCAGTTGGATTTACTTTTTTGGACTGTGACTTTGGACACCTTTCCTTTGGATTTTGATTTGTGGTTTTACATTATTTTACGGACATGCTGCTTTTGGTATTTAATTCCCATTGTCGTTTGTTTATTTTGTATTCCATTTATGTTGCTTTTAATACATTTTCTTCATCAAACTTCAATGTGTAGTATCATCTCATTGGTTTCATGCATATCATGATATGTGTTTTGACAGTCACTGACACCCATTGTGTGCATGTGAGAGACATGTGTTCATTTACATACTTGCCATTGGGGTTGTATCATGTAATTGCCATTTCTAAGTGGGTGGATGAAATACTTGGGTGGGTGTTTGGCATGTGGAGGCAGCCCATAAGGGCCAGGGATCTACATTGTGATGACGTGTTGGCTGGGGCACATGAGTCGGGGTCTGGTGGAGGGTACCCCTGGATGCTGGGGGGTGGAGGTGCAGGGGGGACATGAGTTTGACATGAGTGGGGGCCTGGTGGAGTGTGCCCCTGGATCCTGGAGGGTGGGGGTGCTGTGAGACATGTGTGGGGGCATGGTGGAGGGTGCCCTGCACTGCTGAGGGGTGGGGGTGCTGAGAGACATGAGTGGGGGCATGGTGGAGGGTGACCCTGGATGCTGGGGGGGTGGGGGTGCTGGGAGACATGATAGGGGGCCTTGTGGAGGGTGCCCCTGGATGCTGGGGGGTGGGGTGCTGGGAGACATGGGTGGGGGCCTGGTGGAGGGTGCCCCTGGATGCTGGGGGGTGGGGGTGCAGGGAGACATGAGTGGGGGCCTGGTGGAGTGTGCCCCTGGATGCTGGGGGGTGGGGGTGCTGTGAGGCATGTGTGGGGGCATGGTGGAGGGTGCCCTGCACTGCTGGGGGGTGGGGGTGCTGGGAGACATGAGTTGGACATGAGTGGGGGCCTGGTGGACAGTGCCCCTGACTGCTGGGGGGTGGGAGACATGAGTGGGGGCCTGGTGGGGTGTGCCCCTGGATGCTGGGGTGTGGGGGTGCAGGGGGACATGAGTGGGGGCATGGTGGAGGGTGCCCCTGGATGCTGGGGTGGGGGTGCTGGGAGACATGTGTGGGGACATGGTAGAGGGTGCCCTGCTGGGGGGAGGGGTGCTGTGATGCATGTATGGGGGCATGGTGGAGGGTGCCCTGCACTGCTGGGGGGTGGGGGTGAAGGGGGACATGAGTGGGGGCCTGGTGGAGGGTGCCCCTGGATGCTGGGGGGTGGGAGACATGAGTGGGGGCCTGGTGGAGGGTGCCCCTGGATGCTGGGGGGTGGGGGTGTAGGGAGACATGTGTGGGGGCATGGTGGAGGGTGCCCTGCACTACTGGGGGTTGGGGGTGCTGGGAGACATGTGTGGGGGCATGGTGGAGGGTGCCCTGCACTGCTGGGGGGTGGGGTGCAAGGGGAAATGGTTGGGGGCCTGGTGGAGGGTGCCCCTGGATGCTGGGGGTGGGAGACATGAGTGGGGGCCTTGTGGAGGGTGCCCCTGGATGCTGGGGGTGGGGGTGCTGGGAGACATGAGCGGGGGCCTGGTGGAGTGTGCCCCTGGATGCTGGGGGGTGGGGGTGCTGTGAGACATGTGTGGGGACATGGTGGAGGGTGCCCTGCACTGCTGGGGGTTGGGGGTGCTGGGAGACATGAGTTGGACATGAGTGGGGGCCTGGTGGAGGGTGCCCCTGACTGCTGGGGGGTGGGAGACATGAGTGGGGGCGTGGTGGGGGGTGTCCCTGGATGCTGTGGGGTGAGGGTGCAGGGGGACATGTGTGGGGGCATGGTGGAGGGTGCCCTGCACTGCTGGGGGGTGGGGGTGCAGGGGGACATGAGTGGGGCCTGGTGGAGGATGCCCCTGGATGCTGGGGGGTGGGGGTGCTGGGAGACATGTGTGGGGGCATGCTGGAGGGTGCCCTGCACTGCTGGGAGGTGGGGGTGCTGGGAGACATGTGTGGGGGCATGGTGGAGGGTGCCCTGCACTGCTGGGGGGTGGTGATGCTGGGAGACATGTGTGGGGGCCTGGTGGAGGGTGCCCCTGGATGCTGGGGGGTGGGGGTGCTGGGAGACATGTGTGGGGGCATGGTGGAGGCTGCCCTGTACTGCTGGGAGGTGGGGGTGCAGGGAGACATGTGTGGGGGCCTGGTTGAGGGTGCCCCTGAATGCTGGGGGGGTGGGGGTGCAGGGGGACATGAGTTGGACATGAGTGGGGGCCTGCTGGCAGGTGCCCCACAGTGCTGGGGGGTGGGGGTGCTGGGAGACATGCGTTGTTGATCAGTAGTGCAAGGTGACATGTGGCTTGGCTGGGGGGCATGCCCATGGTGGATGGGCTGCCTGCGGGACATGAGCAGGGGTGCAGGGTAGTCCCCTGTGGTGTGGGCTGCCTGCAGTGGCTGTGGAGGGTGTATCGGGAACACCTGGGAGGACCCACATGGCCAAATCACGTGTAGTACTCCCCACGCACCCCTGAAATACACGTACCCTGCTGAATTTGCGTGTGAGACTTCCCGCGCACCCCTGGAACACACGTACTCAGGACAATCGCGTGTGGAACTTCCCGCACACCCTTGATAGACAAGCACCCTGCTGGATTTGCGTGGTCCCGCGCACCCCAGTAATACACGTACCCGGCTCGCACAAGGGCCAATCGCATGTGAAACTTCACGCGCACCCCAGTAATACACGCACCCCGCTCGCACAGGGCCAATCACGTGTGAAACTTCCCGCGCACCCCAGTAATACACGTACCCCGCTCACACAGGGCCAATCGCGTGTAAAACTTCCTGTGCACCCCAGTAATAGACGTACCCCGCTCGCACAGGGCCAATCGCGTGTAAAACTTCCCGCGCACCCCAGTAATACACGTACCCCGCTCGCACAGGGCCAATCGCGTGTGAGACTTCCCGAACACCCCAGTAATACACGTGCCCCGCTCGCACAGGGCCAATCGCGTGTGAGACTTCCCGCGCACCCCAGTAATACACGTGCCCCGCTCGCACAGGGCCAATCGTGTGTGAAACTTACCGCACACCCCAGTAATACACGTACCCCACCCGCACAGGGCCAATCGCGTGTTAAACTTCCCGCGCACCCCAGTAATACACGTACCCCGCTCGCACAGGGCCAATCGCGTGTGAAACTTCATGCGCACCCCAGTAATACACATACCCTGCTCGCACAGGGCCAATCGCGTGTAAAACTTCCCGCGCACCCCAGTAATACACGTATCCCGCTCGCACAGGGCTAATCACGTGTGAAACTTCACGCGCACCCCAGTAATACACGTACCCCGCTCGCACAGGGCCAATCGCATGTAAAACTTCCCACGCACCCCAGTAATACACGTACCCCGCTCGCACAGGGCCAATGGCTTGTAAAACTTTCCGTGCACCCCAGTAATACACGTACCACGCTCGCACAGGGCCAATCGCGTGTAAAACTTCCCGCGCACCCCAGTAATACACGTACCCCGCTCGCTCAGGGCGAATCGCGTGTGAGATTTCACGTGCACCCCAGTAATATACGTGCCCCGCTCGCACAGGGCCAATCGCGTGTGAGACTTCCCGCGCACCCCAGTAATACACATGCCCCGCTCGCACAGGGCCAATCATGTGTGAAACGTCCCGCGCACCCCAGTAATAGACGTACCCCGCTCGCACAGGGCCAATCTCGTGTAAACCTTCCCGTGCACCCCAGTAATACACGTACCCCGCTCGCACAGGGCCAATCGTGTGTAAAACTTCCCGCGCACCCCAGTAATACACGTACCCCGCTCGCACAGGGCCAATCGCGTATGGAACTTCCCGCGCAGCCCAGTAATACATGGACCCCGCTTGCCGTTTGCTGTTTGGCAGTCCTGTAAACTGGTCCAGGGTTAGCATAGACATTTGTGATGATTTGGGGATTTTGATGGATTTTCCTTTCGCGAGGGCGTTCTTGGGGGCGTAACTGGCGCTGCTGCAGGGTCGCTGCGCCACTCTGTGCCACGGCTGGTTTTGGGTGCTAAAATCCATGAATACGCTGTACGATGAAATTGATTTTATCGCACGTGGCTGGCGCAGTGTATCGCACGGGGACACTGTGCGCCAGCCACGTGCGCCACTTTTGTGCGAAATTCTATGAATTAGCCTGACAGTGTTTATGGAATAAGATAACAATTGGACTACTGTGCTGGAATGGTGAAATTCACTATAAACTCACAGGAAGATACACAAGAATTTCTAATGTACTTACTACAAGTACTGGAAAACAAAAACATACCTATAAATGAAATCTTCCAGATTTCATACATGTGGAAACATACATGCACTCTCTGCAACAATGTGACACAAGAAGAATCCCCAATGAACACTTCGTATATATATCAATACCTAATTGTGATTCCATTCCATTTCAGCAAATTGTACAAAATGCAAACCATGGTAGATTATGTTCTACCTGCAATTCAGATAATCGCTCCACGTTAGTAATACAAACACATAGTAAATACGTAATATTAATGCTTCTACGTTACAATGCACATGGTACCAAAAACAACTGCAAGCTGACTGGATTCACACATGTCAAATATCACTTGGTAAAAAAAACCTTCACAACAATAGGTATAATCTACCACACAGGAGCCACAACCAATTCAGGGCACTACACTGCATATATAAAAAAGAAATGTGGATGGTTTCAATGTAATGATAGTACCATTACTCTAAAGCAGAGATTACGTGCAAATCTTACAAACGCTTATTTAATGTTCTTAAAACCAGAATTTGATAACTAAACTGTACTTAAACCTCAAGTAAACTTGTAGTAAAAAATATAAACTGTTAGAATATTCCAAAAGCTATCTAACTGCCCAAAAATTCTACAACGATTAATCACATAAATGAATACCATTAAATTAGAGCAAAAAATAGACAGTTAGAATACGCCAATTGGTATCTAACTGTCCCAAAATTTAACAATATCCAAACAGATAAATCAATACCACTAAAATATATAAAAAAATAGACAGTTAGAATACACCAATTGGTATCTAACTGTCCCAAAATTTAACAATATCCAAACAGATAAATCAATACCACTAAAATATATAAACAAAATAGACAGTTAGAATACGCCTACTGGTATCTAACTGCTCCAAAATTTCATAATATCCAAACAAATAAATAGTATGTTACTGCTCCAAAAAAAATGCAACAACACAATGTGTAAAGCATTAGCCAGAAACAACAAATAAACACTGAAAACAAACAAACAAATAAACTGTAGCATAACAGGAAAAGTTTTTTTTTTTAATCCAACATGGATTTTTTTTCCCCCACAGACCCAATGATTTTAGCAACGAACACAGAAACTGAGCAAATTGCACAGTACTCTGGTTTGTAATCTACTAAATATGAGGGTCCAAAAAAAATAATGTTGATTATACAATGTAAAAGGTCATTACAAAATACTAATACTAACATGCTATTTTCTTTTATCACAGAAATTAACAAGAAATACATGTACTCCAGTTACTAAACCAAACAGTAAGTATATTATACACTCTATGCCCTGGCCACAACCATCACAGCATATCACACCCATAGTATCTTATAACTTTGTTCCTTATAAATTTGTTTTTGACCCAAAGTTATAAGCAACTATAAATTTGATATGCTGCGGTGGTTTTGGCCAGGGCATAGAGTGTTGGGTGCATGGCCAAATGGCCATGCACCCAACACTCTATGCCCTGGCCACAACCACCACAGCATATCACACCCATAGAGTAAAACATTTCAACTATGGCCTATGGAAACTTTTTATTTTTTTGATTTATTTTTTATTTTGATGCAGCTGACTTAATCAACTTTTCAAAATCAACAACAAATTTAAATTTACAATTTCATTTAGAACAAATAAGATTCAAACAAACTAGAAGAAGGTATTTACAATTAAATCATGGAAAATGAGATGGAAAACGAGCAGTTAAATGAGGAAATCTAAAATTAAGCATCAGATACATTTCAAGATAATGATAATGATCATAAATTCTCAGTGCACAGGAAACGCTTAAGAGTGTGCTAACATTCACATCAAGATTGAATATTTATTCAACAGGTAAAACGGCTTCCAAAAAGTGCACCAAGGCCTTTTTAACCGAAAATATGACACTCTTAAAAAAAATGCTCCATATCTCATTATCATCCTTTTCCACATACAAATTTAACAAATTATTAAAATGTTTTTCTCGCATATCCTTCAGATTAGGGCAGGAAACAATTACATGTTGCAAGGTTTCTCTTACACTTTGATCCTTACAAAAATGAGAGAAGTTTATATCAGCAGGAATATGTTTACGCCTCGCTAAAACTTCTCTCGTCGACCATAAATTTAATCTCCATTACCAGTGTTCTTAGAACACTTTCAATTTGCCAGCGAACAATACGGACAGCGTCCACAGGACACCCCCTACGAACATTTCAGGACAACGCGAGTGTTCTTAGAACACACCCCCATTTTGTTTATGTGCGAACATTTCAGGACAACGCCGCAAGAGTTCTTAGAACACTTTCAACTTGACAACGAACAATACGGACAGCGTCCTCAGAACACCCCCATTTTGTTTATTTGCGAACATTTCAGGACACCCCGAGTGTTCTTAGAACACTTTCAACTTGCCATCGAACAATACGTACAACGTCTTCAGGACACCCCCTGCGAACATTTCAGGACACCGAGACGGTTCTTAGAACACTTTCAACTTTCCATCGAACAATATGGACAGCGTCTTCAGGACGCCCCCTACGAACATTTCAGGACAACGCGTGTGTTCTTAGAACACACCCCCATTTTGTTTACTTGCAAACATTTCAGGACACCCCGAGTGTTCTTAGAACACTTTCAACTTGCCATCGAACAATACGGACAGCGTCTTCAGGACACCCCCTGCGAACATTTCAGGACACCACAAAAGTTCTTAGAACACTTTCAACTCGACAACGAACAATACGGACAGCGTCCTCAGGACACCGGCTACGAACATTTCAGGACAACGCGTGTGTTCTTAGAACACACCCCCATTTTGTTTATTTGCAAACATTTCAGGACACCGAGACGGTTCTTAGAACACTTTCAACTTGCCATCGAACAATACGGACAGTGTCTTCAGGACAACCCCTTCGAACATTTCAGGACAACGCGTGAGTTCTTCGAACACACCCCCATTTTGTTTATTTACAAACATTTCAGGACACCAAGACAGTTCTTAGAACACACCCCCATTTTGTTTATGTGCGAACATTTCAGGACAATGCAAGAGTTCTTAGAACACTTTCAACTTGACAATGAACAATACGGACAGCGTCCTCAGGACACCCCCTACGAACATTTCAGGACACTGCGAGAGTTCTTAGAACACTCCAGGACAACGCGTGTGTTCTTAGAACACACCCCCATTTTGTTTATGTGCGAACATTTCAGGACAATGCAAGAGTTCTTAGAACACTTTCAACTTGACAAGGAACAATACGGACAGCGTCCTCAGAACACCCCCATTTTGTTTATTTGCCACCATTTCAGGACACAGAGACAGTTCTTAGAACACTTTCAACTTGCCACAGAACAATACGGACTTCGTCCCCAGAACACCCCCATTTTGTTTATTTGTGAACATTTCAGGACAAAGCGAGTGTTCTTAGAGCGTCTTCAGGACACCCCCTACGAACATTTCAGGATACCGCGAGAATTCTTAGAACACTTCAGGACAACGTGTGTGTTCTTAGAACACACCCCCATTTTGTTTATGTACGAACATTTCAGGACAACGCGAGAGTTCCTAGAACACTTTCAACTTGACAACAAACAATACGGACATCGTCCTCAGAACACCCCCATTTTGTTTATTTGCGGACATTTCAGGACACCCCGAGTGTTCTTAGAACACTTTCAACTTGCCATCGAACAATACGTACAACGTCTTCAGGACACCCCCTGCGAACATTTCAGGACACTGAGACGGTTCTTAGAACACTTTCAACTTTCCATCGAACAATATGGACAGCGTCTTCAGGACGCCCCCTACGAACATTTCAGGACAACTCGAGAGTTCCTAGAACACTTTCAACTTGACAACGAACAATACGGACAGCGTCCTCAGAACACCCCCATTTTGTTTATTTGCGAACATTTCAGGACACCCCGATTGTTCTTAGAACACTTTCAACTTGCCATCGAACAACACGGACAGCGTCTTCAGGACACCCTCTGCGAACATTTCAGGACACCGAGACAGTTCTTAGAACACTTTCAACTTGCCATCGAACAATACGGACAGCGTCCTCAGAACACCCCCATTTTGTTTATTTGCGAACATTTCAGGACACCCCGAGTGTTCTTAGAACACATTCAACTTGCCACAGAACAATACGGACAGTGTCCCCAGAACACCCCCATTCTGTTTATTTGTGAACATTTCAGGACACCGCGAGTGTTCTTAGAACAGTTTCAGCTTGCTTGCGAACAAAACGGACACATATTGTGTCCTCAGAACACCCCCCCATTCAGTTTATTTAGAACATTTCAGAACACCCGTGATGTCTGAAGACAAATCGAACACAAAAAGAACGTCTACCACATAAAAAAGCACAACATTTAACCTATCTCATACCCTTCCATCCTCCCCAAACACTCCTACACACCAACACACTCTACTAAATACACATTTTGAACAAACTTTCACTGCGCTGTCCGCGGACGTCCGCGAATCCAAGATGGCGGGCGCTACTGAAAATCTGACGCATTTCACGCTTAACACCGTCCAATCAGCAAACAAGTCGCATGTCCGCGGACATCACGCAAGCTGATTGGCCAATCAGGACACTGTCCACGGAGCGAACAGGGAAGTGTGTCCGCGGACCAAACACAGATATCACACATTTTTTTTGACCTACTTTTTGGTCATTTTAAAAAAAAACTATTGGACAGATTTTCACCAAAGCCGCTGCTCCTTGTCCAAATTTGGTGCAGCGGTTTGGGCTGTAGGCACGAGCAAAAATGTTTTCCCATTCAGTCTATGGGGTAAAAAAGTTTTGGGACCCCCCTATAACTTTGACTGACCTGGACGAATCCTCACCAAACTTTGCAAAAAGATTCAGAGTGGGCCATATACTTTTTTTGCAAAGTCTGGTGAGGATTCATCCAGGGGGAGCGAAGTTATAAGCCGCCCAAAAAGTGCTCTTCCTATGGAAACAGCAACTTAACCATAAGTACATCGCCACTATATATATATGGGGTTTTGCGTTGGGTGGGGGTTGTGCCCCACACATATGTAACAATTTACCTTCACAATTCGGTCAATTGTGAAAAGGTCAATTGTCATTCAAGCAATTGTGACTCAAACAATTTGTATACAACCGTCGGGCTAATACTGACAGGTGAATTACATGATGCATCTCAGAAGGGGGATGGCCAAAACCTTCCTCCTGCCATGACCAGACTAATTAACTATCAAAGGCCCCATGGACCTGCTCTGGCAGTTTATTTACCCTCTGCGGATGGTGGCAGGAATTAACATAATTAACATGCATATAGAGTATTCTTCAAACAGGCTGACATGGGGCCTGACTGCAGAGGGTAACAAAAGACAGGAAAACCCCATCAACCTTAGATTTCACTGTGTCAACCTGAAGCCAGCTCCCACCTTTCAGTATCAAAGATAGTGACCTGTCATGTCAGGGACTATGTATTTACAGTAGTCATCCCTGCAGGGGGACCTCATTCAGAAGGTACAAGTATTTGGTTTGGCAGCGACCAAAAGTCTCGTCTCGCCACAGCTTCAAGGGAGACCTGCTGCTTTAATCAGGAAACACAGAGCGCTCAATTAACCAGAGAGACCCGTTCATCCACAACAGACAGCAAGATGGGTGGAAGTTAGTATTACATGTTTTCACTCCTTCACCTTTTCTGTTGCAAAGCACTCTGGTTATCAACTCATACATACAGGAGATTGCTGGTGGAGACCCAGGATTGGTTCGTTAAGGTAGGCTTAGCCTACACCAATCAATGGGGCCCATTTTGCTTTAAAAGAAGGCTGAGATCCTCTTTTGGGCAGATCATCTGAAGACTTTGCAAGGAGTAACAAGAAGAACTCAGCATTCAACCTTGGCTGAAGGTACAGTCTGCCTTACAGCTTCCGCCAGTGAAGGAAAGCCAGGCTATCCAAAGAGGGAAGCAAAATCCCTCCCTCAAACATCTCCCAGGGAACAGAGGGAAATACAGAAACCAGAGGACCCTGCAGCAGCTCCATTACCAGTACCAAACCAGTACACAGCTGTGAGTCCAGAAATTACCCTACCAAAGCATAGATGGTATATTATGTTGGCCGAAAACCAATCGGATCATATGCCCTACTTCGCCAATAGAGAATCGTCAGCATAACCATAGAGCGTCCATTTTGTGTAAGGTCCACCATTTGCTCTCTTTGCCCTTCTGTTCAAACGCTTTGCAAAATGTATTTTATGTATTTTATTACATTCTGCTCATGCACAAAGCAAGGCCACAAGTTACATGTTGAGAGACCGGCCCAGACAGAAATGCCAAACAGTTCAGAAATACATTGTTTTCCTCCCTCACAAGTCCTTGAAGGTGAGCAGAGAGGCATTTAATCACCAAGCCAGGTGCCAGCCAGTCTCGCTGAAACTGTAGAAACAGGCCATTAAAGCATGAATTATACTTTCTTAGCGGCCCCCCTTATGGGCCCTCTTTAGATCAGGCTGACCCCTAGTTCACGAATAGAAACCAGAAGATAGCATGCTTTGGAATGTGTCTCTCCTGCGAAAAACACAGCTTCCTCGCTAAACAAGTGATTTGTGTTCTTCATACCAAAGAACTATGTCTGCTTACTGCAGATTACAACTGTTGCTAAAACCAAGTAATATAGATAAAGGAAAAAAAACGTGTCATGATGTGTCGTATTTGTCATAATTGTCAATTATCGAACCCTAGCTCAAGAAGATACATTATGGGCGGTTTTGATGGATCATAAAGAGATTGTATGATTGTCTTTTTATATATATATGATACTGTTGTAGAATGTTCCCTCTCTTGCGTCTCACGAGGTCTGGGTGATCACACGTTGTGAGACGTTAGACCCAGTCGGCCGACTGAGAATATTTGCTTTGCAATAAACCCTAGTACTTTGAAATCGTTCTTCGTGTCTGTCGTATCACTGAGTGTATGGTGATTGTGCCTTGTTTCCATACGCAAGTGTCTTCAGGCCCTAGCAAAAAATGGCGCCCGAATAGGGACCCACCTCCATTTGCTCCATCGTGTACGTTGAATTTGAAGAAGGCGAAAACGAATCGAGGACGAGGCTGTCAAACTGGAATCGAAAGGTGTTCAGGGCGCCCCTGTGAAAGTGATGAGAGACTCCTTTGCAGATCTGTACACAGCCGATCCCTGATCGACGAGCAGCGGCCAGAGAGCAAGAAGGCGGGGCTCAGAAATGAGGCATATTGAGCCAGATACGCAGTCACGATGATTCTTGGTTGCGTCTGTATATGGACGAATTGCGTCTTGAGAGATGAACTGATTGATCAGGTGAGTCGTGCCCCGATTCTCAAAAGCCCTGATATTGGTTAAGTGTTGCTCTTGCAAGATCAAACGCCCAGGGTAAGGTACGAATGAGATCAACATGCCTGGGAAATTGTCTTCCTGTCTAGTGGGATTTTTCCACTGCAGTAGACAATCTTTGGAAACTGGCCAGGTTGCGCCGCCCATAGGGTCGCCAGCGTTTGAAATGTATGTGAAATATGGAATAGGACCGATAATGTTTAATGAAATTTGGCATAGGCAGACCAAACATGTAGTAGATTTGCAGTGGCCGAAAGACGGTACCTTTGAGATGGCCTGAATAGAGCACTTAGAATCAGTATAGCTGCTCAAGAAAGCACGCCCCGCGACTTTTGACGTCATAAGAAACTGGAGGAAAGAAGCTAACCTCCGTTTAAAAAGTAGGGACAAACATGCGCGAAGACATAAATCAAACACAGAAAAAACGATACAACTAGAAGAGCTAAAATGGGATGAGGATATCAGAAGAGGGGATAGGAGTATCCAATTAGGAATATGATATATCCACAACAAGAGTTACATGCATCAGATGAACTAATAAATACAATTTTGAGTGAAAAAAGACGAGAATAGCCTCAAAATAATATTGACACAATTGCACCAGTACCCACTGCTCCCCCACAGTTGCCACCCACATTCCTGTTGCTCCGACTGCACCATATCCCCCTGTGCACGTGATACCATTGCCCCCACCGCCGACAGAGCAGGAATTAGCAGCTGTCGGAGAAGGCAACTCTCCAGAGGCGGTGCCTGCACAGAGAGGAAGCACCAGAGTAACCCGTACTACGGTTAGCAGGGAGAGGAGAGAAGAACTTGAAGAATGGGCAGAAACGTATATTGAAGGAAATGACGAGGGATCAACGCTGAGTGCAATGTATGATTATCAGAAGCTCGGTGAAAAACAGGTATTGTTAGAATGCATGGGGGAGTATATTATAGACAGATGGAAGAAATTAACTGGTATGTTAGCACCGCAGTAGTTACGGGATCTGAATGTTTTTTCGCGTATGAGGGAAAGTGCGACAGAAATAAAAGAGCACATAGACAGGCTATTTGAGTCTAAAGATGAACTTGATGAATTGCATGTACAGATGAAAAGAGTGAAACAACAGGTGGTACCATCTGTCGTGCGGTGATTTTTTCCGACGTCCAAACCTGTTAGCGAAGAGAGGAAAATATGTACAAGAGAGGCAATTAGATGGATTATGGATGCTAGCATTTCTACAGTGGAGGTGCATGATACGTTTGATCAGTAAACGATAGAGATGCAGAGGAAAGTATTGCAGGTGATGATTGAGTATATGCAAGACGAATGTTATGAAAAAAAATGTTGTTGTTCCCCTGAGCTAATGATGATATACAAGAGAGCGTTTTCACCCGAAACTGGAAAGACTGCCCTTTCCCTCGATTTAGCTATAGTGCTTCATAAAAGAACGAATAAGGAAACAGCCAATTCTATATTTCCCCTGAGGGAAGTCCCTCCCACTTTTGTGCCAAAAGTAGAAATTCCTGGCGTTGATGGAGCTTCAGCGCAGGTAATAGAAGCCCATTATACAGCACAATTTGTGCATGTCCCTTTTTCTAGACAAGAGGTGAATAATATAAAACAAACAATCCCTGATTTGAGAAAGAATCCGGCAGGATTTTATAAAGAGATTGAGTCCTATTTGAGATTGTCCATTTTTACAATGAGTGATATTGACCTATTATTTCCTGTGATTCTCCCAGTAGATATATGGAAGCAAATTAGGAATGTAGACGATACTGATATCTTGGGTGATGGATGGGAAAATTTGATAAAAGAGGATACGGACAGAAAAGATGGCGAGAAGCCATCGCCAGCTCTGTTAGCATTACCAGTGCGAATAGTACAGAAATTAAAGATTCTGGTACCTGAGAGGAGAATTATCTGGGACAAATGAACAGCATGCATGCAAGGTAAAGATGAATTGGCTACTGACTATTTTAACAGATTTGAAGAAGTATTTGCAGATTTTTGTGGCCAAGATTTAAGCACTGAATCCAGGAAGAGATTATTTGTTGACAAATATGTTAGAGGGTTGCTACCAAAATGTAATAATGATGTCTGAAAGTGCATGCCAAGCAAAATCACAGAGTGAAGTATTACATATGGCACAATACTATGAGAATAGAGTAAATACAGAAAAAGAGAAAGAGGTGAGGGATAGGTTGAATCTAAAAACACTAGTATTGATGCAACAGGTAGTGAATAATAACAGGGGTGGAGGAAACGCACAAACGCAAGGGAATTTCTCCAATATGCACGGAGGTCCAATTGGGCTGAATCAATGCGCATATTGTAAGGAAGAAGCATTGACGAGCACAGTGCCCACATTTACAGAATAGGAATGGAAATGCCCCAAGAAGACAGAATAGAGGTCGCCCGGGAACGCAAGGACAAAATAGAAACACAAGAATGCCACAAATTCAGAATAACCAAGGAAATAATAACCCGAATCAGAACCAAAACCAACATCAGCAAAATGGTGCAGGAGAATGAAATGTTTTTAATACTCAGTCCAATTCATACGATTCTGGTGACTTCACATCGGATGATGTATTGGTCAACTACTAGGACAGCCCAAGACAGGGGTCGGAACCAGTACCTATTCCCGTTGATCAGAAAGGGCACTACGTAGAGATGAAAGTAGGGAATAGAGACCATACTTTTCTAGTGGACAAAGGTGCATAGAAGTGCTCGATTGACCATCACTTGGTGTATTGCTCTCCTCTGAAAAGTGCACGGAACTACCATAAATCACCAATGCAATTATAGAGAAAATACTTCAACCCAAAAACAGACACAATAATTCACAGCCACACACGCTTTAGAAGATAATCAGCACTTTACGGCTATTTTATTCAAAGATTGCAAGTACATAGAATTAACTCAGAAAACTAACATGGACATAGATCACAGAAAAAGTAAAGAAGTCAAAGAAAGAATACATCACCGTGAGCGTATTATCATTCTTCATCTCACCCATTTACGGCTAGAAGACCACGAGGACAGCCAGGACGAGAGTGCCACAGCTCACAGGAAGTCCAGACGGAGCGTCCTTCTCTGGCTGAAGTCTCACCTGACCCCTCCAGGTTTCCGCCTTTATAGGCACTCCAAAAAAAGGAGTTAATTCTCGAACCTTCTGGAATTGCACCTGCGCAGTTGAGGGACAGCCGTCGGTTGCCAGCTGGGTCAATCGAGAGCTCCCCCCAGGGAATGCAGGGCCTCCCTGCTCTAAAAACATGCTCCACGGAGAACTGTTTCCCAGCATAAATGGCCTTGACTGCATACCAAGTTTGAAAAAAACATGTTTGTCTCAGCACTGTGAATCTAACACTTCAGCAAAATGCGTGCAGCCTTTCACTGCGGAGTGAAGTAAATATCCAACATGGCTGCGAGCACTCCCAGAATGCATTGTGCTCCCGCGCCATTTTGAACTAAGCATAAATTGAGCAGAAAACTTGGTTCCGGAGATACCACTGTCAGGGCAAAAGAATGTTTCAGTGGGGTTCGCAGGTACCCCAGTAATAAGTCCAGTGTCACAATCAGTACCTATAACACTAGGTCCATTCACTGAGTCATGCCCATTCCTTTTGACACAAAATTGCAGCGATAATTTATTGGGTTTAGATTTGTTAAAATAATGAAGTGCGGTTATTCATTGCTCTCCTGATGGAGTGTATTTGACAATATCACCACAAAAAATGCCAGTGTCACAGTTTTTGTCTAAACAATTACTGACTGAATTAAGTAACGTACCAACTTGTATATGGGCAATGAATGACAACGATGTTGGTTGATTGAAAATAGAGCCAGTGAGAATTGTTTAAAAGGAGGGAGTTACATTGCCATGCATCCCACAGTAGATAATGTCGGTGGAAGGTGAAAAAGCATTGAAATACATTGTTTCTGATTTGATTAAACGAAGTGTGATAGAAGAGATTACTGGTAGCACTTGCAACAGTCCCATTCTTCCAGTTTATAAGAAAGGAGGTAATGAAATACCATATCGTTTTATAATTGATTTGCGTGGATTGAATAAAGTAGTTGATCCCCATTTTCCATTGGTCCCAGATGTCACTACCATTTTGACAATGATTCCAGCCTCTGCTTCACATTTTAGTGTCGTAGATCTTAAGAATGCATTTTTAGCATTCCAGTACATCCAGACAGCAGATATTTATTTCCTTTTACATTAGGAGGACGTTCTTTCACATTCACACATATTCTACAAGGTTACACTGAGAGTCCGAGTATTTATAGCAGAGCGTTAAAAGAACAGCTAGACATGTTAGAATTGCCAACGGGTTGTGTACTATTGCAGTACGTTGATGACCTATTGATTTATGCCGACACAGAAGACATTTGCAAAGAGAGTACTGTTACATTGTTGACACATTTGGTAGCACATGGACATAAAGCTTCATTAATAAAATTTCAGTATTGTCGAAAGGAGGTGGCCTATTTGGGCTACATACTTTCGAAAGAGGGAAGAAGACTGACACCAGAAAGGATAGAAAGCATCTCTAGTATGCCTATTCCAAAGACACAGAAGGAAATCAGAGCCATAATAGGCATGGCTTCATATTGCAGGCAGTGGATTGCCAATTTTGCGATGATTGTAAAACCTATGGTGGCATTGACAAAGAAGGATGTTGCATTGCCTTTACCATGGAGCGAGGAATGTCAGAATGCATTTGATCTGCTCAAAGTTGCGTTGTGCTCAGCTCCAGTTTTGGGCACACCAAATTATGAAAAGGATTAAAAGTTATTTGTGCATGAAAATAATGGCTGTGCATTGGCTGTTTTGACCCAGGAACAAGGAGGAAGAAATAGACCAGGAAGAAATAGACCATGCGGTTATTTTTCTTCGGCGATGGATCCTGTTGCATGCGCTTTGCTGCGCTGTTTGCGAGCTGTTGCTGTGGCTGCCGCGTCAGTAAAACAAACCGAGGGAATGGTTTTGGGTCACGCCTTAACTTTGATGGTGCCTCACACAGTAGACGTTCTTTTGAATAGAATGCACAAGCAACATTTTACAGCTAGACTGACGAGATATGAAATTGTCCTCTTTGCACCACATATCCAAATTTTTAGATGTTGCGCTTTGAGTCCTGCAGAATGAATGCTCCCTCCTAATGAAAGAACAGGTTAGAACGAACTACCTCCTGATTGTATAATGGTTAATGAACAAGAAACCAAAGGAAGAATTGACCTAACAGACACCCCACAGAAAGAGCCAGACGGAGAACTGTTCTGTGACAGTTCCTTTTTTAAATTGCCCGATGGCACATCAACTGCTGCATATGCCATGACAACACTAAAGTGTATTGTAGAGAGCAAAAGGATCCCATATAATTCAGCACAGGCTGCAGAGATAATAGCATTGACAAGAGCATGTGAGATTTCTGAAAATGTTAATGTAAACATATATACTGACAGTCAGTACGCATTTGGGGTGGTACACAATTCTGGTTGACTCTGGGCTGAGAGGGGTTTTCTAACGTCACATGGAAACAAGATTCAACATGGTGCTTTAATAGCAAGATTGTTGTCTGCACTGGCATGTCCTAAGCGACTAGCAATAATGAAATGCGAGGCACATAAGAAAGTAACATGTAACATTGGAAAAGGAAACGCATTTGCAGACAAAATTGCAAAACAAACTGCCACTGATCCACACCCGAAAATGTTTATAGCTCAGTCAGAAGAAATACCCTGAATGATATAAAATGGTATTGCCACAGTTGAAGAGATGCAAGCAGAAGCAACTGCAGATGAAATAAAAGCATGGGCTGAGGGCTCAGCAGAATTAGACATGGAAGGTTGCTGGGTAGACAAAGGGAGTAGAAAGTGGATGCTGCCCAATTCATATGTAACTGAGATGGTCATCATGGCCCACAGTCCCAGACACATATGTGCTAAAAATATGATTCAGCATTTGGCCACAGTATGGCAGAACCCACACATTAGAAAAACTGTGGAAAGACTAGTGCAGAATTGTATGACTTGTTTGCAACATAACATTGGAAAAGTAACAACTACTCCAGTAGGTAGTTTTGCCCCCCCTCTATGCCCTTTGAAGTCATCCATTTTGATTTCATAGAAATGGAAAGATGTCAGAACCTTAAGTATATCCTGGTGGTAGTCTGCATCCAGTAAATGGGTGGAAGCATACCCGCTTAAGGACAGCACAGCAATGAGCACAGCGAAAGTGATGTTGAAAGAGTACTTCTCCAGATTCGGCCTGCCACAGGTCATATGGTCAGATAACGGCCCGCATTTTGTTGCCGCCGTGATACTACAGATTTGTGCAGGCCTTCAGATTGATAAACAATTCTATTCGGCCAGACACCCGATGAGTGCCGGTCTTGTTGAGCGCCAAAACGGAATCTTGAAGAATATAATTAGCAAAATCTGTTCAGGGAGTCAATTGAGGTGGCCTGATGTGCTGCCCTTAGCTTAGTTGTGCATGCGCACATCTGTGCAAGCTAGGACTGGACTCTCCCCATACTAAATCGTCATGGGGAGACCCGCGAATGTTTGGTGCACCCCGCAGCCAAGGCACTTGAATAAAGTTGAATACCCTTTTCTCAGCACTAATTGTAACGTGTTAACGCAGAAACTACATTTGACTCATCAGCAGGTGCAGGAGGCTCTTCCTCTCAGATACACAGGCCCAGGGCATTGTCTGCAGCTGGGAGAGTGGGTTATGATGAAAAACGTTGAGAGAAAATCCTCGCTCGCACCTAGGTGGAGGGGCCCGTATCAGATTCTCCTGGCAACGCAGACTGCAGTCCGAGTGGATGGTCGAAAGGCATGGATTCATGCCACCCACACAAAAAGAATTCCATTTCCGTTGAAAGAGCTGCCTGATCCAGAAGACAAGAAAGAAACAGCTGCCCTTGACTTAAAAGACACGATCACCAGTTCTCTGCCACAAATACTGCCTGAGCAGGGAAAGAGCCTGTAAAGATTGCAACGAAAGGGAAAGAGCTAAAGGTGCCCCAACTTTGCCCAGCTGAACCTGCATCATCGTGGGCTGACATTAAGACTGCTTCATCACTCATTGCATCACAAGCTGACACTGAGCCTGCATCTGGAAGTGAATCTGCATTGTTCATAGATCACACAGTACCTGGAGCAATAAGGTACAACCTACATTCTCACAATCGGAAGTGATCTGATCTACATGTTTTGTTGTAGCCTCTATTCCCAACACGGATGAATTGGGAATCGGAGGCCTAGGGAAGTGGCTTCCCGGTGCTGTCTTTGAAAAAGTGAATGACATATGTTGATCACCCCATGGGGACAAGTGGGGCGCATATGGTACATGGAACACAATAATCTTGCCACATGTTTAGCAATTCAGGCTGCCGAGAACTGGCCTAGACGCTTTGCTGACCTCTTTGGACGCTTTTCTGTTTCTACGGGTGCTGCTGAAAAGAAACTATTCACGACAAACATTGGTCGAGAGAAGGATTGCACACAATGCCCATACTTACTTCTGTTCCCTCCTGCACCAACACTGATGATGTAGTAGATATGGAGACTATAAAAAGTCTAGAAGAATTTGCTGTAAAAAATTCATGCTAATGATTATAATACTACTTTGTATTCTGAGTACACTGATCCCAGTTCTGTGGTATTTGGAGAGCGTGCATCCATTAAGCTCTCTTTTGCCTGTCACCAATACACCTGCCACAGACAGTCCAGTCCATGTACTCTCTTATAGTCTCCCTCCATTAGAAGAAAGACACAGGGAAGGTTATGACAATAACACATTGCTTTTGATAATGAATATGACTCACTCTATCTTGAACAGAACAAATTGCTGGGTCTGCTCCTATTTACCCCAGCATAGCAGGAAAGAAATGGGTTGGTATGTACAGCCATTACGCCTTAATACAGCATGCTATACATCACTAAGTGCACTATTTTATGGGAAGTGGAATAAAAGTAATATGGGTCAGATAGATGGAACAAACATAGAAGAGTTTGAAAGAGTGGTATTGGAACCTGTAGGTTGTTCGATATTTAACAGAGCAAGAGTGATAAAACCAGTGGTAAGGCCAGTAGATAGACTGTATGTGCCTTATAAATCATCTGTAATCACGTTTCACATGGACCCAGTAGGGAACAAGAATGAACGTAGTGCCCCCCTCGTATACTATAAATTACAATCCTTGCACTGTCCCATTTTGCCTATGGAAAAAAGGTTCTTATTCAGGAGGGACATTCAATAAATGCATGAATATTGCAGTACTTGAGAGAGAAGAAAAACCAATATATGTAGGTGATCCTGTTTATTTTATATGTGGAGAAAAGGCTTACCCCTGGTTGGCTAGAAATTGGGGGGGGGGCATGTTACATAGGGATCCTTTTCCCAGATGTATTCCTTTCCAGAACATCAGACATATCGAAATTATCTAGATCCAGTCCCCGGTGGGATGAAACAGGATTAATTGCGGAAGACATAGCAAAATCATTTATCCCATTTTGGGGCCAAGCAATAAACTTGTGGAATATACGGAGACTGTCCATAATATTAGAGAAAACGATTAATGGAACGACTGACATATTGTATAATATGACCCTAGAAGAGAAGGCAGTTAGATTAATGACACTTCAAAATAGAATGGCTCTTTTTATAATTTTGGCCGACCGTGGAGGTGTTTGCAAAATCGTGGGGTCAGCGTGCTGCGTATTTGTAAGTGACTCCTCCCCTACGATTTTTGAGGCAATCAAGAAATTGCACATCCTGAGTTCTGACCTTCGTATCCCGACAGGTGGTTGGGAGCTGAATATAAGTTCTTGGTTTTGGAACTTATTGCGCTCATGGGGATGGAAACTAATTGCAATCATAGTAAAATTACGTGGAATGATCATGACATGTTGTTGTTGCATACACTGCATGCCAATCATTTACTCTGAAATTACAGATGAATGTGTACACATGATAATAGAAAAAAGAGGTTCCAAAGTGGATACGGATGCAAACAATGAAACTGAAACTATGAAAGAGTTCATGTCGATTAATATTGATGATGACGATTACAGTAGTATGCATAGCTCAGAATCAGATACATGGTCAGAGGAAGATGCAATGTATGGATGATGCTCTTGGCTTACGGCCAAAAGGAGGGTTTGTGAGTCCAGAAATTACCCTACCAAAGCATAGATGGTATATTATGTTGGCCGAAAACCAATCGCATCATATGCCCTACATCACCAATAGAGAATCGTCAGAATAACCATAGAGCGTCCATTTTGTGTAAGGTCTGCCATTTGATCTCTTTGCTTTTCTGTTCAAACGCTTTGCAAAATATATATTATGTATTTTATTCCATTCTGCTCATGCATGGAGCAAGGCCACAAGTTACATGTTGAGAGACCGGCCCAGACAGAAATGTCAAACAGTACAGAAATACATTGTTTTCCTCCCTCACAAGTCCTTGAAGGCGAGCAGAGAGGCATTTAATCACCAAGCCAGGTGCCAGCCGGTCTCGCAGAAACTGTAGAAACAGGCCGTTAAAGCATGAACTATACTTTCTTAGCGGCCCCCCTTACAGGGCCCTCTTTAGATCAGACTGACCCCTAGTTCACGAATATAAGCCACAAGATAGCATGCTTTGCAATGTGTCTCTCCTACGAACACAGCTTCCTCGCTAAACAAGTGCTTTGTGTTCTTCATAAGAAAGAACTATGTCTGCTTACTGCAAATTGCAACTTTTGCTAAACCCAAGTAATATAGATAAAGGAAGAAAAGTGTCATGATGTGTCATATTTGTCATAATTGTCAATTATCGAACCCTATCTCAAGAAGATACATTATGGGCGGTTTTGATGGGTCACAAAGAGATTGTATGATTTTCTTTTACATATATAATACTGTTGTAGAATGTTCGCTCTCTTGCGTCTCACGAGGTCTGGGTGATCACACGTTGCGAGACGTTAGACCCAGTCAGCCGACTGAGAATATTTGCTTTGCAATTAACCCTAGTACTTGGAAATCGATCCTCATGTCTGTCGTATCACTGAGTGTATGGTGATTGTGCCTTGTTTCCATACACGAGGGTCTTCAGGGCCTAGCACAGCGTACCCTGCTAGGTTCTACATTCCTTTACAGGGTGGGTTGTATTTTGTAGTGTGGTAGAACTCTGTTTTGATAATAATAAATTAGATATCTGTACACATCCTTGACTGGTCAGACCCTTTTATCATTGGGTAATAATTGTATTTTTGCTGTGTTGCAACTAACCAGCGATCCACGACTTTGCAGATATAAGCCTGCCGTTCCATCCACGTTTCGATAATTGGACAAGGAGGTTTATAATTTGCGTGTGTTTCCAATCTGTTTGGATCCCTTCCGGTGTACCAGAGGTGTTTGGTTGAATGATGGTTTAGAAACCGATATTCATCCCAGGTGCATCATCCTACTTTCATAGTAACTTGTTCTGAAAGGGATATTGCCCTTCTTCGTTCCATGGCTTGCTTGAAGCAGCATTGTCTGCATCAAAATAGAAGACCATATTTTTACTATAAGGCAGCCTCATATATGCGGACACTGTGTCTTTCAAAGGGAGTTTCCCTCAGGAATGGGAGTCCTGTCCCCCAGGGGGTGCCACTTCCAGTGAGGTCCCACTTGTCCACACTCCTAGGGATGGTCTTGCGCAGTGGGCTCACCTCCCTAGCCTCACAGGGATTGGCTCCCCCTTGGGGAGAAGGGATGAATACTCCTGATTCATCGCAAGAGAGAATTGATGTAGAAAGGATCCCAGTCAGATATTACAGATCCTGGTTTGGATGTATACTAATTGGCCTTTTCACAATTGACCTTGGGAGAATTGACCTCAGGGAATTGACCTAATGTAAAAGGTCAATTAGGAGATATATGAGGGGGGAAACCCCCTGCTACCCCCCATCCAAACCAAACCCCCTCACAGCCCCCCGCCCCATCCCCTTATATCATTTATAATCCAAAATCAACCCAATGCATATATAAAATAACTAAAATAATATAACGGTCAATTGTGCAGAAAGTCAATTAGGACCACTATAATTAGGTCGGCCCAGCACTGGCACTTTCCCTGCCTGATGGTTACACAATTTTTAGACAAGACCGGAACTCACAAAATTTAGACAAGACCGGAAGCAATCCATCCTCATCAGAAGAATCCAAGGAAACCTCTCACATAACTGCAACTACATGCTCATCAAAATCAACCCCTCGCCTAGCTGCACCATCACCGTCCACGTCACCTACCGCCCACCAGGACCAGCGGTAGAATTCCAAGAAGCACTCCTACATGTCATCAGTGACAACCTCAATAAAACCACCATGTCCATCCTCCTTGGTGACATGAACCTCGGTCTCAATGACCCCACAGATGCAAATGCCACCTCCTTCAATAATGCCCACGGCACACTTGGCTTCAAACAAGCAGTGTTAGAACCAACCCACAACAAAGGTTGCATCTTGGACTGGATCACCCAACACAACTGTCCGTTATCGATCCCAGTCATCACCTCCATTCCTTGGTCGGACCATTCTGTTATCCACTTCGATCTCAACTATGCCAGAACTCCCAACACCACCCAAGAAACACTGCCGCCCGCCCTCACCAAGAGCGCTAAGCAACTCACCAAGGAAAGACTTCTTCCACACCTGCAGGTCCCTGAACTCGAACACCCATTCACCAACATTCCTGACACCCTCTCAGCAACCTACAACTCCATTATCACCAAAGCCGTAGACACCATTGCACCACTTATGCAAAGGAAAGCCAAACCCATCAGAAAAATAAACTCATGGTTCACCCAGGATCTCCTGAAACTGCGCTCATAAAAATGTTCAGCTCTCTCAGTATGGCAAACAACCCCACTGACACCACCGAACGTGCCATTAAAAGCATTGCTAAACAATACAAATCCGCAATCATCACAGCCAAAGCTAACTCCTTCAATGCCAGGATAGCCAACGCCAAATCTGGATCCAGAGAAATCTTTGCAATCTTCAGAGAACTGGAGACTCCCACTCCCCCTTTTAACCCATTGAACAAAGACAAAGAATGGTGTAACGACATTCAAGAAGCCATGCTCAATAAACTGAACAGCCTACAAGAAAAATCATCAGCCACCAAAAAGCCCTATCTCTACAACTATCTGACCTACACCAGAACATCCTGCCCAAAATTCAAGCCTTCTCATTACAGGAGATGACAGAAGAGGAAGTCCTAACCATACTCAACTCGATCAAGCCCTCCAACTGTAAGGACGACACATGCCCGGCCCAGCTCATCAAGGACAGCGCCCCTACACTGGTACCGTTCTTCACGGCCTTCATCAACGCTTCCTTCAAATAAAACCAAGTGCCTTCCTGCCTGAAAGAAGCATGGGTGCGCCCACTGTTGAAAAAACCTACACTAGATCCAAAGTCACCAGGGAACTACAGGCCCATCTCGACGGTTCCCTTCCTTCTGAAGATTCTGGACAAAGCTGCATACCTCCAAGTACAGAAATACCTAGAAGTTCATCAATTGCTTGGTCTCCGGCAATCCGGCTTCCGCCCCAACCATGGTACAGAAACCGCACTATTGGATCTCAAGAACAAAATTGATGACCTCAGAGACGCAGGCAAACCGGCCCTCCTACTACTCCTTGACCTCTCTGCGGCTTTCAACCTGGTCGACCATGACACCCTTTGCCACCACCTCTCAACAGCGGGCAACTTCTCATCAGATGCCACTGCATGGATCGCATCCTTCCTCAGGGGTAGAGAAATTAAAGTATTTTCAGACCAAGCGTGTGCCCAACCTCATCTAATTAAGTGTGGGTCCCGCAAGGGTCTTTCATATCTCCCACACTGTACAACCTATTCACAAGGTCACTATTCAATGGGCATCACATACACCAATTACGCGGACGATACACAGGTCCTCATCCCTCTTACAGGTGATTACGAGCCCGACCAAAAAACTCTCAATTCCATCTACACCACCATCCAGACATGGATGGCTGAAAACTGGCTCTGCCTCAACAGTGAAAAGACAGAACTACTTATCATCGGGTCCCCAGCCACAATCAAAAAAATGGGATCCCAATATGACTCCTTTCTCATTGACAACTCCTGCATCCCGGTATCCCAGTCCGTCAAAACTCTGGGAGTATACCAGGACTCAAACCTCACCATGACCAGAGAGGTTAATGTAATCTCATCAGCAGCAGCCTACCACTTGAAACTTATCACTGCCGCAAGGCCCTTCCTATTGCAGCAAAACTCCCTCACCATCGTCAATCATGGGATCCCGCCTAGACTATTGCAACACACTCCTTCTAGGCACCTCAGCAATAAACATCAAAAAACTTCAAACGTTGCAGAACAATGCCCTTAGAGCAGCCACCGGAGTATCAAAAAGAGACCACATCTCGGCCACCAGGAAATCTGTCCACTGCCTACCCGTCAAGGAACGTATCCTTTTTAAGTCACTGGCACTCAGCCACAAATGTCACCATGACACAGCACCTCGCTACCTTGTGCAAAGATTCTCTGTGCCCCCCTCAAACAGACCCATCAGATCCAGCCACACCAACTGACTAACCATTCCTAAAAGCATCAGAACTAGAGCAGGTGGCTCTAGCTTCCCAGTTCTTGCACCACCAACTGAAACCTGTTACCCCCCTCTATCAGAGGCATCGAGTCCCACTCAGTCTTCAGAAAAGCAATAAATACCATGTTGTTTGTGTAAACCCCACATTGGACCTTTTACCGGATGTCTGTGCTCGTCTTGCCAACAAGTTTAGCACTCTACTACGGTAACCATGTACGGACTAATGTAAGGCACTCGACGATTGTAACCTTGTACTGACTATTGTAATCTTGCACCAACCTCACCCCTGTAACTAAGACACTTCCTTGAAACAGCACCTCAATGCCCCCGGGCTGCTAGGCGCTTTACAAATGAAAAAATAAAATAAATAAAGGTCAATTGTAAAAGGTCAATTTGGGTAATATCACTGGTTTCACTAGAATAACTGCTGCAAACCAAGCGACATGATTGTGCTTGCATGAGAGAGAGCGAGAGAGAGAGAGAGCGAGAGAGAGAGAGATTTTAAAAAGAAGGGTCTTTTGTTGCTTTCATCTGATGAGATTGTGTAGGGAAATTAAGCATTAACAAAATGAATACTTTTGGCTACACACTTGCCAGACATTCACTATTTACCAGATTCGGCCACCATATGCCAAGGCATTGCCATCATTCCTTCTCCGCTTAGAACATTTCACAGCTATTCCTACTATGCACTATTGATTGCCATCGAAAGCCCAGGTACACCTGCCAGTCATGGATTTGCTATCAGCGGTCTAGGTCGGCCCTTATTCTACAGCCAGAGATTGGCCAGTGGCTAGATAGTCCATTGCAACTAAATGTCCAGCACGTTGACCAGCCATGGTAAAGCTGGGATGGGCAGTTAAAGCAATGCCTTCATGACCGTAGAACCTCTCCTCCCTTCAGACTGCACCCTATCTCCCTAGCCCGAGCAGCATGCACTTCACAGCGTGTCATGCTGTGTGCATCCTCACACAACACACTACTTTGAGTGTGGAAATAAGATTTTGTTGAGTTTTTTTTTTGCCAAAGTAAATTTAATCAAATTTATTTTTTTAATGGGTGATTTTGTTGACAATGTATGCGGGGGGAGGGTGGACCCCCACAGTCCCCCTTATCATCCCCACATTTATTGATAACCTAAAATCTGTTGGAAAGAAACCCTATGAAATCTACTTCGATGAAAAAAGCTGCAGCAAAATCTCCCATTCCCGATGAAAGCAGATGGAAATTGATGGCTGCACCACCAATCAGACACTTACATTGGCCTAGCAGTGCGGGCTGGACAGCTCCCATTAATGGCAGGAGGAGAATGAATTACATATGACCTATCCCCTTCTGTAATGACACAGATGTGCTACAAATGATGAAACGTATGCTGTCCAGTGTAGGCCCAGTGGTTATGATTAATTCATAGCTTTCCGTTCATACTTGTTAGTGTCTAGTGCTCCACCAATTAGCAAAGACTAGAAATAATGAGCAAAAGCCTTCAGAGAGTGTAGGGGTCATGAAAAGCAATAGACATGAATTGACCTGCATAATGAGAGAGAAGAGAGACTGTAAGTGCAGCGCTTTCTATGATCAGAGACGTGAAGAAAAGTGATCACGATGGAAGCGATAGAACAAAGATGAAGTTAAAGAAGAAGAAAGGAACGTGAAAGAAAATGTGTGTTAGAAGAGAGAGAGAGAGGAATGTAAGTAGAAAGAAGCGAATGTTGAAAGAGAAAAACGGATGCTTGGGAAAGATAATGTAAGAAAGCACAAAGTGAAATACACTGTCCATTGAGAGAGGCAGGAACAGAAAGAGGAGAAATACAGTGCAGGAAAAGGACCCATTTGGAATGAAAGGCAGCTCGTGAAGGGTGAAATAAAGGCACTGTGGAGAAGAAACCTGTACGAGGGAAAGAGAGATCGAAATCATGATGGGGATGGCCATAAGGAAAGAGAAGATATGGAAAAAGAAGTGACCGGAAACCCCTCCTGTTAACCCGGTATACAGCCAGTAAGTGCCGCTAACACCTTGTACATACATTCATTCATAAACTCTCTGCCACGAGATTTCAACAAATCTACAGCGGAAGTGACCCATTTACTGAAAGGACCTGCCAAGCATGCAATGTATTGCTCTGGCTTCACTTCCGATGTCATCACTTTCTGATTTCAGTGACATCACTGCATGCAATGTATTGCTCTGGCTTCACTTCCGGTGTCATCACTTCCTGATTTCAGTGACATCACTTCCTGAGACAGATGGCCTCCCTATGTTATGTGTACCTCACTCATGATTCATTGTAGACCTGCGCCGTCATGCAGATAGTTTGCAGTGGCTTTCATCTGTTTTTTTACTGTCTCTTGTTAGTCCCCTCCTGCTTTGAGACTCATGTGTTGCTGCTCCCCATAAAATCGATATTATTTCTGACAGTTGGCTGATGGATAAGGCTAGTAGGGAGGGTGCAGGCGCTGCCACGTTCCTGGAGCCTGTCATGTGACTGGGTATGTCACAGAGCCCAACCTGCCTTTCAGAGGCACTTGTCATTGCTGTCCTTATTTTGTAAAAGCAAAATCCCTGTTACCACCCCTCCCCCACACCCTCTCTGTGAGCCACTGACCATGGCAATTTCTAGGGCTACTAACCCGCGACCTGTCTGGCACAGCTGCATGACATTTTTTGTAAACTTTTGTTGGTCTGGGAGCAACAGAACTGCAACATATAATGCACACTTGTGCAATGATTTATAAGTTATAATAGGTCAAATTAAAGGTATTTTTTTTTACTTTTTTTGCATTGGCTTGCCATTAGGGAAAATGTACCGTTTCTTTAACAGATTCTCAACCTAAATAGTTGAGCGAATTTTCACCAATTTTGTTTTTATTTATTGAATATTTATAAGACGACTATACAGCAATTGGTGTTTCAAGGCCCACAAGACAAAAAAGGGGAGGGAACAGGAAAAATAAGACAACAATAATGGTCCTACTAGGCATTGTGACATTCAGATCGTAGCGGTAACCAGGGGCTAGGCAAGTGCAGAGGGGAGCCCAGCGTGGTAAGTTCCAGCGGATGCCGGAGGTGAGGACCACTGACTAAGTGTGAGGACGGGGTGGATCAGACTCAGGGGGGATATTAGGGCATAGAAGGGCAGTGCTGATAGGGGGTGTGTTGATATAGACCAGTCAAGGAGGGCCTGGTAGACTGTAAGACTCATAAGGGACCCAGTCGCAAGTCACAGTGGCAGAAGTGAAATTAGCAAGGGAGGGAAAGAGGTTGAGAAAAGAAGGGGTTTGAGAAGTTTCCGGAACTTAAGAGGGGCAGGGAGGCTATTCCAGAGGGAGGCACCTGCCGAAGAGAGAGATCTACCCCCAACTCTCTGCTTGGAAAAACGCCTGATCTGCAGAGAGTTGGAGCTAGAGAACCAAAGGGGTCTAGCAGGGGGGTATTTAGGGAGAAAGAGATGGATATAGCAGGGTCCCAGACCCTCCAAAGCCTTGGGGAGGATGCAGAGGGTCTTGAATGTAATCATCATAGCCACCAAGAGCCAGTTGCGAGATTTTAGAGCTGGAGAGATGTGGTCCCTAGTCTCTAGCCCAAGGATAAGTCTTGCAGTCCTATTCTGGATTAGTTGAAGGGGGCCAAGGGATGAAGCGGCGGATTGAGGAAGAGGCTGTTATAGTAGTCCAGACTCTAGAGTACCAGAGCTCCGGAGACATTGAGTTTCTGAGGGACGGTGAGGAAGGGGAGAATGCCTCTAAGGAGGTGAAGCTGAAAGTGGGCCTTCTTGGCGAGGTCCATGTTGTGAGGAGAGAAGGAGTGAGAGGAGTTGAAGATGACACCAAGGTTTTTGGCCTCACAAGATGGTAAGGGGAGAGGAACCAAGGAGGGCAGCCAGAGAGTGGGGGGGGGGCAGGGGTGCCAATGAGAAGGATCTTGGTCTTACTGGCATTAAGACAGCAATTGTTAGCAGTGCACCATGCCTGAATAGCAGTCCGACAGTCAGGAATTAGAGAGGGGGAAACGGAGGTAGTGGAGGGATGGTTGAAGGAGAGCTCTGTGTCATCAGCTATAAAACTGGAAATGAAAGAATGAGGAGATCAGGTGGGCAAGAGGGGCAAGGTAGATGTCGAAGAGTCACGGCAATAGGATAGAGCCCAGAGGAATGCCACAGTTAGAGAGGGAGGTGTAGAAGAGGAAACGGTCCAGTTGCACCTGGGAAGGGCAGTTAGATAGGAAGGTCAGCCAGTCCAGTGCCCGGCCCATGATGCCGGGGCTATCACAGAGACGTTTTATGATTATGGAATGATAGACAGTTCAAAGGCTGAGGAAATATCAAGGCGAATGAGAACGGCAGGAGAGTTGGAATCAAAGTTAGAGAGCAGATCTTAACAGAGGTTCACAAGAGCAGTTTCCATGCCTCTGGATGCTCTAAAGCCAGACTGGCAGTCGTGGAGACAACCAACTAGTTTGGTGTGGTGGATCAGTAGGGAGATGACCAACTTCTCCAAGAGTTTGACTAGGAAGGAGAGGGAGAGAGAGTCGCAGAGGTCACGGAAGAATACAGTGGCCACTTCAGAAGAGTCAAGGTGCATGATAAAGTCTCCAAGTCAGAGAAGCTTTTGGAGTGGCAGAAAGCGTGGCTCTAGGGCCCTTTATTGATTTGGTAGAAAACCTTCCAGCACTGTTTTAAAATTAGGCAACCGGTACCATCATCTTTTTTATATATCTCCCATCATGCCTTCCTTGTTGCTTAGCTACAGACATTTCGAAGACAAAATTCTACGATTTTGAATCATAGTGTTTTGCTTTTGAAAAGTACAAGCAGCGCTTGAAAGGAAAAATGAAGACAATGTACTATTTTCATTTATGAAAAGTGAGACAAACTGGAGGAAGGGAGGCAGGCAGCTTCAATGCTCAACCCTCATTGTGGGGAGGGGGCGCTTTAGCATATTTTTCCGTGATAGTTGATATTGGGTTGGACAAGGTGGACTTGTGAGTGGACTTGTGAGAGCTAGTTGTCACTGGGCATTGCTCCCCTCCCACCTAATTGTTATTTTAGTTTACTTGTTTTTTTTTAATGAGGTGGGTGGTTGAGGGCTAGCCAGCGTGTCATGGTTTCCCTGACCGCCTGCATAACTTTGGCTGTGGCAGCTCCAACTTGCCCAGATGAGATCAGAGGCGGGTAGCTTGAGTTTTTCCTGCATTGTCTGATAAGTGAAAAGTGATTCTTTGTGTCCGTGTGGGTGAGAAATGGGGACGTGAGGGTGAATATCAACATGTCATCTGTTCAAATGAAATTGTATTTCACATTTATTTGAAGAATAGGATGGTCAATTCTGATAAGAAATGTCTTACAATAAGACGTACACATCTGGCAGAGGGAGCCCCCAGAGAGATGTACAACCGGTCAGATAGCACATTGAGCTAAATCCTCAGCCCTGATATCTGTGTGCAGCCTGCCGTGGCAGTTTCAAATCCCGGCAGGCTTTCGACCTTCCGAGGTTGATAAATTGAGTACCTCTCTGTAGGATAATAATATCTTCTGTTATTTTCAGTGTTCTGAGATCTTTGGGTGTGTAGCGCTAAATAAGAAATACATTATTATTATTACCACAGAATAACGCTGAGAAGAAGTGGTGAGCCAGTTTATGTGGGTGCGAACAAAATGGGCCATAGACGAGTGATGAACCAAAACAAAACAAACATAAAAAATGGTAATTTACGAAGGTAACATTAACCTAAGGGAGCAAGTACTTCAAATTAAAGAGTATTACTGTACAAATATACAATATTACACTACTATGTGGCTCTGGAGGGAGTTGTGGGATCAGTTAGGGGGATCTGGGAGAGGGCAGGGGAGATCCCTCTTTGGCAAGCAAGTGAAGTTTAGGCTGAGCTCTGAAGAAATCCAGTGATGGGCTGGCTTTGTTTGGGATGGGCAGCTGGTTCCTATAGAGCACAACGAGTGGGGAAAAACATCGGAAGCGAGAGGAGGCATGGGGGTCATGGAACAATGAGGTTGCCGGCAGAGGAAGAGTAAAAGGAACAAGACGATGAGCAGTGTGACGATTCACAGTATATCATCATTCTCCCCAGGGGCGGGGGGGCTTCCCCGTGAGGCTAGGGAGGTGAGGCTGCTCTACTCATCAGTTGTCCAAGGGGTAGTGGAATGCAGGCCCTCCCAGGGAGAGACTCCCGTTCCATGGAGGGTCTACCTAACCCTCATTCCCTTGCACGTATAAAACCCCTATAGTCTGCAGAGAGTGCAACTGAAAGTACTACTGTGTGTTACAGTAAAACAAAGGGGGGTCTGGGAATCTCTCTACCAGCATGAACACAGCTCAATGACCTGTTCTTGGGTGACTAACCCCTGGGAGAGACTCTACCAAGTCTTTAGCTCACTGTCCCTTTCACAGAGAAGAAATGTCCCTGCATATCAGCCTTTGTCCTGCCCAGGGGCAGTCCAGCACCGAAATGCTAGGCAATTCTCCTCTGAACAAGAGTACCAACAGCAACCCCAGACACGTGTTTCAGCCTTGTTGGGCATCACCAGTGAGGTGAAGCTGTGCCTCTCTAAGAACAGTGAACAAGGGGTCTACGTCTGGATCGCCCTGGTAACTTAGGGTGAGAACCAAAGTTAATTTATGCAAAACAAAGGGGGGTCTGGGAATCTTTCTACCAGAATGAACAAAGCCCAATGACCTGTTCTTGGGTGAATAACCCCTGGGAGAGACTCTACCAAGTCTTTAGCTCACTGTCCCTTTCACAGAGGAGAAATGTCCCCGCATATCAGTCTTTCTCCTGCCCAGGGGCAGTCCAGCACCTAAATGCTAGGAAATTCTCCTCTGAACAAGAGTACCAACAGAAACCCCATACACATGTTTCAGCCTTGTTGGGAATGATCAGTGAGGTGAAGCTGTGCCTCCCTAAGAACAGTAACATTCCCTCCTTTCCTTCCTTGATACTTGAATTGAGAAAGAACAAGAATGATGACACACCTTTTTCTAAGCCTACTGGGAACAGGTGGCCATAAGGAGGCATGAAGAGTACTTCATGGAAACAACCAACAGACTATGACACTGTGCTGGGGTGGGCCCAGCTAGAATAGATAAAAAAATGAGAATGGACTGAAAAAAAGAGAGAGAAGCTGGCAAAGAGCCAGCCAAGCCTGGGAATTTGAAACCCGGGAACCTGTCTGCTATGCAGACAAGCTGGTCCTCGCAAGAGAAGACACTGGACAGTGGAAGCAAAGCATAATCCTGTGTGCAGGCAGGGAGCCAACTCACTCTAGTGTTAGGGGCAGTTGAAGTGGTGGCATGACCTCGGGGGGGTGGACCGCTTGGTCCAACAATGACGCGCAGCCTGCCGGCCCTAAGCCTTCTCAGAGCTACGCAAGTGAACCAGAAGGGAGCGAACAGTGAAGCACCCATGACCCTGGGAAGTACTGGACATGCCTTCCCAACACAAACATTGTAACAGGAACTGTGGGATAACTGGGTGGGGTCCGGGGAAAGCAGAGAGTGGCAACTGCATTGGGAGTAAGTAATCTCCCTCATCACAGTAGTGATACCCAGAGAACCAAGAGTCAAGGAAGCCTCAAGAATAATCTCCCTCTCATAGTAGTGGTACTCAGAGAACCAAGAGTCAAGAAAGCCTTGTGAGTAATTTCCCTCGTCACAGTAGTAATATTCAGAGCACTAAGAGTCAAGAAAGCCTCTAGAGTAATCTCCTTCCTCGAATTAGTGCTTTCCAATGAATCAAGAGTCAAGAGAATCTCTGTAGTGATCTTCCTCATCAAAATAGTGATATTCAACGGTCTAAGAAACATCATAACCTCACAAGACGGGGACAAATTGATGGAACTGTAAAGCAAGCTTTCAGAAGTTCTTGTAAATAAGTGAAGAGACTTTTGAGAACTATTTCTCAAAGAATATCTCAAGACAGCCCTCAAGGCTGTGGAAGGTGGATTAGGAGAAGGGAGTCATTCTCCTGACCATACTCACTTTGTTGAATCAGAAAATAGAGCAAAAGAACGATGGGAAAGAGATAATGTCTGTGCCAGATTGCCCGGAGAAGAGACCCAGTTTCCTCGCCCTGTTTTCATTTGAATGCTGAACCCTTTTGTAAAATAGTGGTAGGGTTAGAGTAGGTTTTGGACAGAGGAGAGACACTTTTCATTTGGACACTCACCCTGATGAAGACCACCCGCGTTATAGTTGGTTACGCAGGGATAACCCGTTAGAGATAGGGACCTTTTTCTTGATATTGCCACCCTTTTGTCTGACTCCTCACTCCATCACAACACAGCAGGCAGACATACAATCAGCGAGGTACTGAGGGGCAAGACCAGTGATAGCTTCCTCAACTGGGAGAGGGAACTTTAAAAAGGAGTGGTGGTCATTGGATTCAAGGTTGAGGATGTTCTCTAGAGAGGGGTGGGAGTAGTGAGAAAGGGCAAAGAGCAGGCACAAGCAGTAGTAAAGCCTGCTCAGCACAAAGATTGAGATTAGAGGTGATGGTAGCGATGACATATTTCAGTCAGAGGTTGCTATAAAAGAGGACAACAAGGCTGTGTACTTAGGGTGATGGAACAACAATGTCAGATGGGACAGTGAAAGGAGAAGGGAGGATAGGGATGGCGTTGTAAGCTGGGCCAAAGATGACTTCTGTTTTTGAAGAATTCTGCATGAGGCAGCTAAAAGCCCTCTAGTGACAGATTTTTGTGAAACAGCTGATAATCTGTTCCATAATGGGTGCAGTGAAGTAGGGGAAGGGGAACAGGTTTAGTGTCATCATCAAACAAGTGATAGTGAAAGCCAAAGGATGGATAGATTTAGTGGAGGGTGTGTCATCTGTTCCTCAAGCCCTTTATCACCTTACTACTATCCTCCTTCCGCCTCTCTCCTCCTCCTCCTCCAACCCACCTTCTCTCCACCCCACATTGTTCTTCTCTGTCTTACTGATGTTACTCTCTCTGCTTCCACCTACCCCAAGCCTCCAATGTTACAACCTTTTTTCCCACCACTCTCCCTTCTCCACTCTACTACTCTAGCATCTCTGCACTACTACTCTCTGTTCTCCAATCTACTACTACTTTCCCCCAGAGTACCACTACTACTACTTTTACAGTGAAATGTCATGTCTGGGACTGCATGATTACAGTAGTCATCCCCGCAGGGAAACCCCATTCGGAAGGTATGAGTATGTGGTTTGATGGAGCCAGACAGTCTGATCTTGCTGCAGCTTCAAGGGAGACCTGCCGCTTTAATCAGGAACCACAGACAGCTCCATTAACCAGAGGGAACCTTTGATCCAAAACAGACAGGAAGATGGGTGGGACTTAGTATTACATGTTTTCACCCGTTTACTTTTTCTGTTGCAAAGCAGTCCTCATGCACACAGGAGATTGTTGGTGGGGACCCAGGATTGGTTCATTAAGGTTGGCTTAACCTACACCAATCCCAGTGGTCCAATTGGCTTAAAAGGAGGGCTGTGCCCCTCTTTTCGCAGATCATCTGATGCCCTCACCAGAAGCTGAAGGAAGAACTCATCATTGTACCCTGGCTGAAGGTACAGTCTGCCTTACATCTTCCGCCAGTGAAGGAAGGCCAGGACCTCCAAGAGGGATGCAAGATCCCTCCCCTAAACATCTCCCAGGAAACAGAGTGGGATACAAAATCCAGAGCACCCTCCAATAGCTCTAGAACTGGTACCCAACCAGCACACAGCTTGCCCTGCTAGGCTTTGCAGCAAGCTTCCTAGGTGGGAAGTGCCAGAGAGTCTCTGAACCAAACCAAGGACAAGGTTGATTGCCTGCAACACTCTCCTCAGCTTTGGCCTGTCTGCCTTAAAGGACGACACAAGTCTAGTGAAGAAGGTAGGAGGAGTGCATTGACAAGCATCTACCAAAGTCCACCTTAAAGGACATTGTCGAGCCAGTCAAGCCCTTTGAGCTTCAACCAACTGTACCGCTGACTGTTGGCCGCAGTCACTAAAGCCATCTGAGAAGCCTCGACCAGTGCATCAGGACCGCCGACCAGCATTTGGACAATGATTCCTGAGACGCTGTGTAGGCCAGCCTGCAGCCATCCATCCAGCTTCGCTAGCCAAACTGCCTGCCGTCTGATACCTGCAGCTGTCTCTCATCTTGAACTTTGTTGTCGAAGATGCAAAGTGCCACAAAACTGGACTTGACCATGTCGAGAACCAAGAACTTGTACAGCACAAGGTAGATTGTGATTCTGTCCCCCTGGTCCTTCTCCAAAGGCCCCTAGTTTCATTTTACGAACCATTTCTCCCTTTGTACTGAAACAAGTGTCCTTGAACTATTGTGATTGTTTTACTATACCGACTACCCTCCTGTCAGTTTCCAGAGTGTATCCCTTTTCCTTCTTTGACACTGTCTGTCCTCTGCATTCCTTCACAGGGTGGGTTGTATTTCTTTTTCTGCTGAACTGTCTGTTGTAATAATAACAAAGTAGATATTTGTATAGAACCTTGACTGGACTGTTCCTTTTATCATTGGGTAATATTTATATTGTCGCTGTGTTGCAACTAACCAACGCTCCACAATCTTTAGGAGATAAGCCTGTAGTTCTGTCCACGTTTCCGAAATTGGACATGGAGGTTTATAATTTGCTTGTGTTTCTAATCTGGTTTGATCCCTTCTGGTGTAGTAGAAGCTTGAGGCTGATTGATGGTTTAGAAACTGACTTTCATCCCTGGACCACCGGTGCCCCGGAAGTTGTTTCATCACAGACCTGCTCACCCTTCCACTACACCTACTGTAACTGTGCTCATCCTTCCCCACTTCTCTTCTACACTCTTCTCCTTGCATCCCACTGCTACACCCCTCGTTACTAGCCTTGCTCTCCCCTAACACTCACTCCCTCTCACACTAACTACTAGCCCATTCCCTAACTCCTATCCCCACAGTATCTCTGTCTCCCTCTCACCCCTTCTAGACACACCTTCCCCACTTCCCAAACTAGACTACAATACACTGCAAACAACTGGTCCATTCTGTCTCACCAATATTCCAGTTTAGCTAAACTCTTCTACCAACTCTCCAATAATCTACTCCTCTGCACATCCTCAGTGTGTCTCTCTGTCCACCTACAGCTTCCCCTGTGTCCTCACCCAAACAATGCACATTCTGCCTTTGCTGCTGTCTGCTTTTAAAGTCTAGGGCTGGTTGTTCAGTGCATTTCTCCCATTAACTGCAGCAATGGGAGAAATTACAGACCTGGTTGTGGCTTTTCTCTTAGTGGGCCTCCTGCCAAAGGTTAAAAAGTGTTCCTTCCCCCCTTGACAAGACTTAACATGTTATTAAAGGGGGAACAATACAGATGCATTGCATGTCTAATACACATTATTATATGAACTGCTTGTTCTAAATATGCCTTATAGGTTGTACTTTCTTTAAAACTGAATTTCTTTAAAAGTGCCTCTCCGCTGCATTTGAAACGGTGGATCATGTCATCCTAGTGACTCATATGGAGCAAGCGGGCGTTGCAGGGCCCCTTCTGGCATGGTTTGAGTCATTTCTTGAAGGGCGATCCAAACTATTTGTATTTTCAGGCCTGCCACTCTTATACTTCTGATCTGGCTTGTCGGGTTCCACAATGGTCAGCCTTGTTTCCTTTTCTTTTTAATCTATACGTCCGCTTATTAGCTGATCTAATTGCTGAGTTAGGAGTCCTTTTTTACACCTATGCAGATGACACACAGTGTTTCAGCTGGACTCCCCCCAAACGGAACCCCCCTGGAAAGCTTTGTGACTGCTTGGATCAAGTAGGAAACTGGATGTCGGCTAATTGGTTAATGCTGAATGGAAATAAAACGGAGGTTCTGGTGTTCAGGCCACAAATGGCGGACAACCTCTGAAATTCTCAATAGTGTCCTGACTGATTGGGCCCTTGCCCAGTCGCCTGTGCATCTGTGAAAATCCTTGGGTCTGTGAAAAGCCTTGGGGTGAGGCTTTTTCCCCAAGGGCTCACGAGAGGCGGAGATTTCTGCAATTTGTAGAGCAGGGTTTGGGAAACTGAAAGTCTTGAGGACAATTCTACCTCTGCTACCCCCAGCCAGCCAAACAATGTTGGTAACATCTACCATAATGGGGTTGCTGGACTACTGCAACAGGATATATTTGGGGCAACCCAAATATCAGATCCAACACATGCAGGTTCTCCAGAATTCAGCAGCTAGACTGGCAATTATGGCACCTCGTCTGACCCCGTCTGCAGTCCTTCTGCATCGCTTCATTGGCTCCCGGTGGGGGCACGGATGGAGTTTAAGGTACTCTGTGTCATCCTTTGGGCTGTGCATAATGTAGGCCCAGAGTACTTCAAGAATAAGATAGTATTTTACTGTCCAACCGGACAGTTGCGCTCCGCCTCGCAGTTACTCCTTAAAATAGTGAGGTAACAGCATGAACAGCTAGGTGATCGTTCATCCGCAGTTAGGGCTCCCAGGCTCTAGCATTCACTTACACTATCATTACGAGTCATAGATGAATACCTCTCCTTTCGTAGGGCACTTAAAACCAACCTGTTTTAACTCAGCAACTGTAAAAATTGAGTAGGAGCTGTTTCTCAGATTATTGACGACACCAGCGCCTAGACACCCTTGGGCCTTAGTTGCGCTCTATGAATTCTCAAATAAATAAATTATACTTGTTCATTCCAAATGCTCCATTCAAGATTTCTTGTATTTTGTCGGGTTCGTTTGCCATGTGGTTCAGTGCCTTGTGGGCAAGCTTTACGGAGTAGAGCACTGGTTTGGCTCTCGAATGACTTATGTGTAGATCCATTGTATGACGATATGAAACTAACTATGGAATAGGGAGGATAATCTGTATACATTTCAGAATGTGGAGCTAGGCAACCTGGGTGCGCATCCCAGCTTTCCCACTTTACCAACGTTTATGATTCTGAGGCAAATCCCTTTATCTCAATGTTCCTTATTTTTATTTGCTGATAAAATGGGGGTCACCTAGAGAGCTTATTCTGCTAAGCATTCTATTTACAAAAATATGTCTTCTTGCGTACCATAGCAGACGGTAGTGTTTCTCTGTTTTTTATAATAATATTCATATTAATAATAATAATAATAATAATAATAATAATAATGACGATCGTCGTCATCATTATAATTTATGATGTGTCGCTTTTATAACTCATGTCTCCATCATCTGTGTCCCACACATCTTTCACGGAAAAGTCAAACAAATGCTATTCTACAACTGTTGGTTGGTGGCTGAGATTTTCTGGGGCATGGGACAGACAACAGAAATAGCTAAACAAATATGTTGCATTTCGTACTGAGGTCAAAAAGCCAACATTATATCATTTGTTTCCAACACATATAGAATAAGTATATTCGGGGGTAAAGGGGGATGTATTTGCATGCATTTTTATTTGCATTTTATTAGGCATAGAGATGATTGCTTTATCCAGAAATACTGCATAACAAGAATTGGATAAAGGAGAAAGCAGAGGGTGGGTGGTCGGGTGGGTGGGCAGAGTAGTGCTTGCGAGTTGGAAGTGAAAGGGGCGAGTAGCAGCAGATGGCGTTAGTCTGATGGCGGCGGTACGTGGAGGGATTGGTGGTATACAGACAGCTGTCCTGCATAGGGAGGACAGGAGGCGGTGGGAGAGGATTCGGCTGGTGATACAAGGTATGAGTAACTAGAATCGAGGGCCAGTGGGGTGTCCATATTGGAAGTCCAGTTTCCTGGGAACAAGGGTAGAAATCAAGGCTTTAGCGGCGCAATAGGTAAGGTGTGTATAGCTTTTCCAGTTGCCCAGGAGGTTACTCCAAGCCACCACTGGAGTCCATGCATATGAAGGGATCGGGCGTGAGGTCACTATCAAAGTGATGACCCTGAGGTTGTAAGACTGGTTAAACGCAGGGGTCTGCAACCTACGGCTCTCCATTTGCTTTGGACTACATCTACAAGCAGCCCTAGCTATAAGAGTCACCAAAGAAGCATCATGGGAGTTGTAGTCCAAAACATCTAGCGAGTGCATGTTGCAGGCCTCTGTTTTAAGGGAACCAGGAGGAAATGACATGAGAGTGGGACGGGCCAGTTGATGCACGGAGATAGATTGCTTGAGTTTTGGAGGAACTGATCTTGGGGCCACTAAGGGCCATCAGATGGTGGGTAGCAGAAAGACGGTCACATACGCTGGACAGGAGTTCATGGGGTCAAGGAGGAAATAAGAAGACGTGCTTGTCATCAACAAACGAGTGATTATCTTTCGAGAAGGCTTTCTCGAACACATTATTTGTGAATGAAGCAATTGTAAGAGAAGATGTGGAATTTGGACCCAGGAAACCTGGGTTCCAATTCCTGCTCCCGCATCCCGAATCTTGTGTGATCGTGAGCACATCACTGGATCTCACGTGCCTCAGCCCACTGAAATGTATTTGTTTACTCTATCGGCTATTTTGGAGCTGACGACGAAAAACCTCCCCAAAATGGAGGAGGCAGCAGGGTAACCCCTGCGGGGTCATGCCGCCGGGAGCGGGGACCCTCACCCGGAAGGGAAAAGGGCAAAGGGGCGGAACGGCGCCAAAATCTCAATAGCCCGAAAAGCCCGCGAAGGGTAAACAAAGGAAGGGGGGCGGGGCTTGCAGGATAAAAGCAGGCGAGAGCTGGGACCAGGCATCTTGCTCCTGCACTGGGACTCGGTCGCCGCAACCGGACAAGGAAGAGGAATTTCGTTTGGACCAGACTCGAGGAATTCGTTTGCGCCCGCACAGCAGAAGGAAGGTGGTCCAGTGGCCGGGCCGGGAAACGCCTCAGGGAAGCAGTTTCTGGAGCGGGCAGCAGGTGGAGGACAGCCGGCGTACGCAGAGGGGTGGCCCGGCGGATCGGAGGTTGCGGCGCGGCAGGAGGAAGAGATAGAGGACTGCCAACGGGATCACCCGCCTCGCATTGGGAAGGAGGACCAGTGGCGGAGCCAGGAAACGCGGAAGGAGGTTGGCTGCAAGAAGCCGGGATGCGTCGCGCAGCCGGGGAACGCAGCCGGCGGGCTGAGAGAAGCAGCACAGCTGATCGGAGCAGCGCGAAGGAAGGCGGGCCCAGCCCAGGACCAGGGGCGAGGCTCCGAAGGCAGAGCAGAGCTACGGGTGAGCCCGCCTGGCGGAAGCCAGATTCAAGGAACGAAGGCCGGGCGGAGGAGCAAGGCGAGGGGAACACCAGTCGGAGGCGCAGCCTACGAGCGCAACCCCGCGCCCGGTCCCTCGCTCCCCCCCGCACACGAGCAGAAGCATCCGGCGGAGGGGCCAACGTCGGGGGCACTCAGACGCCCACGCCCACCCCCCAAGGCACACGACAGGCCACAAGGGGGCAGCCGCAAGGGACACCTGAGCACGGAGCACGGGCAAGAGCAACAAGCGGCCCATAAAGAACAAGAAGCAGGTGGCTGGCCAGTCGGGAGACCACCAAATGGATCTAGCATCATTCATGGAGTTGGCCAGGGTGGCAGCAGCAACCCATGGCCCAGACTGGATGTCAAAGATGGTGGCGCAGCCTAGCCAGGAGGGGCACAGCCAAGGAGTTGAAAGCTCCCCTCTGATGTTTCAGGACAGTGGCAGCAAGGCCACCATGATCGAGGTCGAGATCCACAGCCAGGGGGAGGAAGAGGAAGAGAAGGTGACTCGGGGGAACAAAAGGAAAAAGACAATGACAGCCAGGGCTAAAGCAAGCAAGGAGCAGGCCAGCAGCGCCAAGAGGCCACGGCAGAAGGGGAGGGCACAGGAGGATGCGGCCTTAACGGCTCCTACACCTGCTGAGGCTCCAGGGAATCAAGTGAGCCCACCCAACGCGCCTGCGACCAGAACGGTGGATGTCGTGGGTGGAGGAACAACATCCCTGGAGACAGTAAAAGGTATGGTGTTAGAATGCATGCAAGCATGGGGGAAGATGGGGCAAATGCCGAATGTTGTGCCCAGTAATGGTATGGTGGCAAGGGGTGTGTCTCAGGGGAGTATAGCCACGCATCTGGGGGCTTCACAATTGCTGGGAGGGCTCTGGTGTAGTGGTAACACGCAAGACTGGGCACAGACGGGTGGACTAAGTCAATTGCCCCAGAAGAGGGGGATACCGCCCGGGGGTTTCTTGTCTGTCGGGCTGCCTAGTGTGGGCCCACCTATGGGAGGCGGGCAGCAGGTGCAATTGACGGGGCCCCCGTGGGGTCAAGATTGGACAAACCAGGGGCCAGGGGCGCCAGTAGGCATGGGAGGGGCGCAGCAATTGGCTTCGGGGTCTCCGGCAGGGGCACAGGGGATGCAGACGGAGGCAGGGCCAAGTGCGGTCTTGATAGGGGGCCTGAACGCGGCGCAGCCAGTAACGGCAGGCCCGAGCATCAGCGAGACAGGGGCACTGTGGGGACAGGCAACACAGTACGGGAGGCCAATGCCGGGGTTCGCACCTATGCGGGCTACGGTGAATTCTCTGGTGTGGCACGTTCCATGGGGGGTCAAGGAGAGGTTATGGAGGAAGGAATTCATTGACATCTTTGATTTATTGGGGATCATCCCCACGGGGGGAGGTCTAAAGGAGCTGTCTGAAAAGGAAAAAGAGAAAAGGGACAGGGAGGCCACCAAGGTAGAGCGTTCCATTAACAACTGGCTGAAAGCTTATAGGATGTACATGTCAGTAATGTTGGAGAGGTACCCACAGGATGCACTGGCGATGATAGCGTACGAGCAATATGTACATGATTTGTATCAGAAGTATGGAGGCGAGGGATGGCTGGAGTATGACCGGGGCTTTAGATTAAAAATGCAGATATGGCCAGCAATGTCATGGGACGAGATGGATGTCGGGGGGTACATGGATAAAGTGGTTCCTTGCAGGGAATCACAGGATGAGTCACCGGGAGAAAAATCTCGGGGAGGGAGAAGCAGAGGCGGGTTCTCGCAGCGGGGGAGAGGGTCCTTTCGCGGGCCCTCCTCCTGGGTGTACCGGGCAGCAGCCCACCAGGGGGAGCCAGAAGTCTGCTGGAGGTTTGCGGAAGGGTATTGCTCATATGGGAAGTCATGCAGGTACAAGCACCAGAAGGGCGGTGGGACGGGCCCCCGCAGGGCCACTCCGGGAGAGGCTAAACCCGGGGATGGGGGGAAGCAAAAGAATAAAGGGAATGTTGAGTGATGCGCCGACAAAACAAGGCAATACTGTGGAAACAAAGAATGACAAATGTATGATTAAAAGGGCATTGCCTACACCAGTTAGCCTGCTTGCCATGACGCCCTTCCTAAACAAGTACCACAACAAGGCCGAGGCAAAACTGCTATGGCATGGGTTCAGGTGGGGCTTTAGGATTCCAGGGGCGGGTTCGCAAGGGGGAAAAGAGGCGGCCAACTTACGATCAGCTCTGGAGAATCCCGAGGTAGTGGAAAAGAAGGTTAACAAAGAGGTGGGGCTGGGGAGAGTGGCCGGCCCATTTACTAAGCCTCCTATGAGCAATCTGGTGGTATCCCCGCTAGGATTGGTGCCAAAGAAGGAGGAGGGCCAATTCCGCCTGATACACCACCTATCCTTCCCCGAGGGTCAATCAGTGAACGATGGCATCCCAGACGAACAGTGCAGGGTGCAGTACGCCTCCCTGGAGGATGCAATACTAATGGTGAAGGCGGCAGGGAAAGGGGCATTGCTGGGGAAAGCGGACATAGAATCAGCCTTCCGCCTATTACCAATCCACGAGGATAGTCACCACTTGCTAGGTTTTAAGGTGGGGGACAAGTACTACTATGACAAATGCCTCCCCATGGGGTGCGCCATTTCCTGCTCATATTTTGAGGCATTCAGCACCTTTCTGGAGTTTACGGTGAAACAGGAGATAAAAAATGGGGGAGTGTTGCACTACTTGGATGATTTTCTCTTCGTGGGGAGGGAAGGGACGGATGAGTGCAGATCCATTATGGAAGTATTTCAAAACAGAATGGAATGTCTAGGGGTTCCCCTTGCACCGGGAAAGACCGTGGGGCCAGCAACAACATTGACGTTCCTGGGGATCGAGATCGATTCAGTTAAAGGGGAGTGTAGGCTCCCTCGGGACAAGGTACAAAAACTGAGGGGGTTGATTCAGGAACTGTTGGGGAAAAACAAAGCGACCTTGAGGGAATTACAGGTGCTGGCGGGAAACCTCAATTTTGCAGGCAAAGTGATACCAGCGGGGAGGGCATTTGCCAGAAGTGTGGAACTAAAAACTGTGGGCTTACAGCATGCTGCACAGCACGTCAGATTGGGTTCAGAGGTAAAAGAGGATCTGAGAATGTGGGATAGCTTCCTGTCAGGTTCCAGCGGGGTGGCAATCTGGAGGGCGGACTGGGCAAGCAGTCAGAGGCTCAAATTGTTCACGGATGCATCCGGGTCCCTGGGCTTCGGGGCGATCCTGGGGGACAGATGGTGCGGCATGGCATGGCCGGAGGAATGGCACAGGGAAGGGGTCACAAAGGATATCACGCTGCTAGAACTATTCCCCATAGTGGTTGCATTCAAGTTGTGGGGCAGGCAGCTGCAAAGTTCCAAGGTCACGCTATGGTCGGACAACTTGGCCGTGGTGCAGATCATTAACACGGGATCGTCCAGTAACCCGAGGGTGCTGAGGCTCCTCAGAGAACTCACTAGGAGTTGGTTAAAGTGGAACATCGAGGTTAGGGCACGGCACATTCCAGGGGTGAAAAACACGGCCGCTGATTCGCTGTCTCGTTTACAGTGGGACCGATTCCGGGAGAGCTGTCCCGAAGCAAGGGAGAAGATGACCCCATTCGAGGTACAATGGTGGGGGATGATTGGGACGATCTGACCGCATTGGTAGAAACTGCCCTGGCACCCGGTACAACCAAGAGGTACAGGGCTTGTTGGATTCGGTTTGCACGGTTCCAGGAAGAGGTACTAGCAGGGGATCCCGGGGAGAACCCGGTGAGAGCATTCATAGGCTGGTGCTGGAAAACAGGGAAAACTCGGGCATGGGTAAGCTATCACCTAGCGGCCATAGCACATTATGCAAAAGTGCACGGGGAGAAGGACCCCACTAAGGAGCATTATGTCATGATGGCCATGAAAGGCTGGGCGAGGCAAAGCGCTCCGAAACCAGATGAGAGGCGGCCAATTGATATTGGGAAATTGCACGGACTAATTGAATGCCTAGGGGAGGTATGTCGGGATGAATCGGAGCGTGTGCTCTTCTCGGCCGCATTCACTGTGGCATTTTTTGGGGCGCTTAGAGTAGGCGAACTGGTGCCGGAAAACAAGAACGGCAAGGGGAGTGGGTTCTTGCGCGTCAGTGACATCCAGGTGGGGAGCGCGCAGGTCATCATCTATGTGAGGCGGTCAAAGACGGATCAGAAAGGAAAGGGCAAGGCGCTGACCGTATATGCCATTCAGGCGAGCCGGGTTTGCCCGGTGGCAGCATCGGCAAACTTTATGCGACAGAGGCGGCCATCAGGGGCAGAGGCGCCATGGCTCACGCACAGGGATGGGTCCGCATTAAGCCGTTTTCAGTTCAAAAAAGTAATGTCGCTTGGGCTGGAGAGAATGGGCCTGGCAAGGGGCCAGTTTGGGACACATTCTTTTCGGATTGGGGCCGCCACCTCAGCATCAGTCGGGGGGCTAGGGGCCGAGGAGATTAAGAGATTGGGGAGATGGTCGTCAGGATGTTATAAACGTTATGTCAGGCCTGAGAAAGTGTAAAGATAACCATGCCGTTCCCTCCATGTCATTTACCAGCAGTGCACCAAGGGAAACTACGCACAGTATGGGTGGTGGGGCACTCATTCATCTCAAGGGCAAAGGCAAGCTGGAACCAGCAGCATGAGATCTTGACGGCGGGGGAATTCAAGATCGAATGGCACGGGGTGCCAGGGATGAAATGGGCCCAGCTGGAAGGACAATTGCGCACGCTGCTAAACAAGCGGCGGAAGCCGGAGGTGTTGGTAATACACTTAGGAGGGAACGACCTGACCAGCTTAGGGAGAGGGATATTGCTGAGAGACATCACAAGCTCTTTACAGGAAATAGCGGCACAAGTGGAGGAGACGGAGATCATCTGGTCCGAGGTGATTCCGCGGGCGCATTGGAGGGGGGCAGCAAACCATGCGGCAGTAGAGAAATCTCGGAGGAAACTGAACGGGGCAGTTGCCAAATTCTGCAAGGGCAGAGGTTTCCATCAGATCAGGCATGGTCTGATTAACGAGAAAACCCCCGAGTATTTCTTAGCCGATGGCGTGCACCTATCCCCAAAGGGCATGGAGCTCTTTTTCTGGAACATTTGCACCAAATTGCTGGAGTTGTGAGTGGAATGGGGAAGAAAGGGGAGCCAACGGTGGACGGGAACCCACCGGTTGGCGTGGCGGTGTTTGGGCAACCAAACACAAATGATAGACTCCGGACGAGCCAGAAGGAAACAGAATGGGTCTTCGCTCTTCTGGACCAGCGCCTCTTGGGGGCCTAAACGGCGGGGGCGCCTGGTAGGAACAAATAAGGCTCAGCTTCCCCCCCAAAACAAACGGCGCTCTCCCCACCCACGGACCCCTGCACGGGCAGGATAGGAACAGGTACAATGGGTCGGGGGAGTTGGGGGCCTACTATACCAAGTATAGGGGGAAGCAAAGGAAATCCGGCAGGCAAACGCCACACGTACAGAATGAGGTCACTATGGTGTACAAATACTTCTGTTGTCATGCAAATAAAACTGCGGCCAATTTTGCCAACTGAAATCTTGTGTCATGCCAATTCATGGGGGTTGAAAGCATTGTATGCATGAAACAAAATAATGGGGAGTAAAGGCAAATGGACGGCTGCAGGGGTTATGGAGCTGACGACGAAAAACCTCCCCAAAATGGAGGAGGCAGCAGGGTAACCCCTGCGTGGTCATGCCGCCGGGAGCGGGGACCCTCACCCGGAAGGGAAAAGGGCAAAGGGGCGGAACGGCGCCAAAATCTCAATAGCCCGAAAAGCCCGCGAAGGGTAAACAAAGGAAGGGGGGCGGGACTTGCAGGATAAAAGCAGGCGAGAGCTGGGACCAGGCATCTTGCTCCTGCACTGGGACTCGGTCGCCGCAACCGGACAAGGAAGAGGAATTTCGTTTGCCACCCACCCACCCACGAAATACAAGTAGGACGACACCCGGGTTTTGCTGTTGCAGGGCACCCAGGTCAGAGGATGACAAGTGGCGGTGTTTGGGCAACCAAACACAAATGATAGACTCCGGACGAGCCAGAAGGAAACAGAATGGGTCTTCGCTCTTCTGGACCAGCGCCTCTTGGGGGCCTAAACGGCGGGGGCGCCTGGTAGGAACAAATAAGGCTCAGCTTCCCCCCCAAAGCAAACGGCGCTCTCCCCACCCACGGACCCCTGCACGGGCAGGATAGGAACAGGTACAATGGGTCGGGGGAGTTGGGGGCCTACTATACCAAGTATAGGGGGAAGCAAAGGAAATCCGGCAGGCAAACGCCACACGTACAGAATGAGGTCACTATGGTGTACAAATACTTCTGTTGTCATGCAAATAAAACTGCGGCCAATTTTGCCAACTGAAATCTTGTGTCATGCCAATTCATGGGGGTTGAAAGCATTGTATGCATGAAACAAAATAATGGGGAGTAAAGGCAAATGGACGGCTGCAGGGGTTATGTAGAACGCTGGACGCATCCATAATGGAGAAAGCTGAACGAAATACTGTGTAACTGTGATCGCCCAGTGCCCCTCCGTTTGCAGACTAACCCCCTTTTATGAAGCTGCAAGGTCCGCTACCACTACCGCCATTTTCATCCCGCATCGGCCCAGGCTCTCTGCCACCTGCTGCACCTGCACCGCATGCGCCATCACCCACTGGTCACCAGGCTCCGCCTACGCCATCAGGTGCTGGTAGCCAGAGTCGTGACCACCTGCGCCATCAGTCACTGGCGCCCAGAACCCGCGCCACCTGCGCCATCAGTCACTGGCGCCCAGGCCCCGCGCCACCTGCGCCATCAGTCACTGGCGCCCAGGTCCCGCGCCACCTGCGCCATCACTCACTGGCGCCCAGGCCCCGCGCCACCTGCGCCATCAGTCACAGGCGCCCAGGTCCCGCGCCTTCTCGCCTGCAATGCAATGTGTGACAGACGGGAGGGCGGGCCGGTGCTTGGCCGCTGACAGAGTGCTTGGCAGCCGGTAGGATGAGGGAGAGGACAAGGCAGGGTGCAGGGTTCCGCATAAATTCCCCAGCTGCCGAGAGGCTGTAAGTAATCCGAGGCCGGTGATCAAGAGCGCGCGTCCTCGGCGCGCTGACGAATGCTTTGTCTGCCGGGAGCCCGGCTTCCAATTTGCTGCCCATTTGGGCCGCCGTTTAAGCACAATTCAAGCTGTCAGGGCGACAAATCACTTGGGAGGGTTTATTTGTCAATGGTGGATGCGCGGCGCCTTCTCCGTCCACGTGGCCCCATCCATCATATTATCAATATTTCACCCACTTCAGCCACAGTGGCCAGAGACACACAGCCCTGGACCCTGGGTCGATTCATTGCTGCTGGGAGTTCTCGGTGGAGGAGGTGTCGGGTGTTGGATTAACATTGAACCTCAAGAATTTCGGCTAAACTGATGGCCAGGGACTCCAACTTCTTAGTCCTGACCTTGTCTTTTGTCCCAAATCAGTGGCATCAGGTGCTTAAGTGTAATGTGTTCAATAGAAGGTAACCAAGACGACACCTCCAAGCAGGGGTGCACCGGGAACTAAAAGAGGCCCCGGAAATAATTACTGTGAACCAAAAGAGGCCCGTAAATAATTACTGGGAACCAAAAGAGGCCCTGGAAATAATTTTCAATTGGCCCCATATCACACATTTGCAGCAAGCCCAGCCCTTTTCCCATGGGAACATTTGGAAATATCACACAGAGGAGGCCCAGGGTGCAGAGGCCTACCGGGAAATCGCCAGCTGTACCTCAGTTTTGATATCTCGCGCGTCGGGGTATGTTTTTTCCATTAGTGAGTATCTGTACTGATGAATGCTTAGAAACATCACAGTGTTTACATTAGGACAATGGGATATGCCGGGCCTGTTACTGCTGCAACACACCAATGTCTGGGTGCTTTTATTTACGTGATCAAGCAAACGCTATACTGCTGTCGACGAATGGCGGTCCTTATAGATGCCACATTCGTTACTCATTGACTGCTTGCTGTCCACAGATCTTGTGGAGCGATGCTACCTACAAAATGCACGATAACTGCTGGCCCACAAAATGCTCAATGAATCTATTCACCATTCCCACATTCTTTTCACAACACCATCCAGACAGTGTCCCTACCTTACCAACCATTGGCCCTCCGACGGGAGCACAAATAGAAATGAAGTCCATCAATCTAGAACAGCTTCACCATCCGGCTAACTCCAATCACCATTGGATTCATGTTAAAGCAGACAGGAAAGATCTGCATCTGTGTAGATGTGCGGTTCCGCCATAAAGCCAAGAAAAGTGAATGCCACATATCCCACCCAATAAACAACATTCTTGCTGACCTGAAGAGGACAAAAGTAGTCTCAAAACTCGAGGAAGCGGTAGGGTAAAGGAAGGAGGATGTACTCTGCAGCCCCCGAAAGATCATGATATTCTCCCCCTGTGCCAACCACCATCAGTTGAAGACATTCAGCTTTTCAGTGCGTTCGTGGTGGTCTGCTGGGCCACCTACACAGCAGCAATGACATATCTTTTGTCAACAGCAATGAACAGCTCAGGTAACTGGCTCTAACGTCCTCAGGTCTCCGCCTCATGCTACCCAATTTCAAATTTTCTAGCTAAAGCCTTTTTACCACGTGGAATAGGCCACATAAAAGTATCTAAAGCCACACGCATTCAAAGCCCCACTACCCCCACCCACCACATATCAGGACTTCAGTTTCCACAGCATTGAGAATACTTGGGTGGATTTACACCAACACTGCTCTCTCGCCACTGCAGATAACATTTGACAAAAAGTAAGTGCACCATTGCAGCGTACACCACTGTCTTCCCCGGCAACCTCCGCGCTGGCCCGTGGTCAATTTAAGTTGGTATCCAGTGTTTATATCGAATCCTTTATATTGAATGCCCATATTTCGAATATTTTATATTGAAAACCTTTATAGTTAATGTATTTAGGGTGGGGTGAAGTGTTACATTTTTTTTAAATGTTCGGAATGGGTTTTTAGGAGTGGGAAACAGGGGTTTGGAGGGGACCCCTCCCAAAAAAAATGGATTCGCTAAAACGTTTTCAACATAAAAATTTCTATATATGGGCATTTGCTATAAATTACTTTGATATAAAGACAGGTGACTTTTTAGCTGTGTGTTTCTAGGGAACTTTTGCACGCACTTCCTAATAGATTGTCCCTTGTCTTCGTTCGACCCAGGAGCTGAGCAGTAACTTCAATTGAGCACTGCTTTCCCCAAACCGAACTAGACTGCTGGCCATCTAATGCAAAATGTCGGCCGATAGCTCAGGGGTCATGACATTGCCTCTGACATGGAGCAAGCATGAGTTTCATGGGTTTAGATCCTGGCAGGGTCGACTCAGCCTTTCATCATTCTGAGGTTGCAAAAAATGATTTCTATTGAATTGGGTAATAATAACGACTATTACTGCAGCGCATCGAAACAAGAGAAATTTGGTATAAAGCGCTATATAGAAACCCAATCTTATAAATTGTACACAGACATGGTAGCTAAAACCTAGCAGACCCCCTCTCCAGACATTTATTTATAGATGTCGTATGTTTTGCATTTATAAAGCACGCTAAACCCAGAGGCATGAAGGCAGAGGCCACACGGGAAGCAGCGACTGGCATCAACTTCCAGCTCCTGCACGCCTTGCAAAGAGCTCTAATTCTGCAAGAAGTTGCCATTGAGCACCTACAACTCACCGCCCACACCTGGAGCAAGCACCTTGGTACCTTTGATTTGTTCTACTGTACACCGCGCAGCATATGCTGTGATTTGCGCACTCTGCAAGGCATGCAATAAGCCTGTAATGTAGCTCAGTGAGTTGAGGGCTCGCTGCTGCAATCTGTGTGTGAACTACGGGTCGCAGGTTTGAATCCCGGCATGATCAACTCAGCCTTTCATCCTTCCGAGGTCGCCAAAGGAGTACCAACTTCGGTTGGGTGATATTGTATGCATATATGTTCTATGTAAAGCGCTATATAAATAACACATCATTATCATTATCCGCTGATGTTCATTCATCCTATGTGGTGCCCTGATGAAGAGCTCCTGCATCACCCTGGTACACATCCAAAGGGCAGTTGGGGCATCTTAAAAATCTACGTCAGATTTAGTAAAAAAAAACGTGTTTTCCTTTCATGGACATCCTTATGGGGCAATCAGTAGGCCACTGTCTCCAATGCTTGGCGGCAACAACACACAACCGTAAGGATGGCGTTTGCCCACTAAAACCATGCTAGCACCCATATAACCCCTGCAAGAACTAAACGTTGGCCTCTGTGACTGCCCAACTAAGGGACATGCCCTAGTTGTTATTGAGTAAATGTTTCTATACAGCAGATATCATCAAATGTGCCAACAGTCCATCATGTCATAGCCGGGTAACAGCTTAGATTCAAACACTGAAAACGAATTGTAAATTAACCACATGAGGTTTCTGGGGCATTCTTTAAAAAAAAACTCAACACATCACCAGCATTGAGTACAAACGTCAGTCACAAGAATTCACACAGTTTATTTGTATTTACATCACAAACCGTCAACCCGCCACAGATTAGCTACTGCAATCATAATCCTACATGGTCGAATTTGTGCAAAGATTACACAATCAGTCAGCTGTCACCATCAACCGTCACAGAGGCTAAGAGGCCAAATACCATCATCAACCACGATAGAGACTAAGAGTCCAAAGGACACCATCAATCACCATAGAGACGAAGAGGCCGAATGCAACCATTAATCACCATAGAGAAGAAGAGGCAAACCTGCCACCATCAACCACCATAGCATCGAAAAGGCCGAATTCAACCATCAGTCACAATAGAGACTAAGAGGGCAAATACCACCATCAACTGCCCTAGAGACAAAGAGGCCAAACATAACCATCGACTACCATAGAGGCAAAGAGGGCAAAGGACACCATCAAACATCATAGAGACGAAGATGCCGAATGCAATCATCAATCACCATAGAGAAGAAGAGGCAAAATGCCACCATAAACTACCATGCAGGCGAAGAGGCCGAATGCAACCATCAATCACCATAGAGAAGAAGAGGCAAAATGCCACCATAAACCACCATAGAGACAAAGAGGCCAAATCCAACCATCAATGACCATAGAGAAGAAGAAGAGGCAAATTGCCACAATAAACCACCATAGAGACGAAGAGGCCGAATGCAACCATCAATCACCATAGAAAAGAAGAGGCAAAATGCCACCATAAACTACCATGGAGACGAAGAGGCCGAATGCAACCATCAATCACAATAGAGATTAAAAGGCCAAATTCCACCATCAACCACCATAGAGACAAAGAGGCCAAAGGACACCATCAACCACCATGGAGACGAAGAGGCCGAATGCAACCATCAATCACCATAGAGAAGAAGAAGAGGCAAAATGCCACAATAAACCACCATGGAGATGAAGGAGCCAAATGCTGCCATAGACCACATGACAAAAAGAGGGCAAACACAAATGTTAGACCAACAACAACACTGTCAATTACAACACTAGAATACCACCCTCTCAACTGCCGCTACTTTATGATACATTACTCCAGTGGAATCACTCTCCACCGAATAGAAATTCTGAGCCCTCACCATACCACTTGCGAAATCAGACTACAGGGCTGCTTGGTTTGTGCATTCCCGAGACAGAAAATAAATGACCAAACACACCAGTTTCAAACCATATACTATCAGCAGACTAAAGCCCAGCCCTCTTGAATGAGTTCCCACAGATAAGCCAACTGTTTTTCCATTTCACTCACTACGTAGGGCCAAGTGGCCACCAGCCACAACCCTCACCTCACATGCCAACTTCAGAGTCAACCATCACTAGTTCAACTGCACCGTCCAACTTAAAGGACCATGTCATACCCATTCAAAGCTCCACCATACCGTAAAACGGTGGGGTATGGGGATTCTGTGGGCAACACCCCATTTTTTAGATCAAACAATGCTATGTGTAATACATTCCACCACTCACTGCTGCCAAGTGTACAGAATATCAAATTCCTAAACATAACTGCCAACTGACGCGCGACTCGCGGGTTTGGCCCGCAATGAAGTGTCGCACTTGGACGATCTGACTGACCCAAGGCCTAGTAAGATTGTTTGTTTGTTTGCTCCCTCTGTCTTCCCCTCTCTTGTCTTGCCCCGCTTTGAAACACTTGTGTACAGGCGTCTTATGCATGACTTATCATATCAGATCATACCCTCGAGGCCGCAAGTTGCCAGAAATCCTGCTAGCAAAGTCATCACGTTAATAAAGTGATGATCCTTTGAGATGCAAATAAGACTCTTCTGCTAATAGGGTCCTTCCTGAGGTTAGCGTCCCTTCAGATAGTCACAAGGCTTTGCACTCTTGTGAGCTCTTAGCTTTGCGGGTTCTGGCCCCAAAGTGCATCTCATCGCTCACCTCATCAAGGAAAAAAGTATTTAAGTGTTATACAGTCATGATCTCAAGTTACAAATAAATCTAACTCATGAAAATAATAAACACAAGCATGCCCTAGGGAACCAGTTATGCAATTGTTTACAATTTGGTTAATTTCATTATTCCAAATATTAACAGTGTTTCAATATGTTAAAAAGTAATTGATAGTGAGCCAAGAAAGTGGAACAGTTTTTCCCAAGATTCCATTACAATCCCACCAACTTGGGAAAAGTAACTTGAAAGCATGGAAATAAGATGAAGTGGTGGCCTGTCAAACCAGCAATGGTTAGTGGCGGTAAGATGGCTCAGCGGGTTAAACGCTTGTTTCAGTGTTTGATCTGCAGGTTGCAGGTTCAAATCTCACCAAGATCAACCCAACGTTGCATCCTTCCGAGGACGTTAACCGAGTAACAATTTCGATTGGGTAAAATATGTCCCATATAAAGCGCTTTGGATTAAAGTGCTACATAAAAAATATATATATTATTGTGGCCAATCCCGGTCAGCTAAGGAATTATATTGTACTAAATATTATATTGTACTAAATAATTAACTATCACAGAATGGTAAATGAAAGTTAACTGTTCTTATTTCTGATTCGAATACAATTAGCTGCAATTTGCCCAATTACATTGGTGGGTGGCATTACACAAATTATCCATCTATGCAAATTGTTTGACGTGGAACAAAGGGAGATGTAGCACACAATTGACCCTTACGTTTGCATGGTCAGTTTCCTTTTCTGCTGGTGCAGGCAGGCAACGCCTTCACACTCCCACAGCCTGAGGTCCCTACCGCCTTATCCCTCCCTCTGCTGTCCCTTCTCGATCCTGCCTGCCGTCCCTGCCTTAACGATGTTATCAGAGAGGAGCGAGACGGGTGCCTCTGTTTGACATATCTGCTTGTGTCGTGACTAATGCTATGTTCCAGGCCCGGCCGTTCGTCTCTGGATAACCCAAAGTGTATCTTTAATTCATCAAGACGAGTGGGGCCAACCTTGTAAGACGGAGAGAGAGAGAGCAGGGATGGCGTTTTCTTTCCCTGGGACATGGGTCCATTTATCTCTCTTCCACCCTGTCTCTGCTAAACACCCCCCAACGCCCACGGGAAGCACGCGTGTAGGTTGGCTTCGGAAAATCAGCTTTTCATCTGCCCACGAAGGACTGGCGCCAGCATGGGTCTTGTGCATAGCACAGTATCCACCTAAAGATCAGTGCCTGAATGATCATCAGGTCGGGTGCATAACACAGTGTCCACCTGTGACGAATCAACTTCCGGGGCACCAGTGGTCCAGCCATGAATATTGATTTCTAATCCATCAATCAACCCAACACCAGTAGTACACTAGAAGGGATACAAACAGATTGGGAACACAAGCAAATTATAAATCTCCTTGTCCAATTTTGGTAACATGGACGGAACGGCAGGCTTATCTCCGGAAGGTTGTGGATCGTTGGTTACTTGCAACACAGCGAAAATATAATCATTACCCAATGATAAAAGGGACTGTCCAATCAAGGTTGCATAAACATATCTACTTTATTATTATCAAAACAGACAGTTCTAGCACACTACAAAATACAACCCACCGTGAGAAGGAATGCAGATGACAGACAGTTTCAAGAAGGAAAGGGGATGCTCTCTGGATACAGACAGGAGGGTAGTCGGTATAGAAAAATAGTTGCAACAGTTCAGGGATAATTGGTTTCAACACAAAGGGAGCAATCGGTTGTAAAATGTCACCAGCGGCGTTCAGAGAAGGACTGGGGGGACAGAAGCACACTGTACAGGGTCAAGTTGGTTTCAGGGCGCTTTGCAGCTTCTACGATTGAGTTCAAGGAGGGAGACAGCTGCGGGTATCAGGCAGCAGGCACTTTGGCGAGCGAAGCTGGGTGGACGGCTGCAGGCTGGCCGACATGGAGGCTCAGGGTCAGTAATAGTTGTCTCAGTGCTGGTCAGCGATTCTGAAGCACTGGTCAAGGCGTCTCTGACAATGTTAGCGACGGCAGCGTAACAACAGTCAGTGATGCAGTCGGTTGCAGCTTGAGGGGCTCAACTGGTTCGAAAATGTCCTGTAAGGCGGACGTCAGTAGATGCTTTTCAATGCACTTCTCCTAGCTTCTTCGCTGAGCTCATGTCGTCCGTTAAGGCTGATGGCCCAAAGCTGAGGAGAGTGCTGCAGGCACCAGCCTTGTCCTTGGTTTCTTTTAGAGACTCTCTGGCACTTCCCACCTAGGAAGCTTGCTGCAGCGACTAGCAGGGCACAATGTGTTCTGGCTGGGTACCAGAGCCGCTGTAGGGTCCTCTGGATTCGGTATCTCTCTCTGTTCCCTGGGAGATGTTTGGGGGAGGGATCTTGCTTCCCTCGTGGAGATCCTGGCCTTCCTTCACTGGCGGAAGATATAAGGCAGACTGGGTCCAATTAGTTCCACTTGCTATTCCTTGCGGTCTTCAGATGGTCTGCCCAAAAGCCAAATTGACCACAGGGATTGGTGTACTCCAAGCCTACCTTATTAATCAATCCTGGGTCCCCACCAACAATCTCCTGTATGCATATGGTCATAACCAGAGAGCTTTGAAGAAGAAAAGGTAAAGGGGTGAAAACATGTAATACTAAGTCCCACCCATTTCGTGCCTGTTGTGGATCAAAGGGTCTCTCTGGTCAATGGTGCTCTCTGTGCTTCATGATTAAAGCAGCAGGTCTCCCCTGAAGCTACGGTGAGACCAGACTTTCTGGCATCATCAATCCACATACTGGTACTTTCTGAATGGGGTGCCCCATGTGGAGATGAATACTCTCCTACACACAGTCCTAGACATGACATTTCACTGTCAATCAATACTAAGGGCAGGAGCTGGCTTCAAGTTGCCACCGTGCGCATGAAAGGTTGTTGGGATTCCTGTCTCCTTTGTTAACCTCTGCAGCCAGGCCTCATGTGGGCCTGTTTGAAGTACACTCTATATTAGTATTTTAATTATGTTAATTGCTGCCACCATCGGCAGGACCCAAGAAAAGGACAGGGTGGATCCATGGAGCCTTTGTTAGTTAATTAGTTAATTGGGTTGGCCATGGCAGGGGCAAGGTTTGTCCCTCCCCCTTCTGAGAGGACATGGTGTACTCCTGGTTGTCATATTCCAACTAAATACGTCAGGAGGGACTGCACCGTGATATGCTGTGTATACCCAGAGTACACAGGTCTATGTGCATGTCGTGCAGTGAGCATAGGAAAATGTGTGCGGATTAGCCCCACACATTTTACGGAGGTTGATCTACCATCATTTAATTTAATTTAAAATTTCAAAAAGCCCAGGCGAGGTCACAACCACCGTATGGATGGTCGAATTCCCTACACCACAACAGGCCTGCTCATCCATCTAATACACAGTGACTGGATCATCATCAGCAGGTTGCTTATGTAGCACAGTGTTCACCAAAAGCCTGCTCATCCATTGAAAGCACAGTGCCTGCATCATCATCATCAAGATGGCAGTGTAGCACAGCAGCTGTCACATGCATGCTCATCCACCTAAAGCTCAGTGCCTGGGCCTTCATTGTCAGTTTGGGTGTATAGCACAGTATCCACCAGAGGGTGCAAATCATCCTAAAGTCCAATGCCTGGACGATCATCATCAAGTCGGGTGCCTGATTCATGATCAGGTGGGTACATAACACAGTGTCCACCACTTGCCTGCTCATCCATCTAAAGCACAGTGACTGGAACATCATCATTAGGTTGGTTATGTAGCACAGTATCCACTAACGGCCTACTCATCCATCTAAAACACAGTGCCTGCATCATCATCGTCAGTTTGGGGGTATAGCACAGTATCCACTAAAGGCCTGCTCATCCATCTAAAGCACAGTGCCTGCATCATCATCATCAGGTTAGAAGTGTAGCACAGTATCTACTAAAGACCTGTGCATCCATCTAAAGCACAGTGCCTGCATCATCATCATCATCAGGCTGGGAGTGTAGCACAGCAGCTATGACATGCATGCTCATCCACCTAAAGCTCCATGCCTGGGCCTTCATTATCAGTTTGCATGCGTAGCACAGTATCCACCTAAAGCACAGTGCCTGCGCCATCATCATCAGGTTTGGGGAGTAATACAGTATCCACCACAGGCTGCATATCCACCTGAAGTGCAGACCTGGGTCCTCGTCCTCGTGGCAGAGAGAGAGCAGTAAGGCGTCCTGCTTGCTCTTCACAGAAGGCTTTTGCGTCGTATTTTGACACTGAACTCAACACCCTTATTGATGAGAATTACAGTCTGCTTGACAAGCGTGTAGGTCGCGCAAACAGAGTCGCTGAACAGCTTCACTTCCGTCTCAGCGGGCTTGCAGGATGGCCTGCAGGGAATACAATAAAAATAGTTATTAGTGTGAGATCCTGGGAGGGAAAGCGGCTTGAGGATATCATGCAAAGAATCCGTGATGAAGCTAGACTCCCACTACAAGGCAGCGAGCACCCGTATTCAGGACTTTGCTTATATCTACGTCAGAATTATGTTTTACATTCCGAGACTGAGACATGTTCTCACTCAAATAAATAATGAAATTGAGCCTTTGTATCGCGCTTCATGCCAGAGACCAGCCTCTGTGGGCGAGACTGGGATTCGAACCCATGAGAGAGGCTCTTGCGTTGAAGACGAGTGGAGCTTTCCTCCCGACCTTACTCAGTGTTTCCTCTCACCCACGTAGGCTATCCCCTCAGCAGTCACACCGCCTCTCACAAGGGCATGGTTCTTTAACTAGACATGTGCGGGGTCACGAGGAGACAACTGTGGTGTCTCCTCCTGACCCTGCACCTCTCCAGGTTGGTGGCACCTTCTCCTTGCTGGCCCAGCAGCTCCATTACTAGCTCACCCCTCCTATCACCAGTTCATGCATTCACTTAGCCAACCAGATCTCCATCAAACAGATCTCTCTTCTCCCCACTAGCCACATCCCTTTCCACAAGACAACATCTCTTACAACTAGATTGCATGACTGCCTCTCGTCCAGACTGGGTCCCACCAGATCACATCTCTTAGGTCTCAATCAGCCTGCCCGGGTAAAGAACAACGCGGCACGTGTGAGACTGGCCTTCCACCCTTTCCGCTCGACCCCACTGCCCCAATAGACCATCCCACTTCTTGGGGCATTGGATCTCTCGACTCACAGACACAGCTGCATCTCACTCTGCAACATCCCTTACCTCGAAGTCACACTGCCTGCATAATGACCACGGAATCAGTCCCCTTGACTTGCCTACTCCCCTGACAGCCTATTACAGTCCCCATCCACCACCTGGATCTCCATGGTCGCTAGCAGGGACTTAGCCACCCCTCCCTACCTTCATGCCGGCTGCAATGTACACATGTGCTCTAAGAACCTCCTTTCAATTCTCATACCTCGGTCCTCCAAGGGCGCTCACCCCACAGTGCTTTGAGGCCATACCATGGCACTAGGCGCTATACAAATGCCATATAACATAACATAACAGCTGTTCCAACTGGATGAGAATGTACTACCACATCCCATCATGCTCCCCAGCTTTGCATGGAACTGAGTTGCTAATCACTCAGTAGCCATACTTCACGGTAGACCATGTCTATCAGCCCTGGGCCACACTGCATATAAAGAGACCACACCTCAGTGGGCTAATGCAACCTGCTCACATGTTCAAATCATGGGAGGTCCACTCAGCCAATCATCTTTCCAAGATTGATAAAAAATGAGTACCATTGTGTCGGATAACAATAACGCATCTGTTGGGCTGAATGTGTGCTCTTTCATTACTCCTATTATGTTACGAGCCTACATGCTTCCCTTATATTAGAATCTACAACCGAAGGCTCTTTAGATGGTTTAGGCTATGTCGCCTATGATCCCACGCCCAGCACTAAACTGGCAAGGGCTGATGGGAGTTGTAGTCTGAACCATTCAGAGAGGCCTACGTTGCAGCCCTCTACAATCCTGCCTCCCAAAAGTGTACTTCTCTTCCCACCCACCAGATTTCACGCCGTCTCCCTCGATCCACCTCACCGTGCGGTCACATTTCACAGGTGGGCCACATGTTCCTTCTTGGACTGAACATCTCAATGCCACTATACTGGGCTACATCTCTTAAGCCCAAACCTGCTTCCTGCCACTACAGCTGTTGAGCTGCAGCTCCAATCCCGGAACAGCCCTTGTCCTTTAGGCCCCACCTCCCCCTGGCCACCCAACCGCACAGAGAGCAGGACGGAGCAGGGGAAGGAGGAGTGATTTCCGTAAGGGGGAGCAGGTACAGCCCTAGGAGTTGCGGGGCCCTGGACAGCAAAAGATGTGTGTGCCCCCTAATTTGCATGAATAGTGACATCACAGAATGAGTCTTTAGTGCGCAAAGGTATCTTGGGAAGTTACATTAAAACATGTTGCCATGCGTAAGGTAGTAGACAAATTCACTGTGACGCACAGTATATGAATTGTCAATATTAACATTTACCTATGTGTCAATATCAGGAGTGAGGCATTTTTTTTTAAGTAAGCAGACCTCTGAATACCCAGGGCTCAAGTCGAGGGTACACGCAGGGGACAGAGTCCACTCACTTTATTCAAAGGGTGGACTCAGTCCCCCCCAACTGAAATGAGAAACATTGCATGTCCTCTTTGAATGTAAGAATTAAAGCCAACCTCAGGGATCGAACCGCAGTCATCAGGTTTCTAGGTTGGAACTTCACCTCCGCACTACATAACCTGACGAAAAATAACAAACAACTAAAGGTGAAAGTCCCATTTTGGTACTGCAAGTCCCAGGGAAAGCATTTGTATTGGTTCTTGGAGTTTAAGACACATGCACACCTTTTAACGTTTTCAAAAACACTATTAGAAATAAAATATCCTCTTTTGGTTTTGTGTGTGTTCGTTTTATGAAAGGCAAATGCTGTTCGTCCTGTGCAATTTGGGTCGTTATGCAAAGCCATTTTAATGAAATGTACAAATGTCACCTCAATATGCTAATTTCTAGTGACATCACATCCCATTGCATTTGTTGATGAGTCCCCCCACTTTAATTTCTAGGACTTGACCGATGTGAATACCTCATTTTGGCAGATAAGGCACCGTGTGATAAAAGTTGTGGGAGCACTCACTTTGGTTAAGTGGCGAGGCCCGGATTTGAGAGCAGTCTGCAGTTCAGCAACTTGAACACATCTCTTCCCAGATGTCATTGATAGAAATACTGTTTGCAAAAGGTCTTTTGAAACTTTGGTTTAACTATACTATCTGTGGAAGGCAGTGCAAATATATGGTAATAGTGTTCTCCAAACTGCTGTTTTTGCGGAAGTTTCACAACTGTTTTTATTTTTATTGTGTGTATATTTGGCCATATTGTTCAAATTAACAATATTCCTGTATTTCAGAAGCTATAGAAAATAATTATTTTGACTGTCAAAAAAAAATTATAGCTCCTATTAACTACATTTATTAATTGCTGCTTACTATAAAATGAGAAGGTGACCTCATTAATATACCCCTTGAAGGTATCCGGTAATATTGTCCCCATACATAATGTTACCGGGAAAAGCCATTGGCAACATTATATATGGTGACATTATGTATGGGGACAGGTTGCGGGGATGTCCCCTGCTACCCTTGTAAAAAAAATTCTAAAAACACCCCTGCATGTTCAATGTAATAATATCTCTGCAAAAAGCGGCAACGTTTTTGGCAGGAGACATTTTTGCAGGGACATTATTACATGGAACCCCACATTGATTGGAGCGGTGAATAGTCCAAAACTGTTTGCTGGCTGTAGTATATCAGGGAATCCTATTGCAGAACGTTGCCAAGGCAACTGAGCAGGTTGGGAGACTGTTGATGAGATGTATAAGTTTCAACCTTCCTATTCCGGCGGCAACATGTGCTGTAAAATGTGCTGTTTTGACATGGGGATGAGTACGGCTCCCAGGCTTTGCTTGGTGTGGCAACATTTTCCCCATAGCAAAAATCAAAAGCTGGCAACCAAGAATATAGGCACAGTAAGTGAACATTTCTTAAAGTGAAAGATACAAATTTCGTTCACTCGACCTTTCCCCTTAGAAGAAACTGCACAAGACAAAAGAACATTGACCTTTCAAAAATAGTAAACAATAGAAAAATAACACAAGAGAGGACTTTTTTCATTAAATACCATGGTCAAAAATAAAAGGTGCTCACCTTTTTAACCAAGCAATATGTAGTGAAATATTCCCTAGAAAACAACATCCCAATACGAGGATGCGTTTTGATGATCATTTTATGCGTCTGTAAACATGACAACCTGGGTGAATTTCTGGTAGCCAAATATTTGAGCAATCCAAGGGGGTAGCATCCGCCGTCTGAAAAAAGCTACGCTTTCCACCTACGTTTCCTTTCTTGTGCCCTGAAAAGCATCACTTGGCCACAATCAGTGTCCAGGATTGCAACCTCTCTTGCCACATCCTGGGCAAATATTCAGTACTCACTTGCCCTCTCATCATTCCCCCTCCTCAACCCCTAGTTTTCAACAATACTCTGCTTTATAAAGATGACTTGAAAAGTACACATACCATAGTAAGGTACACACTGAAATATTTAAATCAATACAGAAATATGTTAGGCAAAAAGTGTAAAATTGTGGCATTAATCCCCCATCCTGACTGGGAGACTGCAAATTCCAGAATGCAATTCAGCAAAAAGAAAAAGATGGGCTTTGGTTTTTAAAAATATATTTTCAAGACATATAAGAAATGTAATGTGTGAAAAGGTTACATGTATGTGTTTCAGTGCTTGACACATGCAGGGTTCATATATGATGTGATGAAAATATCACATCCTACCAAACTCTTTTTGGTGTGTTAATCATGAACATCTGAAAATAATGAAGCTAATTTAAAACAGTTTTGTTTGATAAATTGCAATTGACCTTTAAGAGAGCGTAAATTCAGGCATCTAGCTGGTGCTTTGTGCATGCTTTTGGAATGAAAATGCCTATTTGCATTTCTTAACACAGAAATGAACGAACATCTCCTCCAAAACAATGGTCTCTTAAATGGACCAACATGTGTAAATCGCCCCCACTTTAATGCGCTGCTTGAAGAAACAAAGCGATAAGCATTCATTAAAGGGCGTGCAGCATCTGATGGGCTGCTGTGAACAGGAGTCTCTCTCTAGAGAGCCACAAGCGGTTGGGAGGCAACACTGTGGCCTCATGCCCAGCAGCTCAGGCAGACACTGGTGCCTTGCGGGGCCCCTCTGACAGCGGGGCCCTGTGCCACAGCACACACTGCCCGTGCCTCGGGCCAGCTCTGCGCGAGAATGATTAATAGATGGAAAAGGAAGATAGATAGCCAGTATTGGTACACGTTTGGGGATCAATAGAGACCCTGCTTGAAGTACACAATAAGTCAATTCCAATTTAGACTTCATGCAGCTGCCCAAAGGGCTTCAATTCTCACGTGCGAGCAAGAGGAGAGGATTGAAGGGCATCCCTTTGCTCGGCCCAGCATCTGCATGGGCTGGGCCTCATGCGGTGGCCAGTGCTGGACTAGAGGGTGGTGCAAAAGGTCAGTGTTGGGGAACAGCTGCTGAGCTGCATGTGTGTTAAGCAAAACGAAAAGGTGATGGCTGGAAGGTTTTGAATTAATCATAACTACTGGAACAGCTCTGGGCAACCCTCCAGGCATCGCTCTTCACCTTCCAAGCCATTACAAGCCGTTTCAGAAAGGGAAAGACCATATGCAAATCAGGCTTGGTCCCATCCCAAAAGGGGCAGTATAACCCGAACTGCTAGGCCACATCCCTTCTGCACGAGGACACAAGCATCCCCAGACATTTGTTTTGCCTTGAGCTGGATGTTTGGGGAAGTAGGATGGGGTGCTGCATAGTGGAGGAGCAGGGCTACCCGTTCTCCGAAGTCAAGACTGAGCAAAGAGTTTGTTTAGCGTGTCGATGGACAGGCAATGTGCAGTTGAAAAAATACGTGTGCAGTTGGAAAGAGGTAGAGGTGCTTTTGAAAAATGGGAACAGGGCGGGGGGGGGGGGGCACCTAAATGTTTTTATTCCGAACTGAAAAGCTAATCACTGAAAGACAATAATGGCATTTAAAAAAGCAATATAAATGTTCTTTTTAGTAATACATTTAAAATGTTAGTTTTGAGACAAGTATATTGACAAGAAAAACAACCTTCACCGATTATGCATTTGCAGACTACAGAAATTATTTGTAAGTGGGAAGGTTAAGAGCTTAGAACGCAATACTGGCATGCATAGTTAATAGACATGTTGCTGGACTGAAAACATTATTTTGTGATGGAATAATGCATTAGCTTTGGAAGTCTGAAAGGCCTTCTTCGTCAGATAGAAACAGGCAAGAGTGAGGGCAGTAAAACAGTTAAGCGTGTTATATGTAAAGCTGGCGTACCAGGAATGAAACGATCTGATCATCAGTTGCAAAGGGTTTGGGCAAATGAGAACCCTGCAGAGACAGAGGGAGAGAGAGAGGGGGTGGGTGAGAGCAAGAAAGAGAAAGAGAGAGAGAGAGAGAGAACAAGAGAGATAACGAGAGAGACAGAGAACAAGAGAGAGAGCGACAGAGAGAGTGAGAATGAGAGCGAGACCGAGAGAGAGAGAGAGGGGAGAGAGGGAGAGCAAGAAAGAAAGAGACAGAGAGATAGAGGACAGGAGAGAACAAGAGAGAGAGAGAGAGAGTGAGAGAACAAGAGAGATAACGAGAGAGACAGAGAGAGAGAGTGAGAAAGAGAGAGAGACCGAGAGAGAGGGGGAGAGCAAGAAAGAGAGAGACAGAAAACAAGAACGACATGAAGAATAGTCCCACGCAGTTTCCAGTGATAAAATAACCTTTATTACAGGTCATGAAGTACAGACCCCCATTTCAACCTTACACCTAGCTGGCAAGTACAAACAGTAATAGAAGCAACATTAAGAGTAAACATTCTCTGGCCACAGGCAGGCTATGACACCCTGCTCAGCACTATATTACACTGTGACATTCCACATAGAACTATACTCCATCATACACTATGAACACCCTGCTCTCTATGAATAGCAAGCATGGCCATAACTATTTACATACAGTGAGACATCTTCATATCATAAACAAGCGAGAGAGAGAGACAGAGAGAGAGAGAGACAGAGAACAAGAGAGATAACAAGAGAGGGACAGAGAGAGAGAGAACAAGAGAGAGAGAGACAGAGTGAGAAAGAGGGAGAGACCGAGAGAGAGAGACAGAGAGAGCAAGAAAGAGAGACAGAGAACAATAGAAAGAGAGAGAGCGAGAAAGAGACAGAGAGAGAGAGAGAACAAGAGATAGAGAAAGAGAACAAGACAGGGAGAGAGACAGAGAGAGCGAGAAAGAGAGAGAGAGTGAGACAAAGAGAGAGAGAGCGAGAAAGAGAGAGACAGAGAGAGCGAGAAAGAGAGAGAGACAGAGAGAGACAGAGAGTGAGAAAGAGAGACTGAGAGACAGAGAGCAAGAGACATAGCAAGGAAGAGAGAGAGACAGGGAGACAGACAGCGAGAGAGAGAACAAAAGAGAGATTGAGAGACAGGGCGAGAGAACAATAGAGAGAGAGAGAGAGAGAGAGAGAGAGAGAAAGAGAGATAACGAGAGAGACAGAGAATAAGAGAGAGAGTGACAGAGAGAGTGAGAATGAGAGCGAGAGAGAGAGAGAGGGGAGAGAGGGAGAGCAAGAAAGAAAGAGACAGAGAGATAGAGGACAAGAGAGAACAAGAGAGCGAGAGAGAGAGAGAGAGAGCGAGAGAACAAGAGAGATAACAAGAGAGGGACAGAGAGAGAGAACAAGAGAGAGAGACAGAGTGAGAAAGAGGGAGAGACCAAGAGAGAGAGAGAGACAGAGAGAGCAAGAAAGAGAGACAGAGAACAATAGAAAGAGAGAGAGCGAGAAAGAGACAGAGAGAGAGAGAACAAGAGATAGAGAAAGAGAACAAGACAGGGAGAGAGACAGAGAGAGCGAGAAAGAGAGAGAGAGTGAGACAAAGAGAGAGAGAGCGAGAAAGAGAGAGACAGAGAGAGCGAGAAAGAGAGAGAGACAGAGAGTGAGAAAGAGAGACAGAGACAGAGAGCAAGAGACATAGCAAGGAAGAGAGAGAGACAGGGAGACAGACAGCGAGAGAGAGAACAAAAGAGAGATTGAGAGACAGGGCGAGAGAACAATAGAGAGAGAGAGAGAGAGAGAGAAAGAGAGAACAAGAGAGAAGGAGAGATGACAATGGAACTAAGTGCAAGATGTGTCAAGGGTGTCTGGAGTAAGCAAGAACACACACTGGGAAGGGCGCAGGGAGTTGGGTGAGTTTGAAATCAGAATCGAGTACATTGTAGAAGGAGGCCCTTGTGTTTGATATCTGATGGCATGCGTGCAGTTAGAGAAACCCCTGAGACTGAGGTGCATTGACAGACCTGTATGAAGGTGTGCAGGTCAGGATTGACATGGATTGGCAGAGCTGTGTGTGTGTGCCCCAGTAATGGAATAAGTGAAGTGACTTGCTTTTGCCATTTGTGAGCAGAGCTGACATCGCAAGGTTCTGTAGGAAAGGGTTGAGGCGCATTGGAAGAGCTGTGTCTGGCTTCACCTTGTCCCACTGAAGTCTGTATGGACAGTTCCCTGCACTCCAATAGAAAGGAGTTCCACAAGTTAGTTTTGAGGTGCACTGGCGCAGTCGTTTTTGAGCCCATTTTTTTGAGCAGCATGGGTGCCATAATTCAGAATTGAGGTACAGCGGTATGTGGTCAACTTTGCACCTCAGGGCTCAAGTCCTCCGTCCATGCTGCTTGTGATTCCCAGTATCAAAGCAGCTGGTGGTGCTGGCAGAGAGCCATTGGCAGAGCTGTGTGTGAATCCAGGGTTTCACCTCCTGGTGGGTGCTGCAGCTCAGCATGGAGCTACATTGGCAGAGTAGTGAGACATTGTAGTTGATGGCCTAATAAATGTCTGTGAGTAAGTCAGTTAGGTGCATGTTTATTTGAAGAGCGCTCACTGCATAGCTTAATTGCTTCTTGGCACTTGACAGGGATGATGGCCAGGGTGAGGAAATGAGGCCCATTAGCTCAGCTGTTGGTGGTGTGCCAGTATTGAAAGAGCAGATCGTGTTGAATGTAAATATAGGTTTGTTTCAGTTCCAGTACGTGGCCACTAGGGGTGCTGCAGTGCATGACTGGGTTGAACTGGCTGTGCTCTGTTGGTCTAGTGACCGCAGGAGTTAGGGACAAAGGTGCAGTGGCAGCGGTCTGAGTGGGGCTGCCTGTTGTGGTTCACTTGCGCTGAGCCACCTGCTTTTTGTTCCCAGTATTCCAATAGCCGTAGCTGGGACATAATGACTACCTCTGTGCAGGAGTGCAGGGATGAGTAGTGACTTAACCGCCTACTCAGCCCCACACTTCTACTAAACCAGCAGTGATCCCAATCATTAAGATGAAGCATGCACAGCCCAACAGGTATACCATCTTCCTCTCTTTTGGTAGAAAAAGCTGTGGGCAAGGCCAACTCAGCCTTTCATCCTTCTGAGGTCGATAAATGAGTACCAATTTCGGTTGGGTGATATTGTATGTAAATATGTGCTCTGTAAAGCGCTTTGGATTAAGGCGCTATGTAAATAACACATCATCATTATCATTATATTATCAGGAAGGGTGTGAGCTGATAACACTAGTAACCCAGCCAGCTTTAGAAAAATGGTTCCAAAATAAAAGAATGTCCAGTCCAGGTTTTATTTAAAAAAAACAGGAATTTCAATGCAAACAAAATAGTCTAAAACTCTAAAAACCAACTCCTGTAAAACAAACGCAGAGAATGCAGAATTTTGTGTGAAAGGGCACGCTGGGTTCATAGGCAGGGGTGTTCAAGCAAAGATGTCCGCAATGGCCAATGTTGAAGGATCTATTCTTGTAGGAAAAGGGTAGTGGAGGGGACTTAAAAGTCACTACAGTCCAAGAAATGGACCAGGAGGGCAGAGCTTCTTCACAGTAGCGTTAAATCTTGTCTTTGGTGCTCAACAGCATTACGTCAGGCATCTGGGCACTTTCTTTGTGGTCGAGCTGCTGTGGGAACATTCATGTCGATGCAATCCTACTTGAAAATCGGCATTGAGGAGATTCGAAGGTTGCGGGTTCTGTTGGGATGAGTCAGCGTTTGAGCGTGCCAAGGCTATGGCTTCCCATGGTTCGGGGCACAAGTTGAATCAGTGGAAAGATGGTTACTCTGTTTAGTAGCATTGACGTTTGCCACAGGCTAGTCAACGACTTCCAGCAGTCCAGTCAGAGCTCGTGTCAGTTGCTTCCATAACGTTGAGCCTGCAATCAGATCAGATGAGTCGGTCCACTACAATGGTTTGAGCCAGCAAATGGTTTGAAGTTGCATAGTGTCAAAAGGAGCACTTCGGGTCCTGTGGCATCTTGAAGGGCATCAAGTATAGTCAATATGGCTCAAAGATGTCTTGGGGCAAGACAACAGGATCCAGCTGCTTCCGGGTCATTGGGTGGCCCAATAAAGTGTCACCAGGTCAAGTTGAGTCCTTCAGTTCTGTGCTTTCACTCCAGGTAGTTGGGTGGCACCTAAGGGGTCTCGGGAGGATAGCTCAGGGGCAACGTGCTCACCTTGGAAGCAAGACAACACGGAGCAGCACAGGTTCGATCCCTGGGTCCGAGCTTAGAAACCTCTGGGTATTAAGCGTGTTATAAATAACCTATCATTTCATCCGCAGTGCAAGATCCTGGCTCAAGTACAGCCAGCAGGGAGGTCTTCGTCCACAGTCAGTCACCCTCACTCTTCCATGAGGATGGCTAGGAAGCAGAACTTGCCTCTGCCTTGATGCCTTCTGTTTTTTAACCTGCCTAGCAGAGGAATTTGAAATAGGCTGAATCCCCAACAGATGTCCAATGCATCCTTCTTCTTGTCTTCGGAGTCCAAAAATGAATCAAAGTATGAGGTTTGCCCCTTTCCTTGCAAAGGCAAAATGGCACAGGTGGTTCATTGTAACAAGTGTCCTTTGCTGTTTGATATCATACCCAGTGTGATTTGTCCTGCAGGAAATGGGATGGGGCCATGAAGTGTAGAGGTCCCTAACAAATAACAAGATGGTGCACCCCTCTCCTGCCCTACTCTTCTCTCTGGTCCACTCTAGCTCTGCCCCTTCCCATGCCTGCTGACTCAAAAGGCACTCTATTGGTCATCACCCTGTTATGAGGGTGACTTTATGTCAGTGCTGCCTTTGAAGCACTGGTTCTCGGTAGATGTCCTGGCGAGAGTTCCTGGGCCCTGGTAGGAAGATGCCCTTCCTGCACTGGGATCAAAGAGGCAGCATCCAGGGCATTGTTCCACAAGGCAGTGATGGAGACACACAGGCCCTGCTGACAGAGCTGACACTGTATGATATCAAATTGATATGGCTTTATAATTATGTGATCTTAGTGACAACCAAGGCCCAAACAGACATGATTTATTTGCAAATATGTACATGCCACCAGGCTGTCTAAGGTACACAATTATTAGAATGTGTAACAGAGGTGCAGCCACCTAGGATACCACCTCTGCCTGGTGCTGCTTTTTGTTCCAGCAGTCAGGAATGCATGTGTGACCTTTGAACCTGCCCATGCCACTACACTGTTTTCAGAGACAGAATTACTCACTTTATTTTATACATTAAACATCAAAATAGCTCTGGTTATCCTTCCCTCACCAGATGACCACTCTTCCACCGGTAGCATTTTAGTCTAATATATGATTTCTTTAGTACTGGAGTAACAGGGGGTGTTTCATGTCAGAACTGACTGGCACTGGAAGCGCTGCTTGTTGGTGGTAATTGTGAATTGCTGTGAGTCCTGTAGATAACAGCATACAAGGCTCCACCCAAGGACTGGTGTTGACACTTATTGCACACTGTCAATACCAGTCCAGTGAGTGCTGTAGGCCAGGATTGTAAAACATCAGCAGGGGTGTGTCTGTGGGTCCAATAATGGCAAAAGCTAAGGGCAAAGTATTCATTCCAATATTGGGGTGCCATGGCTCACAGTAATAGAATAGTGCGGTGCCAGTAGTTACAAATAAGAGGTCTGTTGGGGTACCCACCCGTGCTGGACTAATAGGAGGTGCTGTAGGTCAGGATTAAGGTACATCTGATGAGCTTGATGTTGAGTGCATGCCAGGAGTTCTGAAGTTTTGGATTGCGGTGCAATGAAGAGCTGTGTTCTTTCCTGGTATTTGAACAGCAGAGGACTCTGTAGGTCCAGATTGAGGTGCATTGGCAGAGCTGTGTGCTGGTGCCAGTTATAGAATATGAATGGATGAGGTGTTTTGGAAGAGCTGTCCGAGTAGCCCAGAAATGAAAATGATGGGTGTGCTAAAGGTCAGGGTTGAGGTTCCTTGGCAGAGATGTCTGTGGGTGTAACTACTGGAATTGCGTGTGCTTCAGGGTGAATTGAGGATCATAGTTAGAGCTGCGTCTGGGCAGTCCTGGAATAGCAAGATGGCTTTGCATCAACATATTAAGGTGCTTGGGCGGAGCTGTTTCTGCTTGCCAGTAATGGAATTCTATGACACGCTGCAGGTCAAGACGGGGGAGAGTTATCAGGTAATAACGTCCCCATGAAAAAAGTCGTCAGGTTGGCGACTTTAAAGAAAAATGCATTAATGATGCACCCTCCAGGCTATCAAGCACTATCCCGAATATTGTAAGACTGGAGGTAATAATATATAATTATACCCCTCCTAGAATATTTGGGGAAAGAATTTTGATAGCCAGGAAAAAGTCGCCAGAACCTGACGACTTTTACACAGCGCCATTATTACATAGAACCGGCAGAAGGTGCAGTGACAGAGGTGATTGTGGGGGGTCTTGTAGTGAAAGAGCACGGGGTGCTGCAGGCCAGGATTGATGTGCATTGCCAGAGCTGTGTGTGGGTCCCAGAACTGGGATAGCGTCAGATTATTGAAGGTTAGCGCCTCTAACGTGCTTTCATGGCGCTATGTGTGTGTGTGTCGCAGTGCTGGAATAACAAGCATGCATTGGCGTAGGATGGAGGCATGTCTCTTTTCTGACACTGTATGACATGTGCTACTGAAATCCTAGATTAAGGTGATTTGGCAGAGCTGTCACACAAGGCTGGAAAATGTGTGTGTATACACACAAAAGCTTCTCACTAAACAAAGGCTGAAACTATTGACTTTGCAAATTCGATTTAAGCCTTCTTTTGTTGTTTGGTTGAATCACCTCCATATTGAATGTGGTGGGAGTGGTGTTCAGCGAAACTGGGGGGACCAGGGACTTTCAAACGTTTCTGTCTATTCTCATCAGTTGTAGCATGCGTTCCACCTGACTCTCACTCCACTTGCTCCCTACACTTCACTCAAGAGTGGCTGACAAGCAGTGTGCAGAGAACCAGCCACACACTAGAAATCCTCTCATGACAAATGCGCTCTATTGAGTGCAGGCCTAGCAGCCACGTAACCCCGTGCGTCGCGTTCAGCCAGTCCCGGCCCTTTCGCCAGCACCTGGCTCCGGATGCGACAGCCACGTGACCCCGTGCGTCGCGTTAAGCCACGTCCCGGCCCTTTCGCCAGCACCTGGCTGGCTCCAGCTCCAGATGCGACAGCTGTCAGAAGCCTGTAAGCAGAGGGGACGGAGGTGCCCGATTCATTTGACGGTTAATAAGGCGGCATGTCACGGGTCATGCCTTTGCACACGGGGCTGCCAGGGTCCCGTCCCAAGTGCCAGTTACCCCTGTAATTTATGGCTTTGTTTCCGCTCCGTCGGTTGCGACATTCTCACGAAGCTCCCTCTGAGCGTGCACCAGCTGGGGCAGGCTCGACGGGTCCATCCGTGTCCGGAGGGTATGCAGTAATAAAATCGCGGCAAAAATGTGGCCTTTACATAAAATCGCACCAAAAATGCTGTGGTTTGACCCAGTATAGGTGTACCCCATTATACCATTTAAGGGGAGCGGAGGTTGCGGGGGTGCCAGTCGCTCCCCTTAAATGGTATAATGGGTCTGGGGTTTGCAGGTGTCCCCCCCGCATCCTTTACATGGATTGCAGCAGCAAAACCACAGCCTTTTTGTCGCAATTTTTTGTGTAAACGGCCATTTTTGCCATGATTTTAACACATGGAACAGTCCGGAGCTGAGTGGCCGAGATCGCCTTTTCTGTGCCGATAGATCTGGTGCTTTGGCTGTGGTTGAGAAGCGTACCTTGCGTCACCCTAGCTCTTCATTAGGGGCACTTCATTTAACGTCTGCATATTTCTGTGCTACTGTGCTCTGGCCTAGTCTGTCTTCTCTCATTTCGCCCACATACCCCAATCCACTCTTCCTATTGTCTACTTTTGTCATGCACCTGCCTTACATATACAAAGGTGCACTTAGTGCTTTAAGTACCATGTGAAATCAGGGGGGGGGGCTCATGCAGAGAGTGCGGCCTAACAGGCATCATGTAGCTTAGCCATGCAAGTGCCGACCCCGGCCAGGCATCCCTTTGAAATGATCATCTCCCTCTCCCCAAGGGTGCGAGGGTTAGAGCTGGGAGAGCCAGGGAATTCATAAGGAGGTCTGAGCTAGGGCCAAGTCAGGGGGTTCTGGCTGGGCTCTAAGGGCCAAACACAAGCTGAGCCAGCAAAATGGCCATGTAAAACCCAAAGTACAATATTTTGCCAATCATACACACACACACACAGGGCTTTAAGTGGGACGGGGCTTTCCGGGGCTGGGTCACACCAGTTGCACAACCTTTGTGTGGGTCATGCACACCTTTAGCTTTTGTCACACCAAAACGTGTCAATGGATGCCTGCTCACAAACAGAGGCAGTTTAATGTGGGGGCCAGTGGTTGAACTCCTTCCTTTCCAACCCCACCTCCCAAGTGCTAATGTGCCCTTTCCTCTTCTCCATTTCACTCTCTACCTGTGGCATCCCTCAGGGCTCCATCCTATTGCCATGGCCCTTCAACATCTACCTAGCCCCTATGGCCCACTTGATCTGCACCTTCTCTCCTCATTTCCACTGTAATGCTGATGACACACAACTCACCTTTAAGCTCCCCTCCTCTGCCCCCCCTGCTTCTTCTCTCATACCTGACTGCCTGACTGCTATTCAAGCCTGGTGCTCTGCCAATGATCTCGGCCTTAATGCCATTAAGAGAGAGATCATTCTCATTGGGATGCCTTCTCCCTGTTCCCCTCCCATACTTAGGCCACCCTCATTGAGCCCGCTTCCCTCACCCTCTAATGAGGCAAAAACCCTTGGGGTCATCTTTGACTCCTCTCTCTCTTTCTCTCCACACATCATGGACCTTGCCAAGAATTCCAACTTTAAGCTCCACCTCCTCAGAGGCATTCTCCCTTTCCTCACCTTCCCCCAGCAGCTCAGCATCTCCAGAGCCCTGTTTCTCTCTAGGCTGGACTACGGCCTCTTTCCTCCCTTCACCCCCTTCAACTAATCCAGAATAGGGCTGCAAGACATATCCTTGACCTCAAGCTCAGGGACTGCATCTCTGCAGCCCTAAAATCGCTCCACTGGCTCCCGGTGACTGCAAGGATCAAATTCAAAACCATTTGCATCATCCACAAGGTGATCTGCGGCCTCTCTTCATTTAGCTTTCTCGCTCTAAATTCTCCCCTGTTAGAGTTCTTGGGTCCTCTAGCTCCAACTCTCTGCAGGCGAGACAATTCTCCAAGCTGAGAGTGGGAGGTAGATCCTTTTCCATGACATACACCTCCATCTGGAACAGCCTCCACGCCCCCTCAGACTTGAGCTGGATCTTCTTTAAGTAATAGAAACTTCTCAAGACGTTCCTTTTCTCCTCTTCCTTCCCTCTCTCCCACCCGTGCTAATGTCCCTCTGCTGCTGCGACTGGTGCCTGGTCCCTTCTGAGTCATACAGGGGCCAGACCACCCCTGACCAGTCTCCCCCTGCATCCCTTAATAGCACTTGCCCTCAGGCACCCTTCCCCAGACCTGCCGAGTCCGGTCTACCCTGTCCCTTGCACTATCTGCCCTTCCCCTTTTTCTGCTGCCTCGTGTCCTCTTTGGCCCCAATCAGCCTTTGCCACTCCCCTTGGGCCCCCACCCTTGCACTTTTCCCCTTCTCACCTCTGTCCCCTATTCTGCCTTCCCTTGCACTAATCACCTTGGCCTCTGCACTTGCACGATAGGATTGCTACAAGGCCAATATAACCATCATTGTTGTTTCTTTTTCCTATGTCCCGCCCCCTTGATTTGTTTTATGGTGCCTGGAAACACTTGTGTATAGGGGCCATACAAATGCCCAATAAATAAATATACACATTTCAAAATGGTCCATTGTGTGCTTACTTCCAAACAAAATAGAGCAATCTAACATATTTCAATGATTTACTGTCACATAATGTCTTAATTTAAATTTAGTTACAATCTATGAAAACGTTGGCTTTAAAAATATGTATTCAGACTGTAGAGGAGCAGGTGAATGTGTTATGCCTAGCTCCCGCCCCCTCACCTCCGTCATACTGGACCAGTAGGAGAAAAGCCTGATGTGGGACACCAGGTATCATCCCAATACTGCATCAAGTTTATGAGAGACGATAGGCACTCAGACAACCGTATCGAATGTTCCCTTGAACCGAGAGGGTGGAAGGATGTCCGCACACCATTGGACATGATAGAGCTATAAGTGAAAGCTGACAACAGCAGAGGGACGTCATAGAAGAGAGATACTGAGAATCTCAGAAACGATATGCAAATACTCAAAGAGTAAAGATGTAACTGAAGTAACAAGAGAAACATGTAATCGAATATGAAGAAATCATATATGCAAAGAAGATAAAGTAACAATGCTGATTAATAAATCTATATACGCAGAAACACAAGGTAGATGAGACACATAGAAGCTTGTTGATGAGGAAAGCATAACATGGATAGAGCTGCCATGATGGAAAGTTGGACGTTGGACTCGTATTAAAACCATTCAAGCTACCTCATAGACAGACAAGGGCTGCAGAGTCAGGAGACGCTGGAAAAACAGCTTTGTGTGAGGAATAAAGAGGAGTCTATTGGCTTGGGATCAAGGATGCTATTTCAAGGAATAATTGCAAGGCCCAAGGGGAGTCAAAAGGATAAGCCATGTACGTAAAACATATTTCTCTTAGATTAAGCGAAGGAGAAAACATCTGCAAGAGCCAAGTATTCGATAATTAAAGATGAGGAAAACCTATGTAAAATGGAGTGAGCAAGTCTGCAGAGGCTAAGAAGCGCAATGACACCAAGCACAATTGAATCAAATAGCAGTAAATAGAAGGTTGAGATGGACAAATGTGTGGCCTCCTCACACGTGATTCAGAAAATGAACAAAAGGGCTATTCATTAATCCCAAACAAAAATAATAGTGTGCATACACTCCCTTGAATGTCCCAGAACAGAGAGCAGGCTTCGAGGCCAACTACAAAGGAGAAGTCTTGGCTTGGGGCCTGACCAATGAGAGACGATGGACAAATTTGGAAAATGGGGAGTAGTCTGACATTGTTTGGGGCACCTGGGGTATCATTTTGCTTACGTGCTGCTAACGAACTAAAGGTCCAAGTTTGGGAAAGCATGTCAACCAATCAGAGTGTATATGTAGCAACATGATATACAATGTTGCAGAGACCAACCCGCTGCCATTTATTTCACTACAATCAGTATTATATGTATTTAGAGGTATTTTGAGACATGCCCAGCAGATATGGGGCAGCCAGTGAAGTTATAACACTTATGTATATTATAGGTACATATGTTCCCCTAACCAATCCCTCCCGTCAATAGATTTTAGTTTGCCACATAGGATGACGTCATAAACGATGCACACCGAGGTATAAAACCTTTGTATAATCACACTTGGGTGTGAGTGTGTGAATTACTGCTTGTTGTTCGCCAGATTGCCCTACTTTATTTTATGCTGATAATAAAGTAGTACTTTGCATATTCTTCGAGTCTGTCTGGTTATTTGGGCCTGAGATGGTAATTACATCTAAAACATGAGATGCTTCGAGGTGCTAGAGCACAAGACCATATAACACATTTATATATAATCTACCTGTTGTTTAAATTGTTGAAACATGCACTTTGCATTCGCTTAAACAGGTTTGTAAAACATGGAAAGTTAAGGCACTTTAACAGGGTGCTTCTATATTTTACCGATCAGTTTTACCCACTGTTCTCCTCCTTGCTGAGTGTAGTTCACTGCAAGGCCCGTCATGAGATGATGGCCAGGCATCTTCCCCGCTTCACCCTCCACCCCAACTAATTCCTGCTTTGTCGTGGCCATGCCAGACCCCTTTCCATGCAGAAGACGAGAAGGGGAGCGCAGCGGCTGAGCACCCCATATCAAAAGACGCGCTGCCTGCTTTCTGCAGGCTGGGGTGCTTTGGGCCAGTGGGGGGGGGGGGGGTGCGTTGGGCCAGTGGTGGGGGTGCGGGGGGCGGTGGATGGGGAGGAAGGGCCTGAGACCGAGTCACTGGCAGAATTAATCTCTGCTGGGGGCCAGACAAAACATCACAGAGATGCTGACTGCCCCAGAATATTGAACAGAAATGTTCTTGCGAATTTAGTTTTTAAAGCAGGCGGGTCCCAGGCTGCTCTCTCAGCTTGGTTCTGGGGGCCCATTGACTCGAGTTGAGCTCCAAGAAGCAATTTGACCCAAGATGGTTCGCTCCCCTCTTGGCACTCCCACCTCTAGCGAGGTTGTTGACCCCTGAAATTCTCAGAGGGATACCAGGTTGGGGTCGTAGCCACAATTAGGAAGAAAAGCTGTGGTCGCTAGAAGCCAAACCCTTTTGTTCAATCCTGAACCTCTTGCACATTAGCAAAAGCTTCAGGCATTATTAAAAAGGTCTTGCCTTCTATCGTGTTTGCCTTTTCTTTCTTATGTGTGGCGCCGACCCACGCCAGGCATGCTTTTTGTATCAAACATCACCCTGTAACCCAGGGTGAGAGGGTGGAGATCCCTGCATCTCTGAGTTTAATGAATGCCTTGCATGGGAGGGCACCACCATTAACCAGGAAAGGGCGAGCCAAGGTCTTTTTTCTAAAGCCTGAAGCTCTCTTTTATGTGCGAGAGCGTCAGTCTTTAGAGAAAAGGCCTTGGCCTCTAGTGGCCTGAAAGGTTCTGGCTAACAGGGGACTTTAGTGAGCCACAACAGTACCACATCTCAGAAAAACGTTTTGAGACTGCCAAGTTAGCCCCAGCCCACTTAAAGCCCTGATTGCACTGCCCTGGTATGAAATTGAATGGTTGTGATAGGATAATGTTTTCCAAACATGGGCATGTAGGGCATAATGACCAGCTTGCCAAATACCCATCACCCCAACCCGTCAGGCATCCTACCTGTCCCCTAAATCAGGTTGCCGCTTTCCCATTTATAATGATAAGTAAATATAACTATACAGCAAGGAAAATGGCAAAAGCATTGGAGCACTTTGCAGAACAAAGCATAAAGCAATCTATAATAAAGCACAATCATAAAAAAGCATCAAGGAGAAACAGGTAAAAAAATAATCAGCCTAGCCATTTAGTCAAGAGATAATCATTTCTTTCTTTAACACATTGCAACCTCTTTACATTCTAAGAACGAATGGCGGTGAATATTAGCACCTGGGCGGGGACGCCAGCCAATGAGGGAGCTCAGAACGCAGGCTGGCACTGCTAGTGTAAGCCTGCGTTCCAAGCTGCCCAATGGCCCATTCCCCCACCAGAAGTAAAAATGGGTGGTCCCAGATTTTTTGTTTATGGGGGATTGAGCAAAAATAGGGACTGCTAGTGCTGCATTTCACCGATATTAGAACTGGACAAACAGGAATGTAATCTTGATAGTTGCCATGGATATCGTCCACACAGAGGACACTCTCCACACCAGCACTGATGAGACAATGAATCCATCTAGCACATCATCTTTTTGGAATAATAACATCGCAACTATGGTGTTCACACTGAGAATCCCTCGCACACCGACATCAATGAGGCCTGAGAAAATGAGATCAATACATGAGTGTGTTTACAAAATCCACTCCAGAGTTACACCTTCAGGAAGGGGGTACCATCATAATAAGCAACCCATGGCACCCGAGGAGGAACCCTTCACCTACATGTTCAGACTGTGCAAACACATATATTTCGTGGAAATAATATCTCCCAAAAAACTCAGTATAGAAATAAGAAAAAGAGGAACTGTGGCCGTTTGGAAATATGACCATGATCATGAACAGCGCCCATGAAAAAGCCTTTTTTCTATGCTCTGCCACCCTTCCAAGATGGCCGCGCCAACAAGACGCTGACGTAACACAAAAGAAAACACAATGCAGACTAAATGCAAATACGTAGACTCACGTGACCGGCAACCACCGGAACAAAAGAAAAACACTCCCCGGCAACGCGCAAGACTACTGGCATACGCGCGCCAAGGCTGCAAAACTTCTGCGACCCGAGAGGGCGTCCACACCCTTAAATGTCTGCAATTCGAAAAGGTAAAGACACCTCTCCCCTTCTTTTTGGAACTTTGGGACTTGAAAAGCGTTCGCATGGAGGGAATGTAAAGTGACACAGAGGCCCTAAAACTAATGCTAAAATGCTATGAAATAACAAACCATCCTAACGTCCCATCCACCGCTTGTGTTTTTCAGCTGGTGGATGAGACATATATTAAAAAGACAAAGCCGCAACTTACCAAAAAGTCGAGTATAGCCTGCTCCAAAGTCCATTTCCCGGTGCCAATAAAAAATCGACCAAGAAATGAAAGGTCAGTACACACGTTTTATGACTTGTGTTATTGTACAGACTATGGAAGTAAAAAGGTAAAAAATGTTGAAATACGATTGTGCTTACAAACAGGTTCCGTGACATGGCCAACAGTGAACCTATCCTTGAGAAAATAACAACTTCGGCACCACGGCAGGCCAAATAACTTCTGCTATATTGACAAGCAGTACAAAAGAAGATTGTTTGCATAGCGCAACCCACGAAATGGAAGGGTACCTCCATTTTCCCGCCAAAGAAATCATACTTCAGTCCAACCATGATAGAACATAAAGGTCAGTGAAAGGAGTGGAAAAGGGCAACAAAACAGCCCTTAAAACATAAACGTTGCCAAAAGACTTTTTAATATATTTTTTAACAGTGTCTTTTTTTTTAGTGAGTCTAAGTAATCGAATCACCAGACCAGTCACTAATACTCATTTCACATTTCTTACAGCACCCGATAAAAAATGTGTGCATAAACTGGGGATTTGTTTTGAACTTTCAGTCAACCTGAACAAGCAATATATCGTCCTGAAGAAGGCCACAAATAAAGCAGCAGAACACCAGGGATGTTGTTGATGTAATTTCTGTGCCGAAACATATGTAGACATCCTGTACACATTGAAACAACTGTGTCTTTTCTTCAGCACAAGTACTTTTTTCTTATGCTGTACATTGATAGTTTGTTCCCCTAAAATTGCAATACGAAAAATATATTGAGAAAAAATGTGTTACGGTGATCTGTCATAAGTGTCACTCTACTAACTTTAGACACCACTGGTAGAACATGTGATTTTGCTAGAGTTTTCATAATTGGTGTTTCTTTAAACTGTGATTATTTTCCAAATGTAGGTGGTGTCTTGCGGAAAGAACCCACCATATCTGTCTGTGTGTTGAAAATGAATTGATTAAAGTGTTTTTTACTTTGTTTATGCTCTGGTAAAAATCTTTTTGCTCCACGTGAATGGTAGATCGATGAAATAGTGAATCTATCAATACTCCTCTCCCTGCTCAGTGACCCGGTTCTATAGTGGACTAAAAGAGGGGTAATTGAGCATTCTGTTTGTTTGTTTTACACCATTCCCCCACCAGCCATCTTCCCCCACCGGCCCTGATTTTTCCCCCTCTCTCTCCACCCATTCCACATCAATGCCGCAGCTCATGTCCCAGCTCCTGTCCCAGTGAGGCTGCCATTGAAATGGAAGTGCGGCTCCATATGGAGCCCCGCCTTCCAACCATGACAGCCATTTTGGTACAGTATTTGCTCTCCCCGCAAGGCATCCCGTTCAAGGAAAGAAAATACGTATTTGTTTTTTTTAAACCATTAGTACCTTTGTTGCACACTACATGGGTGCTGATGGCAATATGCCACTTGGTGGCGGGTCGACCCTCTAGGTAATGGCCCGCCACCTTCGTTAAGAGACCCTCGCTGTGCTTGGGCCCTTAACTAGGGTGGCGGGCTGTTACCTACCGGGTGGGCACGCCACCTCGGGACATATGACCTCATTAGCACCCTGTAAGGGGGCGCTGGCCAATCTGGACGCTTGGAATGCAGGCTGTTTTGCATTACAAAATGACTTTGCATGGACTTTGCACTGCAAAAATTCACTTTGCACAGTTCCATGAATCAGGGTTTGTGTCGGCAGTGCAAAGAATTCCATGAATCAGGCCTTTAATGCTTGTCAGTTGTCAGTGGTCTTTCTGAAAGTCATTTTAATTTGCTTCCTGGTGGTTAACTTGCTTAACGGTGCCAGAGAGCTCCCAACGTTTCTTCACAACCTTCTTGGAACATGTGCTGCACTTTAGGACGGCACTTCCTACGGTATGTCCTGTAGTTAAGGTCAGAATCCTCAATGGAGTCGGATCTCTTTCCTGAGAAGCTGATCATTCGCATGGCCTCCCGCGTAGCCCAGGTAGTTCACTCTTTCATGCCACGTTTAGAAACATGATGGCCTTGATTCTCAGTCTGGCTCTGCTGGGCACTAGAATCTCTTTTTGGGGATGTGCAAGGTGACCCCCGCATCTCGCGTTGAAGGCAGCGACATCAGTGGTCACCCACAGAATTCTTCCCTGTGAACCAAGACCCAGTTTATCAATCCCTGAATTTCTTTAATCATCACTTTAATCTGAAAGTGACCTTCAGGGGTAGGGTATGTTGGTGTACCCTGGTACAATTTCTCACAATGATCTGAGAGTATCTCTAGATAAAGTTAAAGGTACTGAAATAAGTGTTATTCACAAACTATTATCAACCTCAGCATGGGTTAAGCAGTATTCATCTGTCTACGCAACACTACAGTTCCATATTAGCAGGCTTGGCACCCCGAAAACCAGACAGGTACACAGGATGGGAGAGTTTTCAACTGCTATGGTTGGTTGAGACTTAAACTGCATGACTCAGCTCATGGTTAGAATAATTAAAATGAGGCTTCAAATCTGTTTGAATTAGCCAAAATTCGTAAAAACTAGCTTTGAGTGGACTTAAATTGCTCACGTCTTGTGATTTGTGGTTCGAATTGGTTTAAACCAATCAGATCCATAGTCACCTCTTTGCAGGAATCAGGTTGAATTGATTTTAATCTCGATGAAAACCTAATATGGGAATACAATCCAATAATACCAATTAGCACCTGGACAGGATGCGCGGACCAATGAACTAACGCCATACGCGGCCGAAATGACTGATCTGGGCCCACGTTTAGAGGGAACTGTGAGCTTTTTGCACTTGTCAACCACCTTTCCTGGCCTGCCAATCCACCCCTTCCACAAACCGACCTCAGTCTTCTCCCGTACCCTCGGCCCATCCACACCCCTGCTCCCCAAACAGGGCCCCACAAGTCTCCCCATCCTGCCCCGCACATACCTGCTTCTCATAGCTGCTCTCCATCATCACTGCCTCGTCCGCAACAAAGCTGCCAGAAAAATGGAGAAGGTATAACATGTAGTTCTGTCCTCCATTTTCCCCAGGAGCCATTTTCTTTTGTAGTTCGTTGATTAAATGTGTGAAACGAGCAGTAATTCTGTTTGACAACTTTAAAAAAGTATTAGCGCCCGAGTTGCTAACAGCAATAATACAGGGTTCAAGGGCTGTGCTGTCTGCTAATGACCCAAGGGGCCTCACTAAAAGCCCTTGCTGCTCTTGGGTCTATTAACTCGTGTCTCAGGCCATCGCCACCTGATACAGCCCTGGCATCTTTGGTTTATGGCTTCAGTGTAGTGCTGTAAAAGTTGGCATTACTCACTCTGCTAATTCATCGCCCCCCCCCGTCACCCCTCATGCACCAGATCTGCAAGGGGCTTGATTACCTCCTCTTCGTTAAGGAGTAGCACCATGCCGGCTCAGTAGTGGTAGGGCTTCACATGATTGTCCTGGAATCCCCAGTAGGTCTTCCTTGAGGATTCTAAGATCTATGAGGAAGCTGCTCTTGCTTATCTTTGCCAGGACTCCTAAAGGGTTGGACCACTGGTCCTGAATGGCCCTGGGATTCACAGGTTCCATGATCCAGGACTCTGATCCTGGTTTCTTGCATATTCGGCTCAAAGTCTTATTTTACCAGTGCTTGGTTCACTTCTTTTTAGTTTCCAGATTCTTGGAGGCAATCTTTATTTGCTTGCTCATCTTGTACATTACACCCAGGACATCGTCATCCAAGCCATGGATTGGGTGTTGGGGGTTACCATATGAACCTTTTTCATAGGCTTATAGAAATTGACATTGTGCCCTATATGAATTTCGATAATAAGACTGAACTCAACTCTGTTATGTTAAAGGTTCTTATACTGCACACTGTTGCCACCTGCGTGGTTTCTTGGCGCTCACCTCTATATGTTGTTTCCCGCTTAAAGCAAATGAAAGGCAGGTATTTTGCCAGGAGATTTTCTAGGCCGCCGGTGATGGCATTGTTGTTTTATTGAACCTCTCTGTAAGCCCATTAGTCTGGTGGTGAAATGAGATAGGTGAGAATGTAAAAGTCAGGCCACACACCTTGCCCATGACCGACGTTGCATGTTTTACACATGCACACAGCAATGGTGCTATGTCAATTCCCTCTATGTTGCACTAGTGTAAACGTCCTGTAACATGCCACACGTGTGTCAGTGCAGCGGGTACCTGAGACCCCACCCCTCTCCAAGAGACAGCTGAGATGGTCTGCATCCATTCAGCAATCAGTCTCCTGGGCCAAGCACTGTCCGTGTTTCTGCACACCAGTGCGTGCCCTCGCATCGTGCCAAGCTTATATTTCACGGATGCCGCCATGATTAATACGAGCAGTTAAACCTCCAGGATTGCAAGTGGTGCCCATAACACATTGAGAGTCATCCGCAGCTGGATGAATAATTCACCCAAGGTCTGGAACAGCCGTTCTCGTTTTCGTTACATAGGCCTGGGGCTCCAAGCCCAAGAGAAGTATTGATAGCGAGTATGGGAGAAAAAGGGAGACGGGAAGATATTTTCTGCAGCCAGCAGAAAGCTTTGCAGGCATTTCTATCTGCTTGATGATCTCTCCTGTCATACAGAAGCCTAGGGACCTGAGGAAAGTTCATGCAATGTAATGTACAGTGGTCTTGTATAGCGCAAACTCTGCTATATTGTCCGCTTCTTGGTGCCTAGGTAAGGAAGACTGTTCAATTTCCAATCATAGCTTCTAAACGCAAATCCATCCTGTGCCTTTTGCTTAGTGCTGGATCAATACTTTGCTCTTTTAAGAATGCAGTGGTGACACTTGTGTATAGGCGCGTTATAAATTCCATATCATATCACATCACCCCTTAGGAAGAAACTCCAAGCCAAACGGACCTATTAGAGCTGGCCCAATTTACGGCAAAATCTAAAACATCTTTCAGTGGCAAACCCTTGGCGAAGGTAGTAACACAACAGAGGCAGAACTTTGTTGCTGAACATAAACAGGTGAAGGCCCAGCCGCTTTTCATCCACCGTCTGGAATGGGATCTGTGATCGTTTGCATTCTGGATGCTCTCTCACAGAAGGTGTCAGGTTAGACCTCTCTGCGGCCAATGACACTGCTGATCACAGCGCGCTGCTTACTATCGGGATCACCAGGGCATTAGGAAAGCTGCCTTGAAGTAGCTGAAATCTTTTTCTTTTAGACCAGATCCAGATAATGTTTCTGCTTCCCTCCTTGACTCCCCAGTTTTAAATTACATGGGTCAACTTCAGGAATTCAATGAAGCAAGTAACCTGCTTCAGGAGGCACAGCATGGCTTTAGACAAACCAGGGGCAAAAAGTCAACCTTGTAGTTAATATGGTATTTGCTTAAGAGCACTTGGATGAAAAACAAAAAACTGTTCTTATCCGCCTAGACATCTCAGCAGCCTGTGGTCCATTAGGCACGTATCTGCCCAGACATCTCAGCAGCCTGTGATCCATTAGGCATGTATCCGCCTAGATATCTCAGCAGCCTGTGATCCATTAGGAACGTATCTGTCTAGATATCTCAGCGGCACATATCCGCCTAGACATCTCAGCAGCCTGTGATCCATTAGGCACGTATCCACCTGGACATCTCAGCAGCCTGTGATCCATTAGGCACGTATCTGCCTAGATATCTCAGCAGCCTGTGATCCATTAGGCACGTATCCATGTAGATATCTCAGCAGCCTGTAACCCATTAGGTACGTATCCGCCTAGACATCTCAGCAGCCTGTGATCCATTAGGCACATATCTGTCTGGACATCTCAGCAGCCTGTGATCCATTAGGCACGTATCCGCCTGGACATCTCAGCAGCCTGTGAGCCATTAGGCACGTATCCGCCTAAATATCTCAGCGGCACGTATCCACCTAGACATCTCAGCAGCCTGTGATCCATTAGGCACGTATCCGCCTAGACATCTCAGCAGCCTGTGATCCATTAGGCACGTATCTGCCTATACATCTCTGCAGCCTGTGATCCATTAGGCACGTATCCGCCTAGACATCTCAGCAGCCTATGATCCATTAGGCACCTATGGACCTAGATATTTCAGCAAGCTGTGATCCATTAGGCACAATATTCTTCTACAGAGACTCTGCGGCATTAGTATAAAAGGAGTGGCTCTACTCTGGATTATCCACTTGCCATCAACAGAACCAAAAGCACTCGTATGACCCCTTACTGTCTAGCCATGCTGTCTAGACTGTGGAATCCCCCTAGGGTCCACACTGTCACCACGCCTGCAGAAGCTCATCAGCCTATCTGTGGCTAGAACTGTGCAGATGACACCAAAACTGAAAGTAGCAAACAACCCAGAAACCAATTCACCAGACCTGAAAAGATGTCCCACACGCGTGGAAGCACGGGTGACGGCAACCAGACTAAAACCCGTTACCGCCATGAATGTTAAGGAACCTCAGAATTAGAAGAGGCAGCAGCCTCACGCTGGAACCACACGTTAGAGCTGTTGTTAGAAGCTGCTTTTTCCAACTCTACTCACTATGACAAACAATACCATACCTTTCATTCAGTCACAGGACCATGCACGTAATATCACTATTCCTAACGGATTATGCGAAGAGCCTTTATGTCGGACTCCCAAAACACCTAATGCATTAGATACAAAGAGCACAAAACACAGCTGAGGAGGAAAAGGTTTGAGCCCTCACCTGTAACCTTGGCACCGCCTCCCCGTCAAAAGAAGAGTTCACGTCAAAACCCTCTGCTTTGCTTACCGCACTTCCCACGGCAAATGCCCTGCTTGCTGTATGATGATTCTTCAGCCTTATGCGCCCTCTGGGACACTTAGGTTGGGCTTAGACTTCTTCCCGAATTCAAAATGTAAAGACAGGGAGGTTCCTCCTCCTCCTCATTGGTTGCCAAGCTCCAAGCAGCTGTGCATGGACGTGAACTATCTGAGGTTCAGGAAACGACTCAGAACGTAGGTCTTCAACTAAGTGGATGAGATTTTCAAGAACGAACCAAGACTAACGGAACTGAAATCCTAAAGGTTGCAGGCATTGAGACGGCCACACAGATAAACTATGGGAAAGGGAGACTGCGCCACTGCTCCACGAGCTCAATAAAACTCAATCACAGTCAGGGCCACCTCACCCAGATGCCCATCGCCTCTCCTCTACAGCCCACATCAGACCACGAACTCCGGAAACAAAGCAAACTTGCCATGAAATCACTGATCTCGCGTCCTGTTCCTCTGCACACTTACCTTCGCCACACTAATGACTCACTACTCAACCTTTCATCTTTTACACCGGATCCACATCCTGTCAGATGACCCACAAAGTCTCTCACACCCCGCCTCATGTTTCCTATCAACAATCCTCCCCTCATTAATGCCTTAACATCTACCCTCCTAATCTTGCGACTGCTCATATGGCTAAATCGCACCAGACTACCTCCGCCACCTCAGCCCGGGAAGAGTCCATATCAGCACACACGGCCCAGACTACCTCCGCCACCTCAGCCTGGGAAGAGTCCATATCAAAACACAGCCCACAGACTACCTCTGCCACCTCAGCCGGGAAGAGTCCATATCAGCACACAGGCCCCAGACTACCTCCGCCACCTCAGCCCAGAAGAGTCCATATCAGCACACAGGTAAAAGGTTCTTCGATCCACACACTTGAACACCACAGCTTTCCGCGCCTGCCTACTCCACTATCCCGCTAACACTATCCCCCATTTTCGCTTATAAGACCACACGCATCGAGGCCGGCGGTATTCGTTGACGGGTGCTCAACAAGACCAATTACTTTACCTTACCGTACCTTACCCTATCTTAGCCCGTAGTACTGCAGTAAACGTCACATCTCTAGGTCAGGAATTGGGTGCAGCGGCAGAACGAAGCAGGGGTCTTTTGTAACAGCAATGGCTCAGGAAGGTCGGGCCCGCAGGGTTGGGGGGCACTGCTGGTTAGGGTTGAAGTGGCCAGTTGGGGTTGTGCAGATCCTAAAATGGGAATATTATCAATGCTGTGGGTAAGATTTGCGGCGCATTGCCATAGTATCATTACATTGGATAACAATAACAGCGTATTACAGCGCTTACAAACAGGAAGAACCCAGCATGAAGCGCCCTATAAAAACCGGATATTATTATTGATATTAATATAATTGTTTTTAATTATTACTATTTTTACTGCAACCTCTTTTATGGCACAGGGTAGCATTAAACAGGAATGTACGGTTCCTCTACCTCCAATATTCACCCTGACAGTCCGTCGTGGAAAAAAAAAAAACAATCATCTTACTTATTTTCATACTTAAAAAAAAAAACACGAGATAAAGTGTTAGGTGCAGAGGGACAGATTCTGCTTGGAGCAGGCGCGATTTATGAGGCTGCCCCGGCCTGGGAAAGTGCGCAGTCAACAGTCCCTTAAAGGGAGCCTTGTATTGCGGTTCCCACTGATAAATGGCGGATGAATAATTCACTGTCAGTTTTAAGCCTATGAAGTATTCATGGCAGGCGCGCGCGGCCCGGCGTAATTAACCATCGCGTCAGCGTGCCCGACGCAGCCAAATTCTCCATCATGTCCGCGGTACGGCTCATTACCTCAGCCCGACGCAGCCGGAAGCGCAGTCCCCAGTAAGCAAGGTGTTTGCGAAACGCATTACGCCTGTCGTAATATAGGACCTCAACGCCGGCAGATACCGGTTTTGCGACACGCCGACCCGCCTTATTAAACCCATCCCCCAGCACAAGGGCCCACACGGCTGAAAATGGTGCTGGCAGAAGTGAGAAAATATATATTGTTTCAATCCATTTTTGCACTGAAGCAAAAACTTCGCTGCCCCAGCTATAAGATCCAGTAAGATCTTGGTTTAGTACTTACGGAATCCCTTGCTTGTCCTTACAGTCTGAGAAGCTAGGCTTTATGCCACCTGTTATATGACGGGTGCAGGATTGGGTTTAAAGTAGCCTTGGGCGCTTTCAATGGTGTGGCTTCGGGAGTATTGATGGTCTAGTGTTCGGTTGGGAGGGGACCGGGGAGCGGGGCAGGGAACGGAAGTGATGTTGGGCATGGAGAGAGTTACCACAAGGGACGGAAGAATAAAGACATGTGCCCTCAGGTCTTGGAGTCTGCGTCTTCTGTTGCAATAAAGTGCAGGCCTAATACTTCACCGGCTGGGTGGCCCCTGGGGACCGGAAACATTATATTGTCAATGACGCGTGGTGAGCCCCTGCAGCAGTTTGTCCCTTTCTGGGCCTCCAAGGAGATTTCGGTGCACGGCATGGGTGCAGCAGTGACGGTGTGTTCATTCTCACGTAGGCCCCGCACTGAAAGAATAAAAGGAAGCAGCAATCCGAATTGGATCCGCAGAAGGTTTGCATCCTCCCAACATCCAGCTGAAGAGCGTTCTGCAGGTGAGGAGCCAGTGCTAACAGAAGGCAATCTGCCACAGACAGCTGCAGCACGGCGGTGAACATGGCTTTCAGGAGGTCGCAATTTTGAGGGAGTGACTCTTCGCACAGGCGGCAAGGCCTTTTACTAGGTGGGCTAGTCAGGAGGAGGAGGGTGATCTGGTGCCTTGCAGAACCCCTGGGACCGTTGTGACCACTGTTCCACCAGCGCACACTTTCCATCAAGCCAGCTACCTGCAGGTCCAACCAGTACTTTGAATCACCATGTTGGACAACAACATTTCTCCCACAGTCCCTGTCATGTCCCCTGTGCAGGCACAGCATAAACGCCAGGAGTCCCTGGCGTTACAGCTATTGGGGGGTATTTGATGTCATGGACACCAGCAACATGGGGCCTAGACGGGCCAGATGGGCCAGAGACTTGGACTTATATGAGGATGCCATGGGGCCCATGGACGATCATAGGCAGCAATGCCTGCTGAAACTGGCAGTAGGACTGCAACCAGAAACATCATCGATGAGCTGCCTGCCGGCAGACTCCATAGGTACAATTCATGGGTTGAAAGCAGCCCTTGCCACCTATTTCACGCCACACACCAATGTGGACTATGAGTGCCATGTGTTCCACTACGCCAAACAGCTACAGCGTGAGACCATGGAACACTTTTGTGATGAGATTGTGATTTCAACAACTATTCCAATACTGAGGCCTTTCGGTCCCCGATAATAACAGGTGTTAAACGCTGAATTTTAGGAGGAAACTGCTACAAATTCCTTGGATGCTGGAGGAGATATTAATGCTGGCAAAAGCAGAATTGGCAGTGGAATCATAGGTGGAAGCCATAGGAAACTAAAAAAGTCCCACACCGTACTTTAGAGGCAATACATAAGATGGTTGGTGCGCCACCCAAGACCCAAGGGGATCCATTTTGCTACAGTTGTGGGTACAAACTCCCCCATGAAGGCACGTGCCCAGCACTAGGGCAGTGATGCTCAGCATGGGGGGGGGGTGAGAACCACTTGAAGTCTGTCAGCAGGACATCCAGAAACCCGGCAAAAGGGGACAGTGAAGGAGGTAATGCAGACAGATTCAAAGACCGTGCCCCAACTACAGCAACAGCGGTGTCGCAAGCAGCGGTGCAGGCACATGGAAAATACAGAGAAGGAGTACGACGTGAGAACGACTCAGGAGTAAAGAGAAAGATGAAGAATTGCAGACGATATTGCATTTCAACATCATGGCCAGTAAGATAATCCAGACGCCATTTCAGGTATTTGGTCAAGCAGTCACCTTCAGAAATGGAACTCAGTTTATTGGAAGGAGAACAACGATGTAAAGGATATCTGTATGCCTTGGGATACAAATAGGCCACATAACACAGTCCCACACTGCTCGTGCACCTAAACGAGAGGCAGATGGAATTTCTTGTGGACACGGGTGTCACAGTTAATGTAATCAGCCAGCAAGTATACATAACTCTCACAAGTACCCAGGCTTCGCCCTTCGGATTTCGATATTTACCCATGTGGGTCTATGTCCCTGCTACCCACTGCATAGGATATTTCAAGGCGACATGCAGGCACAAAGCACAATACAAAAAGAATTCCTGTGCATGTGATACCAATGGCAACTGAGTGTCGGTGTATCCTGAGTTTCAAAACTGCCATTGACATTTGTCTGATACATGTACTAAATAGACTGATGGTCAATGCATATTGGCACAGTGGACAAGAGTGATCAACTGTTGCTGACACTATTCAAAGGCTTTGGGAAACTAAAACACAAACAGATTACCGAGGCATTCCAGTAGACAGGTGAAAGAAGAACTTCACAAACTTTTGGAGCAGGACTTAATGGAGCCAGCAGTAGTACCCACACCATGGGTGTTGCCAATTGTGCCGGTGACCAAAAAGGGTTCAGATGCCATATGATTGTGTGCACTGAAGGTGAGGAAACCAAGCAATCAAGAGGGAACAACACCTGGGACCCTGTATCACTGACATGATACACTTAATGAATGGCGCTAAGGTATTATCCAAACTAGACCTCAACAAGGGCTATCATCCACTGGTCTTAAGCCCAGAAAGCTGTTGCATCAAGATCTTTGTGACTCACCTTGGCCTGTACAGGATGAGTTTCGGTGTTTCTCGGTGGCACAGATATTTCAGGCAAAAATACACAATGTGATCAAACGTATTCCTAATTGCATTAACTATAGAGATGACATTTTAGCCTTTGGCGCCAGTGTGGAGAAACACAATTACACGCTATCGAAGGTGTGCATGGCATAGGAGGCTGCAAAGCACACCCTCAGCAAGGATAAGTGCAAGTTTAGAAAGGGCACTTTATGCTTTATTGGACACATTTTCTCACAGAGATGGATGACACCAGATCCTGAGAAGGTGGTGGCACTCAATGAGACACCTCTCACTCAATGAGACACCTCTTCCGACCAATGTATCAGAGCTTTGATCTTTCTTAGGGCTGGCACGTTATTGCACACGATATATCAAAGACTTTGCAACTATTACTGAACCACTGAGGATACTCATGCGGCAAAAGGGGCCATTTCACTGGTCCACTCAATGCCAGAAAGCATTCCCCACCATCCGTGGTCAAATATCTGAGGCCGAAAATATTGCTTACATTGATGTCAATCAAGATACAGCACTAACCGCTGATGCAAGCTTAGTGGCACTCGGTGCCATCTTAGCACAAAAGGCGAATGACAACTCGCAGCAGAGACACATCATCTCCTATGCCAGTAGAGGGCTGACAAAGATGGAACAAGCTTGCTCACAAGGAAAAAAGAGAATCTGGTTGACTTCCTGTCCCATCACCTGAGAAAAGCAGACTCACCAGAACCCTTGGTGGCAGACAGGTACATCAGGTATGTCGTGCAACATGCAATACCGGAAGGGGTGGATCCTATAAAACTTGGTCAAGAGGCGGAAAAAGGTGTGTCAGTGCACATAATCTTTGAAGGCCTGCAGTTGGAAGGTGAAAGAGAATGAAAGAGAGGGGTAAACAAGAGTCTGAAGAGGTGAAGCAGTACGTGGACAACGTTCTACTGGTAAAGGATGAGCTGGATGTGTCAGATGAGACCCTCTTACGCAAGGGGAATAAGATGGTGGTACCCACATCTCTCAGGAGACATGTGGTGGAGCTGGCCTATGATGGACACTGAGGGATTGTGTCAACTAAGAGAATGTTAAGGCAGAAGGTGTGGTTTCCAAGACTAGATGCGTTGGTCGAGATGCTACTCAAGGAGTGTCCAACATGCTGCTGTATCACCCCGGCGAAACATCCAGAACCACACCAAATGACAGAGCTGCCAGAAGGGGTGTGGGAAGAAGTGGCTTTCGACTTCCTTTGGCCCATTGAAGGGGGAAAATATGTGTAAGCCATGATGGACAAATATTCACGGTTCCCGGAAGCCCAGATTGTGGCATCCATGCTGGCACATCATTTGATACCGTTCCTGGACAGGATATTTACAGCCTATGGCATTCCCAGAAACGTGAAGTCAGATAATGGGCCTCCATTTACTAGTCAAGACTTTAAGACATTTGGAGAGTAGATGGGATTCCGTCACAGGAAAGTAACTGCCCCTACGGCTGCAGGCGTATGGGACAATCGAAAGATTCATGACCAATCTGATGAGAGCTCTCCAGGTATCTCATTAGACAGGACAACCATATGAGCAGGTGCTACATAAATTGCTTCATAACTATCGAAGCACTCCACACAGCTCCACAGGAAAATGCCCTTCAGATGTGATCTTTGGCAGAAGCATCCACACTCGGATCCCACATTACCTTAGCGTGTCAGAGAAGTATGCTGAAGATGACACCATGGGGGCCCGTGATGGAGCCGCAAAAGAGAAACTGAAATGGAACGCTGACTTAAGCGAGGTGTGAAGGAGTCTCAATTAGTCCTAGGGGTGTGATGGTAGTAAAGCAACCTCAAACCGCGATCCATGAGGATCCTTTGATAATAACTGGGAAGAAGAGTTCTATGATCACTGCAGATGGGGACCAACATCATGTGACCAGAAACTCTTTGCACTTCAGGAAACTGCGGACTGCCGGCTGGAAGCAGAAGAGCCCCAGGACGAGAGGAGGACCTATATCCATCTGATGAATCATACCAAGGGGATGGTGAAGACTCGGACTGGACTGACCCAGTTGATCCTGAACTGATGAACAGATCTGAACAGCCAGATCTGAGATATGAAAGACCTGAGAGCGCCAGGATGAGGGCGAGGAGACTTATTGAAGAAATGGGCTTAAGTGACAAACGTATTGTTTAAATTCAGGGGGTTGTGGTATCGGGGTTCTTGTGTTGGGTTGGGGGTGGCACAAGGGAGCAGGGCGGGGAATGGAAGTGATTTTGGGGAAGGAGTTAGTTAAGACGATGGATAGAAGAATAAAGAAGTGTACCCTCAGTTGTTCGAGTCTGCATCTTCTGTTGTGACACAGTGCGGGCCTAATGATTGTCAAGGTAGGCAGTGAATATTCACAACAAAATGGGCATGTTTGGAAAAAATTAAAAGCGTTTATTTTCTTTCCGCGCTACTCAGAATGCGCGTTTCCTCTTTGAATGCCTCACTGTTGCCCTTCAAAGACCTAGGGCAGCCTTCCCCTAGGCAATCTGCTAGGCTGCATACTTGTGCCCAATCTGCCCGAAGATCATTGCGGATTTGCAAAGATGGCCGCCTTTTTTACCGTAGAATGAGTCTTGTCACTGGAGTTCTCCCCTACCCTTGCTTGCACTGCGATTGGTTTTGCCACTGTTAATTTGGCAAATGGGGTACCGGCAAGCTTTAGCTGGCCCCCACTAAGGCCCACAACAAAGGCCCCTGTCTGCTCCCTGTCCGCTATCAGAATGCTATATGAGGAATTTTCTTGTCAACCTTGCATTCGAACTTCCTTGATGTGACGACCTCGCTCTGCTTTGAAATGTGGACTTCCATAACACTCCTCCATAACTTTGGGTACATTCACTTCTCTGGACACACTTGTACCCTCCTTTGCCTCTGCTTCCTTCTCAGCTTGTCCCCTATGATTGCACATCTGACTACACTGAGTGTTCACACCCACTGCTAGCTCCTGAATCTGGTTGCTATTTAAATTTGGCTGTGTTTTCATGCATTTAGCTTATCTCGAATTTGGCTGTGTTTTCATGCATTTAGCTTAGTTTGAATTTGACTGTGTTTTCATGCATTTAGCCTAGTTTCAAATCTGACTGTGTTTTTATGCATTTAGCTCAGTACGAATTTGACTGCGTTTTCATGCATTTAGCTTATTTCGAATTTGGCTGTGTTTTCATGCATTTAGCTTAGTCCCAGGTTTGACTGTGTTTTCCTGGGACTTCTATGCCTGCCTATTGTATCCCCTCCCCCCTGTTGTTTTCTTTTGTAGTCTGTATCCCTGCCTGTTGTTTTTCCTCCCCCGTTGCTTGCTTGAGTTGTCTATCTGAATCCTTCTTCTTGCTGTCCCTCCTCTCTCGTCTCCCCCTCCCCTCACTGTATCCTTAGCACTTACTCTATCAGAAATGTTGCCTGACCTGTATGATAGCAGCTCGTCTGTTCCCTCCTTTCCTCAATTGTTTCTTCCTCCCTCTCCCCCTCTAGCACTATCTGAAATGTCATCAGGCCTAGTATGATAGTTGATTGTTTTGTTCATCTCCTTCTCCCTCCCTCCCTCCCCCCTCACCTCTTGTAAAATTCCAGCACTACCAGAAATGTCGTCAGGCCTAGTACAGTAGCTGCTTGTCTGTTCTCATTCTCCTTCCCACACCCTCCCCTCCTTATCATTGTTAAAGCTCTTACTCTATCAGTAGTGTCGCCGACCTGGATGATAGCAGCTTGTTTGTCTCCTCCCTCCTTCACTTGTTTCTTCCTCCCCCCCCCCCCCCAGCACTACCTGAAATGTCATCAGGCCTAGTATGATAGTTGCTTGTTTTGTTCATCGTCTCCCCCCCCACATGTCTTGTAAAATTCCGGCACTACCAGAAATGTCGTCAGGCCTAGTACAGTAGCGCTTGTCTGTTCTCATTCTCCTTCCCACTCCCCTCCTTATCATTGTCGAAGCTCTTGCACTATCTGAAATGTCACCAGGCAGAGTACAGTAGTTAATTTCACATTCTTAACTTATCAAGGACTTGTTAGAATGTCATTGTATTCTTCCTTGTCCCCGCCCTACCTTGAAGCGCTTTGAAACACATTGTGTATAGGCGCTATATAAATAAAGTATCAATAAATCAATCAACTAATGCTTCACCCCCCGGGTGGCCCCCGGGGACAGGAAACATTATAAGTGGCCAGATTGTGGGCTCCAACATGGTGGACACGGAAATAACTTACTTGAGCCTTCTTCTCCAAACTACCCCTTCCTGCTTTGCCTCACCTTCTGCAGATACTGCTATCTACACCACCATGTGTTTAGAAGGCTCCGTATAGACCTGCCAACTCTCTAATTCTATTCTGGAGACTACAGAGTATGGGAAGAGCAGAGGTGCCTGGAAAAGACAGGAAGATAGGCAGCAAAGGGGGCAACGGGTAGGATTATTCCCTATAAGACTACTGCAGCAGGTCCATTCCCCAGGGGTCGATACTGAAGTGGGTAACGGTCAACAGAGGACAAGGTGAAAGTGAATGCAGAAGTAGAGTGCAAGGGAAAGTCAGAGCCAAGGTACAGAAGGAGCGACAGCAACAAGGAGAAGTTGGCAGTCTGCATGGACAGCATAGAGAAGAAGGACAACGGTCGGCAGCCAGTGGGGAAAGGGGAAAAGATTTAAGAAGTGACTAGCGAAAGTGATAGCAGAGGTGGTAAGGACTCAGAAGGTAGCGGGGGAGAGTCTGGTGCAGAGTATGAGGGTGAGAGCGAGAATGGAGGGAGAGAAGGGAGCATGAAGATGGAAAAGAAACTGCAAGACCTGTTGGACCGGTTTATAGTGATTGCATCGAATGCCAAAGCATTGAATGCCTTAGCATCTAAAAAAAAGCAATGAAAAAAAAGCATCAAAAGTTTTTTTTCTCAATTTTTTTATGGGCCCCCCCAAACCCTGATTTTTTACCCCTTAAAACCCATTGTAATGTATTTTTCTATTTATTTGAATTTCTACTTATTTACAATAAGTTTTTTTCAAAATTTCACATCATCTGAAGAAAGAAAAACAAAACAGTTCTCCAGCTACATAAAAACCTCCCACACTACTGATCCGTCGAAGGAGACGAAAGTGTCTACTGATCAAGAAGGCTCTTGTCGGCCTCCCAGAACAAGAGCGCCCTCGGATGTTAGGCAATTTATCTGTCCAAATGCGAGTTCAATTAGTTTGACCAGTGCTATCGTCCATCTTGTTTACTCACTGATCATCCAGTTGGAAGATCCAAAGATTTTCAACCAGCGATGGGAGGTATATGTTTCGATTTGCATTGGTTTTTGCACATTCAATCCCGAGGTGTTTTAATGTTTCAACGGATGATTCCTTTTTACATAGGCAACATCTCTTTTCAGTTGTGGTTCCTCGAATTGTTATAATCTCACGGGTCAAGAGAAGGTTAAGTCTCGCCTTCATCGCACAGATTCTCATCTTCTTGTCTGGAAATTTTTGGCAGTAGTTCAGCGGTTTTCTACATTTGTGAAATGTGGATGGCAAATGGCTTAGAAGTTTGTTTCCCACCGTTTTTTCTATTGTCAGGGTCCAGTCCATCTCTTCCATTTGTCTTTTAATTCGCTCTGGATTTTCCTTCAAGTCTATTTCTGTGCATGCTATTTGAGCTAGGTCGGCCTTTCTGGCCTTTACCCATTTCTGCAGAGCCTCACATTTGCCTGTTTCAATTTCTTCCTTCATGGTGTTGAAAATGGGTAATGTATCCGACATGATTATTCTCCGGTATAATCTCATTGCACTTTGGTCTACCACCGATGTTAATGATACCAAACCCAGCTCTCTCCTTATGGCGGGCATGGCAGTTGATTTTGGTAGACCCGAAAGTGTTTTCCAAACATATCCCTCTAGTTTACTCCAGAGATGGCGTGGGATGTACAAAGAAACTTCCATTCCATATGTCAGCGCTGGAATGACTTTTGTCTTATAGAAGGTTATCGCTGGTATTAACAAAAACTTTCCAAACTTGGAGTCAACAGCTCTTGTCTGGGCGGTTACACGTCTCACCTTTTCCCACAGTTGATTTTGTGCACTCATATCTGTTCTTGAACTATCCATCTGAACCCCCAGATATTTGATGTTTTTAACAATTTCAATTTTGGTATTGTCGAGAAACCAGTTTGGTTTTTTCGTTGATTTGCTGATTGCTTTTTCAATTACCAGAATTTTAGTCTTTGTTTTGTTATCTCCAGGTGGTTTTCAGCAATATACTCCTCCAGGTTTACCAACTTTCTATGGAGCCCCACTTTGGTCTGATCTCTTAAAATCACGTAATCAGCGTAAAGAAGCCGTGGAATCTCTATTTTCCCAATTTTCGGAGGAAACGATCTTATTTTACTTTCTGAGCGCTGATAATCTCCTAAAAAGGCTATGAACAAGGCTGGGGCCAAAGGACACCCCTGCTTGACACCTCTATTCACCGCTATTTCCTCTGATAGGGTGCCTTGGTAGTTTAATTTCACTCTGATTTTCGTATGCGAGTGTAGGGCTTTAATAGGGTCGAGTATTTTTTTTGGACAGTTCCAACCTTGAAGTTTCAACCAAAGTCTGTTCCGATCAATCCTATCAAAAGCTTTCGACAGGTCGACGAATGCCAAATAGACCTTTGGTGCACCTTCTTTTACTTTGGCTTTCAAGATGTTAATTAACATTAAGTTAATTGTTGTACAACAGTTTTTTTTAAAGCCGTTTGAAGATGGTCTTTTGATGGGCTATCTTTTTCCCAAATTCTGAAATGTTCAAGCAGATGGGTTGCATAGATTTTCCCTATTATGTCCAATAAAGCTATTGGTCTATAGCTCTCAGGTGCGCTTCTTGCTCCTTTTTTGTAAATAGGGACTATCACCGCTTTCTGATATGATTCAGGGATCATTTTCGTTCTACCACATTCAGCAAAAATCTTGCAAATTTTTTCCGACCATTGCTTTGGGAACAATTTTAGGTCCAAGTTCGTAAAGCAGTCCGGGCCTGGGGCTCTCGATGTTTTGAGTTTTCTTATGGATTCTTCGATGTTTTCTGCATTGGACAGATCTTCCCAGGGTGTGTTTGAGGCCTGATTACTCATTGATGGATCACAGTTTGGGCCTTCAAATTCCGTCGTAAAGTAGCTGATCCTCCTTTCCTCCGCCACGGCATTGCACTGGGCTAAACTTTGGAAGCTGGTCTTTCCTTTTATCAGGGTCCAAAATTTGCTGGATATTTTTGTTTGCAATTTGCTCAGCATGTTCTCTGCATCATTTTATTATTGCACAGCCCTGTGTTGTTTACGCCAGTTGTTATAGCTTTTCCTTTCCAGTTGCCATTTTTCCCAATCCTCAGTTGCCTTTGATTTCTTGGCTATTCTTTTTAGTCTGCGGCCCACTTTTCTTTTCGCAACCAAGTCTTTATCATAGGTGTGATTAGTATGTTCTGGTTTCTTCAGTTTGTTCTTGCCCGCTACTTGAAATGACAGTAATAGAGGCAGATAATTCGGTCTGTCCTTCGTTGCGTTCAGCACATTACTATTTACCCTCTGCTCCCAGGCCCGTTTGATTAACATAATGGGCCTCATCACGACTTTGGCGGTAACCCTTAAATTCGGCAGTCGCGCTATTAGCGCCGGATTTAAGGGTCCGCCAAATCAGGACTTCAGCGGATTTCGCCCCAGCTCTTGGCTGGGGGGAAATCCGCTGAAAATGTGCGCTATTACCGCCGGCAGGAATTCCACCGGCGGTAAGAGCGCACATTTTCCCCATTGAGCCCAATGGGGAATGGGACATTCCCGAATGGGCTCAATGGGGAATGGGGAATTACATTACCGCCGAACTCTTGATCCGGCTCTATTAGCGCCGTGGAGTTCGGCGGTAGGGCTAATACCGCCGGCGGTAATACCGCCGGCGTTACCGCCAAAGTCGTGATCAGGCCCAATGTCTTGTTCTGTCAGCCGTAGCAGGGTCTGTTGGAGATTTGTTTCAATAGCTAGGTCGTATACACTTGATTTTGCTCTGCTTGTTTGCCACGTGCATATCAGTAGATTATGATCACTATGTGCGGTTGTTTGAACCTTGAAGCCTGTCATGCCTTGTATCAGCCCATTAGAGACAAAAATATAATCGAGGGTTGCTTTTGAGAAGTCACGCTCCCATGTCGGAATGTTCGTTTGATTGGGGAACAGCATGGCGACATTTTGAATGTTTCTTGGGCCAATAACTTCATTCCAAGCCTTGCCTCTCTCGACGGTAAGATCTACGCCTCCCCATAATCTGGCAGGTCTTTGCTGGTCGACCACCGGAACCGAACATTTGGCATTGAAATCCCTGCAGATGATAAGCTCAATTTATTCAAATTCGACATATCTATTGGTCTATCATTGTGCTCATATTGTCGCAGAATGTTTTTATCGACATTCGCTGCGGATTCCAATAGCAATTTGCTATACCCAAGGGGTTACACACACCATTTTGATTCTTGTCATTTGAATGGGCCTGGGAGGTCAAAATGACCAACATTTCATGTGACTCTTTCCACTTTGTGGGTTCACTCAGGCCCGTTCCTGTTTTAATTGCGGTTAACAGACCCGATGATGGTCTACCTAGCAGGCCTTTCACTGTTGGTGATATCGTCACAGTGAAACCGTCAAGAGCAGGTTGGTTCAACAACCAGGTCTCTTGGAGACAAACTATGTCGAAGAGGCCCAAATTGACATCTCCAGCTGTCGTCAGATGAGCATGCCCTCTCGTATTCCATGAGCCCAGAATAACATTTTCCTTGTCTTTTTGTTCCAATTTGACATTAGCCACTTCCAGGGGCCTTTAGGTTTTCTTGAGCCTTCTGATTTTTCTTGATTGTATACATATGAGTTCTTCTTGTTCTCCATGTGTTTAAAATCTGATTCCATATGTGAAGGGGACTGCTGCTGTACCTCTCTTTGTGCTCTTGACACCTTCCGTCTCGAATCAAACTGCTCCTTGTTACTGGGATTTTGCCTTCGGTTGTTTTTCACGCCGTCCCTCTTTGTCGCCTCACACCAACGATTCTCCACCCCATCATTCCGGTGCGATCTTCTGCTCGAATCTTCCCAATCTAGGGCCCTGTACCATTGATTTTGACAGTACAGATCCTCAGTTTTAGATCAGTAGTGGATTTGGGGTTTCTTCCTTTCTTGTTTTGCATCTTCAACATCTTTTCTGTCGAAATTTCTTTTTATTTCCGTGAGACGAAAGCCCATTTGTTCGATTTCTTCGTAAGCGGACTCGTCTATATATTTGATGCCTGCAGATTTCAGGTGTAAGAACGCTTTTGCCTTCTTTTCCCTATGGTACGGTTCCACAAGCGTGAAGTCCTCCGTTCTGAGTTTTTCAGAGTTCTCATTTTCTGTGTTATTTGCAGAACTGTTGGTCTATTTAATATTAGGAAACTTTTATCTATTTCCATTTGCTCCAATTTGAAAACTCGTGTTTCGTCTTTTACTTTTTCTTTTTGATGATTCCCCACTTCACCTCTTTCAGCTCGATAATTCCACAAGCTTTTTCGTTTATCTGCCTCATTTCGTTCTAATCGGAAATTCGGTGGACTCCTTCTTTCTCTGCCCTCATATCTTTTGTCCTGCTTTTCCTCAACGTTTGAGTGTAGTTTAGCATCGAACCGGGCCTCGTCGGAATCCGGCTGAGTTGGACCTCTCTTGTTTCTACGGACAACTCCCTCTTTAGCCACTTTATCCATGTCACTATGATAATGATCTTGGTCCTCGATCCTCATCTTTTCAAAACCTTTTGTTCGAAGCTTATTTGTCTCCTTTTTCTCCATTTCTGAATGTAGAGATATATTCATTAAGTCTGAACAACTAGGAATTCTTCCACTATTCTTGGCGACCTGGGTATAATATTTTCCTCAGGGCGTATCGTTTGCTCAAGTTGGTTGACTTTTATCAGTGGCGCTCCCTGACAACTAGCTTTCACGTCAGATTTAATCGACGTATCGATAAGGTTCTTGGAGTTGGACTTTCTCTCGATCTGGGGCATTAAGAGCTGCAGGTTATTATTTGTTTGCACAGGTTGACTTCCTTCGGTTGACCCTTGTGGCAAGGGAGGAATACTTTTACCATTTCCCTTTGTCCACACCTGGGCCTCTTGAACCGTTACCCACGCAGCAGGTGATACAGATAATAAAATTCTGTTTTGTGTCTCCATATTTTCGATCTTTTTTCCAGGGCTTCAATTTTTCTTTCCCAGCCTGTTTTCTGGTTGAACGCTTTGTGTTCACTTGCTGTTATATAGCTTTCCACATTGGCCAATTTCCCCATTATATTTGATAGGATTGCTGTGTTGACATGCCCATTTTCTTTTATCGCTTCGTATAATTTACAGAAGGGTGCTAGCACGATGGTCATCGCTGACATAATAGCTATCATGTCTGGTTTTTTTGTTTGGCGATTCATTTTGCATAGCAACTGTAATGTCAGTAAGTCGTCTCTTTTTTGGAGAAACTGGTATTTTTTCAGATCGCCTCGAGGGTACTGATGCGTCCAGAGCCGAGCGTTCCACTGGAGATCTTATATTATGGTCAGTGTTAGCCTGGTTTCTTGAATGACCATTTTTTACATAGGAGTTATACCAAGTGGCTTTTAACTCAACTCCTTTCATGGTCGGCGTAGACATCAACTGACCCATGGACAGATAAGGCTTTATAATTAAAATAAAACCTTTGAAAAAAATGCATTCAATGCTTTTTTTCGAAGCATTTGGCATTCAATGCTTTTTATCCGATGCAATGACTGGATACCTGTTGGCCCAGCTGACTCAAGTGGCCAAGGAGGTAAAGTAGGGAGTAAAATGGACCAACTAACAAGAACACACAACCAGGACCGGGGGTTTGGCCCTGGCGCTTTTTAGAATTTCTTCAAAGCCTATGCTGCTAGCCTATGCATCTAGATGGCAGCCTCCCTGGATGGACCCAGTGAAAGACTGTGTCAATCACACAGCACACGTGCCCAGGGATTTGAAGGATAAGACTGAGGAACTTTCCCATGTTTTCTTCACTAGCAGAGGAGATGGCGCGAAGGCGTATTTCCAGTTGTCGGATACATGGGTTGACTCTGAGAAGAAGGCACCCAAGAGGTTTGTTCTATGCATGTTAACGAAATGGCACAAAGGTTTGGGAATTTTGGAAACAATATTGGAGGAGAAGGTCCCTTATTTAATAGAAGGTATCAATTATCAATTACTACCAGTACTTGCTAAAGTACCTGCGTGACAGGCATCAAGGGGATGTGTATTGCTTCTATGATAGTCAGTTTCACCGGCACAAAGAAAGAACCATGGGACTAGCTACACAAAAGTACACAACGATTGCACGATGGTAGCAAGGGACAGGCCGGCCTACCAGCCTTTTACAGCCAGCCCCCTGGGTGGAGGGGACACGCAGCGACAGAGGGGCAGAGGGAGCAAATAGGAGACAGGTTGGTTGGAGGTACATCCCAGAACGGCAGATATGGCCATCACTGCATCTGTTGTGGGAATTAACCCAAGTCAAAGTGCAGAAAATGGCTAGTGCGGAAAAGGGCAAGGCTAAGCACCACTACAGCTTCCTTTAAAGTCCTCCTGCCCCAATAGAGAAAGGACCCACTCCTACTCACCAGTGAGGGAGCGGGGAAGGAAGCTTGGGAGGAGCCAAGGAGGCACCCATTTACCACACCTGTACAATGAGGAGAACTGCCAGTGGCTATGGAGCCATACCCCAATATACAGGTGGGCTAGCTGGGTTCTCTAAGAGTTTTGTTTTGTGATTACATATAAAGGTAGCAGCGAGCACCCTAGGTGAAGCACCTGAAGTCACATAGAGCGATGCCAGAGGTCTGGCCAGAAAAGGAGTATAAATGTATACAAAGTATACAAGGAGTATAAAAGGAGTATAAAAAGGAGTATACATATGTAACTAACTCATGTAACTATGTGAGGTATCTAAGTGAACCTTTCAACAACTTGTACTACGCTCTCTGTAACGAATAATGAAATGTACCATATACCTGTCTTATATAAGATAAGAGCCCAGATGCCCCCGGGTTAGGCGCTATTCAAATGGCAAAATAAATAAATAAACTCGGTTGTGTGTCTGGGCTATTTTCTGGCCCTGCGTTAAAAGACATGAATGTTACTGCATTGAGCTTCGTCTCAAAAAAGTAAGCGAGGGAATTCAGAATGGTGGTGGGCTGGGGGTCTCGCCGGGACACAACAATTGCAGTAACACGCCAGAATTCCATACAACCTCTGCTTCCAACCTACACTCACCAACAGGCTGTCGCCTTTCCGCTCCCCATCTTTCCCACTAACATGAGCCTGGGGAGCGCTCAGAGGCAACGCGTTTTGTCTTGAAAGCAAGTCAATGCAGAGCTGTACAGGTTCGAATCCCGGTCCCGTGCTTAGAGACTGGTCTCTGGTATTAGGCGTGTAATAAAAGATTGATTCATTAATGAATGATCCCTTCACGTCTTTTCTTTCAAAGTGAAGCGCTGCGAGGTCAACCATATTGGCAGAAAGGCACTATACAAGACCACTTTACCTTGCCTAACCTTACTTTAGCCCGCTTCTTGCTCCCTCTCTCCCTAGCCTATCCTTTCTCCATTCAGGATGTTGAATGTAACCTCTGAGTTTGCTGTGATGGTTCCTTGATCCCACCCACCCCCATTTTCAACCCTCCTCTTCCTCTCGGTCGTTTAAAACCCTATAGATATTTTGCAATTGGGCATGCAATAAAACACTAGTAAGTAAATAAACCCGTACAGTAGTTAAGAAACCACAGTACCTCTTGCCACTGAGTGACCAAAGCACACAGTATTTCATTAACACTAGCCCACCCTATATGGAGTCCACAATTCGTCACACATTCTCACATTTCTGGTATGTTTTATAAGGTGTTAACAGGTGCTTGCAACACTTCAGCCTGGCACAGGGTTGTGTTACAATGCCTAAAGGTGATAGTATTACACCTGTTATTGTGTTAATTTCTGAATTGGATGCGGGTTGGTGAACATTCCTTATGAAGGAATGTTTCTTGTCATGAGGAATGTGTGTTTGGCAGCTGGCTTGCAAAATTCTCACCTTCCCATTATAATAATAATGTATTTCTTACATAGCTCTACGCACCGGTAGGTCTCAGAGCGATGAAATAACAGAAGACATTATTATCCCACAGTGTGGTACTCAATTTATGGACCTCGGAAGGCTGAAAGGGTGAAAGGCTGAACTGACCTTGTCGGGATTTAAACCTGCCACAGCAGGCTGCACACAAATATCAGAGGTGAGCGCTTAGCTTGCTGTGCTATCTGACCACCGGCTATCATGAAGGTTGTGCTCTTGAACCAGGAATGGGTTGATCGTGGCGTCTCTTTGGAGAGCATGAGGAAAACTTGTCTCAACCTGAATGCTGCCTAATCCATGATCCAGCCACTTTGGATGCTGATTTGTATTAAATAAATCCCTGCTGTCCACACTTTGTGCAGAAGTGGTAGATATTGTGCTTTGTATCACCTGCAAGTCACACTTTTGCATCATAGCCCTTCCGGTGACTGAGTAGTCCAAATGCACCTAATTTGGATTGTGAACTTTTTGTGTTCTAGGGAGACAGTTACAGCCTTGACGACTCTCTCTCTGCACTGTCTTTGTTTTTGTGAACTTTGCTTTGGCCCACTGACTAAAGGTGTTGCTGACTCATCACAACATCCGACAAAGGCAATATGACCGGATAATTGAATGCCTGGCTTTTCTACTTTTCTACTGACTGTGGCAGTGACACATTGTGTCACTGGACTGTGAGTCATCTGCCTTGATACAAGAGGTGCATCGTGACCAGGAGACACTATTCACACCGCAGTGAGAAGACCCCACACAAGCTCTGTCAATCCCAGCCAACCCTAGCCTGCTAAGCTTTCGATCTAACAACACATTATCACAAGTGAAGACATAATTCAATTTATGGCTTGAGAGAACCCTAGAGGCGGCAAATTACAAATTAATTGAACTTCTAATTAACCCATAGATACTTCTGTATGGATTACACAAAACTAATTACCATGGTCTCGCATCATTAAGTGGAGTTTGGGATACCACACCAAAAGTGTTTGGATTAATTGACATTACTTGGACACATGGCCTTGATGAAGCACACACTATTGGAATGATCTGGTTACCTTTTAGTGCGAAACATGTGTCGTCTTATTAAATTTTGATATTTTAACCGAGGAAGTGAAGAGTTCCGATATAACAGGTCAGTACCAACATGTTATGCAAATATTTCTCTTGATGACATGTGTGTTTAGATATATAAATTGAGTCAAATCACTCAACTAAGGGATCTTGTTTCAAGTGATAAATAATCACTCACTGTCCCCTAGAATAAGTTGTGTCCTGAAAATAATGTTCTTGAGTGCAATGAAGGCATCAGACCATTTTTGAAGTGTAATTTCTCATCAGAATATAGCCTCTGGAAATGTCTTGATGAAAAAAAGCTTTAAGAATACAAACGTATTCTTCCCAAAACTTTTAATTGTCGAAGAACAACAATTATAACAAAATAACATTGCACTCTTACCCCCCCTCGCACATCCCCCCATCCACGTTTCTTTCCAATCCCATTTGTTTCCAACGCAAGCTTTTGGATGGGAGGCGTAAGGAGTGCCCTTCTCCCCTAAGTATTTCCACTTCTGGGAGGAGTAAGGAGCGCCCTTTTTCCCCTAACTATTTGCACTTCTGGGAGGAGTAAGGAGCGCCCTTCTCCTCTAACTCTTTCCATTTCTGGGAGGCGTATGTAGTGCCCTTCTCCCCTAACTATTTCCACTTCTGGGAGGAGTAAGGAGCGCCCTTCTCCTCTAACTCTTTCCATTTCTGGGAGGCGTAAGGAGTGCCCTTCTCCCCTAATTATTTCCACTTCTGAGGGGCGTAAGGAGCACCCTTCTTCCCTAATTCTTTCCATTTCTGGGAGGCGTAAGGAGTGACCTTCTTCCCTAACTCTTTCCATTTCTGGGAGGCGCAAGGAGCACCCTTTTCCCCTAACTCTTTCCATTTCTGGGAGGAATAAGGAGTGACCTTCTTCCCTAACTCTTTCCATTTCTGGGAGGCGCAAGGAGCACCCTTCTCCCCTAACTCTTTCCATTTCTGGGAGGCGTAAGGAGTGCCCTTCTGCCCTAACTATTTCCATTTCTGGGCGGCGTAAGGAGTGCCCTTCTCCCCTAACTATTTCCATTTCTGGGAGGAGTAAGGAGTGCCCTTCTCCTCTAACTCTTTCCATTTCTGGGAGGCGTAAGGAGCACCCTTCTCCCGTAACTCTTTCCATTTCTGGGAGGCGTAAGGAGCACCCTTCTTTCCTAACTCTTTCCATTTCTGGGGGGTGTAAGGAGCACCCTTCTCCCCTAACTCTTTCCATTTCTGTGAGGAATAAGGACTACCCTTCTCCCCAAACTCTTTCCATTTCTATGAGGTGTAAGGAGCGCCCTTCTCCCCTAACTCTTTCCATTTCTGCGAGGCGTAAGAGGTGCCCTTCTCCCCTAACTCTTTCCATTTCTGGGAGGCGTAAGGAGCACCCTTCTCCCCTAACTCTTTCCATTCATGGGAAGCGTCAGGAGTGCCCTTCTCCCCTAACTCTTTCCATTTCTGAGAGGCGTAAGGAGCGCCCTTCTCCCCTAACTCTTTCCATTTCTGGGAGGCGTAAGGAGCGCCTTCTCCCCTAAATCTTTACATTCCTGGGAGGCGTAAGGAGTGCCCTTCTTCCCTAACTCTTTCAATTTCTGGTAGGCGTAAGGAGTGCCCTTCTTCCCAAACTATTTCCATTTCTGGGAGGAGTAAGGAGTGCCCCTCTCCTCTAAATCTTTCCATTTCTGGGAGGCGTAAGGAACACCCTTCTCCCCTAACTCTTTCCATTTCTGGGAGGTGTAAGGAGCACCCTTCTCTCCTAACTCTTTCCATTTCTGGGAGGCGTAAGGAGCGCCCTTCTCCCCTAACTCTTTCAATTTCTGGGAGGCGTAATGAGCGCCCTTCTCCCCTAACTCTTTCCATTTCTGGGAGGCGTAAGGGGCACCCTTCTCCCCTAACTCTTCCCATTCCCCTTTCTTGTTTTCCAGACCTTCCTCCTCTCCTCCTGTACTTCCTGCTTGCCTTCTGCGGTGGCTCGCAGGCACCTGTATCCTCCCCATCTCTTACCCATTCTTCTCATGCAGAGCCTCTGCATGATGCTAAGGGAACGTACAATTCAAACATACCAATGTTGCACATGCAGGTGAATTCAAAAATTCACCCCCCCGCACATCCCTTCCTCCCCATCCACGTTTCTTTCCAATCCCATTTGTTTCTAACGCAAGCTTTTGGATGGGAGACAGAAGTAGTGCCCTTCTCCCCTAACTATTTCCATTTCTGGGAGGAGTAAGGAGTGCCCTTCTCCAATAACTCTTTCCATTTCTGGGAGGCGTAAGGAGTTCCCTTCTCCCCTAACTCTTACAATTTCTGGGAGGCGTAAGGAGCGCCCTTCTCCGGTAACTCTTTCCATTTCTGGGAGGCATAAGGAGCGCCCTTCTCCCCTAACACTTTCCATTTCTGGGAGGTGTAAGGAGCACCCTTCTTCCCTAACTCTTTCAATTTCTGGGAGGCGTAAGGAGCACCCTTCTCCCCTAACTCTTTCCATTTCTGGGAGGCGTAAGGAGCGCCCTTCTCCCCTAACTCTTTCCATTTCTGGTAGGCGTAAGGAGCGCCCTTCTCCCCTAACTCTTTCCATTTCTGGGAGGCATAAGGAGCACCCTTCTCCCTTAACTCTTTCCATTTCTGGGAGGCGTAAGGAGCGCCCTTCTCCCCAAACTTTTTCCATTTCCCTTTCTTGTTTTCCATACCTTCCTCCTCTCCTCCTGTACTTCCTGCTTGCCTTCTACGGTGGCTCGCAGGCACCTGTATCCTCCCCATCTCTTACCCATTCCTCTCATACAGAGCCTCTGCCTGATGCTCATGGAACCTGGAATTCAAAGATGCCAATGTTGCACTTGCAGGTGAATTCAAAAATTCGCCCCCCCCGCACATCCCTTCCCCCCCATCCACGTTTCTTTCCAATCCCATTTGTTTCCAACGCAAGCTTTTGGATGGGAGACGTAAGTAGTGCCCTTCTCCCCTAACTGTTTCCATTTCTGGGAGGCGAAAGGAGCGCCCTTCTCCCCTAACTCTTTACATTTCTGGCAGGCGAAAGGAGTTCCCTTCTCCCCTAACTCTTTCCATTTCTGGGAGGCGTAAGGAGCGCCCTTCTTCCCTAACTCTTTCCATTTCTGGGAGGCGTAAGGAGCACCCTTCTCCCCTAACTCTTTCCATTTCTGGGAGGAATAAGGAGGGCCCTTCTCCCCTAACTCTTTCCATTTCTGGGAGGTGGAAGGAGCACCCTTCTCCCCTAAATCTTTCCATTTCTAGGAGGCGCAAGGAGTGCCATTCTCCCCTAACTCTTTCCATTTCTGGGAGGCGTAAGGAGCGCCCTTCTTCCCTAACTCTTTCCATTTCCCCTTTCTTGTTTTCCAGACCTTCCTCCTCTCCTCCTGTACTTCCTGCTTGCCTTCTACGGTGGCTCCCAGGCACCTGTATCCTCCTCATCTCTTACCCATTCTTCTCATGCAGAGCCTCTGCATGACGCTCAGCGAACCTGCAATTCAAACATGCCAATGTTGCACATGAAGGTGAATTCAAAAATTCGCACCCCCTGCACATCCCCCCCATCCACGTTTCTTTCTAATCCCATTTGTTTCCAACGCAAGCTTTTGGATGGGAGGCGTAAGGAGTGCCTTTCTCCCATAACTCTTTTGATTTCTGGGAGGCATAAGGAGCGCCCTTCTCCCCTAACTCTTTCCATTTCTGGGAGGCGTAAGGAGCACCCTTCTCCCCTAACTCTTTCCATTTCTGGGAGGCGTAAGGAGCACCCTTCTTCCCTAATTGTTTCCATTTCTGGGAGGCGTAAGGAGTGACCTTCTTCCCTAACTCTTTCCATTTCTGGGAGGCGCAAGGAGCACCCTTCTCCCCTAACTCTTTCCATTTCTGGGAGGAATAAGCAGTGCCCTTCTCCCCTAACTCTTTCCATTTCTGGGATGTGTAAGGAGTGCCCTTCTCCGCTAAATATTTCCATTTCTGGGAGCCGTAAGGAGTGCCCTTCTCCCCTAACTATTTCCATTTCTGGGAGGAGTAAGGAGTGCCCTTCTCCCCTAACTATTTCCATTTCTGGGAGAAGTAAGGAGTGCCCTTCTCCTGTAACTCTTTCCATTTCTGGGAGGCATAAGGAGCACCCTTCTCCCCTAAGTCTTTCCATTTCTGGGAGGAATAAGGAGTACCCTTCTCCCCTAACTCTTTCCATTTCTATGAGGTGTAAGGAGCGCCCTTCTCCCCTAAATCTTTCCATTTCTGGGAGGCGTAAGGAGTGCCCTACTCCCCTAACTCTTTCCATTTCTGGGAGGCATAAGGAGCGCCCTTATCCCCTAACTCTTTCCATTTCCCCTTTCTTGTTTTCCAGACCTTCCTCCTCTCCTCCTGTACTTCCTGCTTGCCTTCTACGGTGGCTCGCAGGCACCTGTATCCTCCCCATCTCTTACCCATTCTTCTCATGCAGAGCCTCGGCATGATGCTCAGGGAACCTGCAATTTAAACATGGCAATGTTGCACCTGAAGGCGAATTAAAAAATTTGCCCCCGTGCATATCCCCCTCCCCATCCACGTTTCTTTCCAATCCCATTTGTTTCCAACGCAAGCTTTTGGATGCGAGACGTAAGTAGTGCCCTTCTCCCCTAACTATTTCAATTTCTGGGAGGAGTAAGGAGTGCCTTCTCCTCTAACTCTTTACATTTCTGGGAGGCGTAAGGAGTGCCCTTCTCCCCTAACTCTTTCAATTTCTGGGAGTCGTAAGGAGCACCCTTCAACCCTAACTCTTTCCATTCATGGGAGGCGTCAGGAGTGCCCTTCTCCCCTAACTCTTTCCATTTCTGGGAGGCGTAAGGAGCGCCCTTCTCCCCTAACTCTTTCCATTTCTGGGCGGCGTAAGGAGCGCCCTTCTCCTCTAACTCTTTACATTCCTGGGAGGCGTAAGGAGCGCCCTTCTTCCCTAACCCTTTCAATTTCTGGTAGGCGTAAGGAGTGCCCTTCTTCCCAAACTATTTCCATTTCTGGGAGGAGTAAGGAGTGCCCCTCTCCTCTAAATCTTTCCATTTCTGGGAGGCGTAAGGAACACCCTTCTCCCCTAACTCTTTCCATTTCTGGGAGGCGTAAGGAGCGCCCTTCTCCCCTAACTCTTTCCATTTCTGGGAGGCGTAAGGAGCGCCCTTCTCCCCTAACTCTTTCAATTTCTGGGAGGCGTAAGGAGTGCCCTTCTCCCCTAACTCTTTCCATTTCTGGGAGGCGTAAGGAGTGCCCTACTCCCCTAACTCTTTCCATTTCTGAGAGGCGTAAGGAGCACCCTTCTCCCCTAACTCTTCCCATTCCCCTTTCTTGTTTTCCAGACCTTCCTCCTCTCCTCCTGTACTTCCTGCTTGCCTTCTGCGGTGGCTCACAGGCACCTGTATCCTCCCCATCTCTTACCCATTCTTCTCATGCAGAGCCTCTGCATGATGCTAAGGGAACGTACAATTCAAACATGCCAATGTTGCACATGCAGGTGAATTCAAAAATTCACCCCCCCACACATCCCTTCCCCCCATCCACGTTTCTTTCCAATCCCATTTGTTTCTAACGCAAGCTTTTGGATGAGAGACAGAGGTAGTGCCTTTCTCCCCTAACTATTTCCATTTCTGGGAGGAGTAAGGAGTTCCCTTCTCCCCTAACTCTTTCGATTTCTGGGAGGCGTAAGGGGCGCCCTTCTCCCCTAACTCTTTCCATTTCTGGGAGGCGTAATGAGCGCCCTTCTCCCCTAACTCTTTCCATTTCTGGGAGGCGTAAGGAGTGCCCTTCTTCCCTAACTCTTTCCATTTCTGGGAGGCGTAAGGAGCACCCTTCTCCCCTAACTCTTTCCATTTCTGCGAGGAATAAGGAGCACCCTTCTCCCCTAACTCTTTCCATTTCTGGGAGGCGTAAGGAGCGCCCTTCTCCCCTAACTCTTTCCATTCCTGGTAGGCGTAAGGAGCGCCCTTCTCCCATAACTCTTTCCATTTCTGGGAGGCGTAAGGAGCACCCTTCTCCCTTAACTCTTTCCATTTCTGGGAGGCGTAAGGAGCGCCCTTCTCCCCAAACTCTTTCCATTTCCCTCTCTTGTTTTCCATACCTTCCTCCTCTCCTCCTGTACTTCCTGCTTGCCTTCTACGGTGGCTCGCAGGCACCTGTATCCTCCCCATCTCTTACCCATTCCTCTCATACAGAGCCTCTGCCTGATGCTCATGGAACCTGGAATTCAAACATGCCAATGTTGCACTTGCAGGTGAATTCAAAAATTCGCCCCCCCCCCGCACACCCGTTCCCCCCATCCACGTTTCTTTCCAATCCCATTTGTTTCCAACGCAATCTTTTGGATGGGAGACGTAAGTAGTGCCCTTCTCCCCTAACTATTTCCATTTCTGGGAGGCGAAAGGAGCGCCCTTCTCCCCTAACTCTTTACATTTCTGGCAGGCGAAAGGAGTTCCCTTCTCCCCTAACTCTTTCCATTTCTGGGAGGCATAAGGAGCGCCCTTCTCCCCTTACTCTTTCCATTTCTGGGAGGCGTAAGGAGCGCCCTTCTTCCCTAACTATTTCCATTTCTGGGAGGCGTAAGGAGCACCCTTCTCCCCTAACTCTTTCCATTTCTGGGAGGAATAAGGAGGGCCCTTCTCCCCTAACTCTTTCCATTTCTGGGAGGTGGAAGGAGCACCCTTCTCCCCTAAATCTTTCCATTTCTAGGAGGCGTAAGGAGTGCCATTCTCCCCTAACTCTTTCCATTTCTGGGAGGCGTAAGGAGCGCCCTTCTTCCCTAACTCTTTCCATTTCCCCTTTCTTGTTTTCCAGACCTTCCTCCTCTCCTCCTGTACTTCCTGCTTGCCTTCTACGGTGGCTCCCAGGCACCTGTATCCTCCTCATCTCTTACCCATTCTTCTCATGCAGAGCCTCTGCATGACGCTCAGCGAACCTGCAATTCAAACATGCCAATGTTGCACATGAAGGTGAATTCAAAAATTCGCACCCCCTGCACATCCCCCCCATCCATGTTTCTTTCCAATCCCATTTGTTTCCAACGCAAGCTTTTGGATGGGAGGCGTAAGGAGTGCCTTTCTCCCCTAACTCTTTCGATTTCTGGGAGGCATAAGGAGCGCCCTTCTCCCCTAACTCTTTCCATTTCTGGGAGGCGTAAGGAGTGCCCTTCTTCCCTAACTCTTTCCATTTCTGGGAGGCGTAAGGAGCACCCTTCTCCCCTAACTCTTTCCATTTCTGGGAGGCGTAAGGAGCGCCCTTCTCCCCTAACTCTTTCCATTTCTGGTAGGCGTAAGGAGCACCCTTCTCCCATAACTCTTTCCATTTCTGGGAGGCGTAAGGAGCACCCTTCTCCCTTAACTCTTTCCATGTCTAGGAGGCGTAAGGAGCGCCCTTCTCCCCAAACTCTTTCCATTTCCCTCTCTTGTTTTCCATACCTTCCTCCTCTCCTCCTGTACTTCCTGCTTGCCTTCTACGGTGGCTCGCAGGCACCTGTATCCTCCCCATCTCTTACCCATTCCTCTCATACAGAGCCTCTGCCTGATGCTCATGGAACCTGGAATTCAAACATGCCAATGTTGCACTTGCAGGTGAATTCAAAAATTCGCCCCCCCGCACACCCCTTCCCCCCCATCCACGTTTCTTTCCAATCCCATTTGTTTCCAACGCAAGCTTTTGGATGGGAGACGTAAGTAGTGCCCTTCTCCCCTAACTATTTCCATTTCTGGGAGGCGAAAGGAGCGCCCTTCTCCCCTAACTCTTTACATTTCTGGCAGGCGAAAGGAGTTCCCTTCTCCCCTAACTCTTTCCATTTCTGGGAGGCATAAGGAGCGCCCTTCTCCCCTTACTCTTTCCATTTCTGGGAGGCGTAAGGAGCGCCCTTCTTCCCTAACTCTTTCCATTTCTGGGAGGCGTAAGGAGCACCCTTCTCCCCTAACTCTTTCAATTTCTGGGAGGAATAAGGAGGGCCCTTCTCCCCTAACTCTTTCCATTTCTGGGAGGTGGAAGGAGCACCCTTCTCCCCTAAATCTTTCCATTTCTAGGAGGCGTAAGGAGTGCCATTCTCCCCTAACTCTTTCCATTTCTGGGAGGCGTAAGGAGCGCCCTTCTTCCCTAACTCTTTCCATTTCCCCTTTCTTGTTTTCCAGACCTTCCTCCTCTCCTCCTGTACTTCCTGCTTGCCTTCTACGGTGGCTCCCAGGCACCTGTATCCTCCTCATCTCTTACCCATTCTTCTCATGCAGAGCCTCTGCATGACGCTCAGCGAACCTGCAATTCAAACATGCCAATGTTGCACATGAAGGTGAATTCAAAAAATTCGCACCCCCTGCACATCCCCCCCATCCACGTTTCTTTCCAATCCCATTTGTTTCCAACGCAAGCTTTTGGATGGGAGGCGTAAGGAGTGCCTTTCTCCCCTAACTCTTTCCATTTCTGGGAGGCGTAAGGAGTGCCCTACTCCCCTAACTCTTTCCATTTCTGGGAGGCTTAAGGAGCACCCTTCTCCCCTAACTCTTCCCATTCCCCATTCTTGTTTTCCAGACCTTCCTCCTCTCCTCCTGTACTTCCTGCTTGCCTTCTGCGGTGGCTCACAGGCACCTGTATCCTCCCCATCTCTTACCCATTCTTCTCATGCACAGCCTCTGCATGATGCTAAGGGAACGTACAATTCAAACATGCCAATGTTGCACATGCAGGTGAATTCAAAAATTCACCCCCCCGCACATCCCTTCCCCCCCATCCACGTTTCTTTCCAATCCCATTTGTTTCTAACGCAAGCTTTTGGATGGGAGACAGAGGTAGTGCCTTTCTCCCCTAACTATTTCCATTTCTGGGAGGAGTAAGGCGTGCCCTTCTCCAATAACTCTTTCCATTTCTGGGAGGCGTAAGGAGTTCCCTTCTCCCCTAACTCTTACAATTTCTGGGAGGTGTAAGGAGCGCCCTTCTCCGCTAACTCTTTCCATTTCTGGGAGGCATAAGGAGCGCCCTTCTCCCCTAACACTTTCCATTTCTGGGAGGCGTAAGGAGCACCCTTCTTCCCTAACTCTTTCAATTTCTGGGAGGCGTAAGGAGCACCCTTCTCCCCTAACTCTTTCCATTTCTGGGAGGCGTAAGGAGCGCCCTTCTCCCCTAACTCTTTCCATTTCTGGTAGGCGTAAGGAGCGCCCTTTTCCCCTAACTCTTTCCATTTCTGGGAGGCATAAGGAGCACCCTTCTCCCTTAACTCTTTCCATTTCTGGGAGGCGTAAGGAGCGCCCTTCTCCCCAAACTTTTTCCATTTCCCTTTCTTGTTTTCCATACCTTCCTCCTCTCCTCCTGTACTTCCTGCTTGCCTTCTACGGTGGCTCGCAGGCACCTGTATCCTCCCCATCTCTTACCCATTCCTCTCATACAGAGCCTCTGCCTGATGCTCATGGAACCTGGAATTCAAAGATGCCAATGTTGCACTTGCAGGTGAATTCAAAAATTCGCCCCCCCCGCACATCCCTTCCCCCCCATCCACGTTTCTTTCCAATCCCATTTGTTTCCAACGCAAGCTTTTGGATGGGAGACGTAAGTAGTGCCCTTCTCCCCTAACTGTTTCCATTTCTGGGAGGCGAAAGGAGCGCCCTTCTCCCCTAACTCTTTACATTTCTGGCAGGCGAAAGGAGTTCCCTTCTCCCCTAACTCTTTCCATTTCTGGGAGGCATAGGAGCGCCCTTCTCCCCTAACTCTTTCCATTTCTGGGAGGCCTAAGGAGCGCCCTTCTTCCCTAACTCTTTCCATTTCTGGGAGGCATAAGGAGCACCCTTCTCCCCTAACTCTTTCGATTTCTGGGAGGAATAAGGAGGGCCCTTCTCCCCTAACTCTTTCCATTTCTGGGAGGTGGAAGGAGCACCCTTCTCCCCTAAATCTTTCCATTTCTAGGAGGCGCAAGGAGTGCCATTCTCCCCTAACTCTTTCCATTTCTGGGAGGCGTAAGGAGCGCCCTTCTTCCCTAACTCTTTCCATTTCCCCTTTCTTGTTTTCCAGACCTTCCTCCTCTCCTCCTGTACTTCCTGCTTGCCTTCTACGGTGGCTCCCAGGCACCTGTATCCTCCTCATCTCTTACCCATTCTTCTCATGCAGAGCCTCTGCATGACGCTCAGCGAACCTGCAATTCAAACATGCCAATGTTGCACATGAAGGTGAATTCAAAAATTCGCACCCCCTGCACATCCCCCCCATCCACGTTTCTTTCTAATCCCATTTGTTTCCAACGCAAGCTTTTGGATGGGAGGCGTAAGGAGTGCCTTTCTCCCATAACTCTTTTGATTTCTGGGAGGCGTAAGGAGCACCCTTCTCCCCTAACTCTTTCCATTTCTGGGAGGCATAAGGAGCACCCTTCTTCCCTAATTGTTTCCATTTCTGGGAGGCGTAAGGAGTGACCTTCTTCCCTAACTCTTTCCATTTCTGGGAGGCGCAAGGAGCACCCTTCTCCCCTAACTCTTTCCATTTCTGGGAGGAATAAGCAGTGCCCTTCTCCCCTAACTCTTTCCATTTCTGGGATGTGTAAGGAGTGCCCTTCTCCGCTAAATATTTCCATTTCTGGGAGCCGTAAGGAGTGCCCTTCTCCCCTAACTATTTCCATTTCTGGGAGGAGTAAGGAGTGCCCTTCTCCCCTAACTATTTCCATTTCTGGGAGGAGTAAGGAGTGCCCTTCTCCTGTAACTCTTTCCATTTCTGGGAGGCGTAAGGAGCACCCTTCTCCCCTAAGTCTTTCCATTTCTGGGAGGAATAAGGAGTACCCTTCTCCCCTAACTCTTTCCATTTCTATGAGGTGTAAGGAGCGCCCTTCTCCCCTAAATCTTTCCATTTCTGGGAGGCGTAAGGAGTGCCCTACTCCCCTAACTCTTTCCATTTCTGGGAGGCATAAGGAGCGCCCTTATCCCCTAACTCTTTCCATTTCCCCTTTCTTGTTTTCCAGACCTTCCTCCTCTCCTCCTGTACTTCCTGCTTGCCTTCTACGGTGGCTCGCAGGCACCTGTATCCTCCCCATCTCTTACCCATTCTTCTCATGCAGAGCCTCGGCATGATGCTCAGGGAACCTGCAATTCAAACATGCCAATGTTGCACCTGAAGGCGAATTAAAAAATTTGCCCCCGTGCATATCCCCCTCCCCATCCACGTTTCTTTCCAATCCCATTTGTTTCCAACGCAAGCTTTTGGATGCGAGACGTAAGTAGTGCCCTTCTCCCCTAACTATTTCAATTTCTGGGAGGAGTAAGGAGTGCCTTCTCCTCTAACTCTTTCCATTTCTGGGAGGCGTAAGGAGTGCCCTTCTCCCCTAACTCTTTCAATTTCTGGGAGTCGTAAGGAGCACCCTTCAACCCTAACTCTTTCCATTCATGGGAGGCGTCAGGAGTGCCCTTCTCCCCTAACTCTTTCCATTTCTGGGAGGCGTAAGGAGCGCCCTTCTCCCCTAACTCTTTCCATTTCTGGGCGGCGTAAGGAGCGCCCTTCTCCTCTAACTCTTTACATTCCTGGGAGGCGTAAGGAGCGCCCTTCTTCCCTAACCCTTTCGATTTCTGGTAGGCGTAAGGAGTGCCCTTCTTCCCAAACTATTTCCATTTCTGGGAGGAGTAAGGAGTGCCCCTCTCCTCTAAATCTTTCCATTTCTGGGAGGCGTAAGGAACACCCTTCTCCCCTAACTCTTTCCATTTCTGGGAGGCGTAAGGAGCGCCCTTCTCCCCTAACTCTTTCCATTTCTGGGAGGCGTAAGGAGCGCCCTTCTCCCCTAACTCTTTCAATTTCTGGGAGGCGTAAGGAGTGCCCTTCTCCCCTAACTCTTTCCATTTCTGGGAGGCGTAAGGAGTGCCCTACTCCCCTAACTCTTTCCATTTCTGAGAGGCGTAAGGAGCACCCTTCTCCCCTAACTCTTCCCATTCCCCTTTCTTGTTTTCCAGACCTTCCTCCTCTCCTCCTGTACTTCCTGCTTGCCTTCTGCGGTGGCTCACAGGCACCTGTATCCTCCCCATCTCTTACCCATTCTTCTCATGCAGAGCCTCTGCATGATGCTAAGGGAACGTACAATTCAAACATGCCAATGTTGCACATGCAGGTGAATTCAAAAATTCACCCCCCCGCACATCCCTTCCCCCCATCCACGTTTCTTTCCAATCCCATTTGTTTCTAACGCAAGCTTTTGGATGAGAGACAGAGGTAGTGCCTTTCTCCCCTAACTATTTCCATTTCTGGGAGGAGTAAGGAGTGCCCTTCTCCAATAACTCTTTCCATTTCTGGGAGGCATAAGGAGTTCCCTTCTCCCCTAACTCTTTCGATTTCTGGGAGGCGTAAGGGGCGCCCTTCTCCCCTAACTCTTTCCATTTCTGGGAGGCGTAATGAGCGCCC